>NW_006789896.1:258550-313272 GCF_000442215.2 Lipotes vexillifer | reverse complement strand
TGGTCACGGTGTTTTGTTTTGTTTTGCGACACGCGGGCCTCTCACTGTTGCGGCCTCTCCCGTTGCGGAGCGCAGGTGCCGAGCAACAGGCTCACGGGCGCAGCCGCTCCGCGGCACGCGGGATCCTCCCAGCCCGGGGCACGAACCCGTGTCCCCTGCATCGGCAGGCGGACTCTCAACCACTGCGCCACCAGGGAAGCCCCTCCTTGTCGTTTTGATTTACATTTCTCTAATGATTAGTGATGTTGAGCATCCTTTCATGTGTTTGTTGGAAATCTGTATATCTTCTTCGGAGAAACGTCTATTTAGGTCTTCTGCCCATTTTTGGATTGGGTTGTTTGTTTTTTTGACATTGAGCTGCATGAGCTGCTTGTGTATTTTGGAGATTAATCCTTTGTCAGTTGCTTCATTTGCAAATATTTTCTCCCATTCTGAGGGTTGTCTTTCCGTCTTGTTTATGGTTTCCTTTGCTGTGCAAAAGCTTTTAAGTTTCATTAGGCCCCATTTGTTTATTTTTGTTTTTATTTCCATTTCCGAGGCGGGCTTTCTCTAGTTGCAGCGAGCGGGGGCTAGTCTTCGTTGCGGTGCGCAGGCTTCTAATTGCAGTAGCTTCTCTTGTTGCGGAGCATGGGCTCTAGGCACATGGACTTCAGTAATTGTGGCATGTGGGCTTCAGTAGTTGTGGCTTGCAGGCTCTAGAGCGCAGGCTCAGTAGTTGTGGCGCATGGGCTTATTTGCTCCGCAGCACGTGGGATCTTCCTGGACCAGGGCCCGAACCTGTTTCCCCTGCATTGACAGGCGGATTCTTAACCACTGCACCACCAGGGAAGCCCTACATTCTTTTAAAATATTCTTTTCCATTATGGTTTATCACAGGATATTCAATATAGTTCCCTGTGCTATACATGAGGACCTTGTTGTTTATCCATTTTTTATGTAATAGTTTGTATCTACCAACCCCAAGCTCCCAGTCCATCCCTCTCCCTTTCTTCCTCCCCCTTGGAAACCACAAGTCTGTTCTCTATGTCTATGAGTCTGTTTCTGTTTTGTAGATTGGTTCATTTGTGCCATATTTTAGATTCCACATATAAGTGATGTCATACGGTATTTGTCTTTCTCTTTCTGACTTACTTCACTTAGTATGATAATCTTTATTTGCATCCATGTTGCTGCAAATGGCATTATTTCATTCTTTTTTATGGTTGAGTAGTATTCCATTGTATATATGTACCACATCTTCTTTATCCATTCCTCTGTTGATGGACATTTAGGTTGTTTCCATGTTTTGGCTATTGTGAACAGTGCTGCTATGAACATAGGGGTGCATGTATCTTTTTGAATTATAGTTTTGTCTGGGTATATTCCCAGGAGTGGAATTGCTGGATCATATGGTAATTCTATTTTTAGTTTTCTGAGGAACCTCCATACTGTTTTCCATAGTGGCTGTACCAATTTACATTCCCACCAACAGTGTAGGAGGGTTCCATTTTCTCCACATCCTCTCCAGCATTTGTTAGTTGTAGACTTTTTAATGATGGCCCTTCTGACTGGTGTGAGGTGGTACCTCATTGTAGTTTTTAAAATTAATTAATTAATTAATTAATTTTGGCTGCAGTGGGTCTTTGTTGCTTCATGTGGGCTTTCTGTAGTTGAGGTGAGCAGGGGCTGCTCTTCATTGCAGAGCGCTGGCTTCTTATTGCGGTGACTTCTCTTGTTGCAGAGCATGGGCTCTAGGCATGTGGGCTTCAGTAGTTGTGGCACATGGCCTCAGTAGTTGTGGCTCATGGGCTCTAGAGCACAGGCTCAGTAGTTGTGGCACACGGGCTTAATTGCTCCACAGCATGTGGGATCTTCCTGGACCAGGGCTCGAACCCATGTCCCCTGCATTGGCAGGTGGATTTTTTTTTTTTTTTGTTTATTTTTATTTTTGGCTTCGTTGGGTCTTCATTTCTGTGCGAGGGCTTTCTCTAGTTGCAGCGAGCAGGGGCCACTCTTCATTGCGGTGCACGGGCCTCTCACTATTGCGGCCTCTCTTGCATCGGCAGGCGGACTCTCAACCACTGCGCCACCAGGGAAGCCCCTCATTGTAGTTTTGATTGGCATTTCTCTAATAATTAGTGATGCTGAACATTTTTTCATGTGCCTACTTGCCATTTGTATGTTTTCTTTGGAGAAATGTCTATTAAGGTAGACATTGGAATAATCCTCAACCCTCTCTCTCACAAAGTGTATACAGTCAGTCAGAAAATATCATCATTTCTGTCTTCAGCATACATTTAGAATCCAACCACTTTTCATCACTTGTAGTGCTAGACCACCACGCATACTTCACAGATCAATGCACCATTATCTCTCACCCAGATTGTCCAGTCCCCCAACTGTGCTCCCCTTCACTCATGCTTAATCTCTTCCTCACTAACGAAAGGTTCTCCAGCCATACTGCTGGACTTCTCTCCAGAGTACGCTTTTGTAACAGTGAGTCTCCTAATTTTAGCATCTTTTGCAATCTGGGCAGTCTGGGAATTTCCCAGATCAACAAGTCCTGTTCCTTTTGGCTTAGTGATTCTTTCCTCAATATGTCTCTTTCCTCTAGCATTTTAGTACAAGCAGCAAGGAGAAGCCAGGCTGTATCTCAAGGCTATGCTTGGGAATCTCCTCAGCTAATATCTGAATTCATCACTTATAAGTTCTTGTTTCCCACAGAACTGTATAACAGTTCTGTGTATAACTGTATAACAAGGATTGCCTTTCTTCCATTTTCTACTCGGATGTTTCTCATTTCCTTTTGAGACCCTTGAGCAGCACCTTAATGTTCACATTCTACCAGTATTCTGTTTGTGACAATATACTTATTCTCCAAGATGATACAGGTTTCCTCTTTTGTGCCTCTCCCTTCTTTCTGAGCTCTCAGCAGCATTGTCCTTAATGCTTATATTTCTGTCAGTAGTTTGTTTAAAGCAATTTAGGTTTTATCTATCATATGCCTCAAAATTCTTCTATCCTTTGTCCGTTACCAACTCCGAAGCCACTTCCACATTTTTAGGTATTTGTTACAGCAGTACCCCACTCCTTGGTACCAAAATCAGTATTGGTTTCCCTTGGCTGCCGTAACAAGTTACCACAATCTTGGTGGCTTAAAATATTAGAAATATATTCTCTTGTAGTTCTGGAGGCCAGGAGTCAAAAAATAAGTATCACTGGGTCAAAATCAACGTGTGGGCAGGGTTGTTCTCACCCTGGAAGCCCTAGGGGAGAATAATTTCCTTGTCTCTTCCAACTCCTAGTGGATACTGGGCAATCCTTGGCTTGTAGCTGCATCACACTAGTCCTCAAGGCCAGTATCTTCAAATCTCTCGCTGCTCTGTCTTTACACTGCCTTCTCCTCTTTGTGTGTTGAATCTCCCTCTGCCTCCCTTTTCCTTGGGTAAGGCCAATTAGCGAACACAGATGATATATGATATTTACCAACCCAGCTTTTAAACTCTCATGTCCACTGTTTTGGTGGAGTTGAGTTCAGACTGTCTTTCTTCCCTATTTCAATAGCCTTGAATAAAGTCTTCCTTACTTGCTTAACTTTGTCTGGTGCAATTTTTGCATTGACAGTGGTTTCAGATACTAACCATCACCCTTTAATCATTTCCATCAAGACTCTCCAATATGAATGCAAATGTGATATTACTTTTAGAGAAACTTATTAAATAACTCTTTATTTTCATTTCCCCTAAATTATGGCATGTTAATGCTAAGAAAAGCATGAGAGAATATGACTCTTGATCCCCTCTTGCTGGATATGTCCTCTTTTACCATCTCATTTTTATAAATTCCCTGATCAGTAACCTCATTATGCTTATTTTTCCTCATTTGCAGCTGTTAAGTGGTAATTAGAAAAAGATAAATATGTGACTTCCATGCAGATATAAAATGAATAATTATTAAAGATTTTATTTAACTTATGAATCAATGAGGAAATCAAGTAGATGTTTAACAGTTCAAAAGAAAATCCTGGCTTCTCCACAGTGACGGAGGGAGGTCAATTAACTCTCTTTGGACAGCGCAGATTTGTATAACTATAGATAAGAATTATTTTTCACTGCTATCAGTTATCTATAATTTAAAGAGATGTAGAATAGCTGCCATAGAATCATAAAAAGATAATATGGAGACATGCTATAGATAACACATAGTTTTTCCTTTGAAGCACAAATTTTTCCCTCCAGAGCCTCGATTCATTTTCCACTATTGACAGAGCTGCAGTGTGAAAGTGCTGGAGAACTGTGAAAATTTCTCAGCATTAGGGTTTGGATAGCTGTTTTATTCATAACAAGAAAGGGATACAAGGTTAGAGTATTTTCAACAGAAGCAGCCAATGAGCCTGAGAAAGGGTTTAGTGAAAGGACTGTTACCTTAAAGGAGAATGAAGTTCAGACTCTCAAGATGGAAGGGAGCTTCAGCTTTTGTGCTACTGATACGTAAGGAAGCAGAAACATCAATTTGATCAGAGTGCATAAGGTTTTTTTTTTATGTTTGAAATGGAACTGGCCTGACAGATAGCCCCTGAGCCCTTTGAACCTCTGAAGTATGATTCTGCTTACAGACACCTAGGACCAAGGTAATTGAGCCAGACAGTCCTGGGATGAGTCTGCAAGAGCCTGGGCAGAAGGTATGCTCAAAAGGGAAATTCAGTGGGCGTGAGATGAAAGGGTGTTAAACTGTTTGGTGGTCCATCATGACCCCAAAAGTCCTCAATGCCAAGTTTCATCAGCCCTCAGTGATCTTTGCTCTCAGTTTGGTGTGCAACCTCATGTGGCATAAAGTAGTCATTGTTAAATGTCCTGCATCTTAGGGACAATAGGAACCATATGCAAATTAACCATGGGTAATGTTCCTGCCCATATACAATTATGGGTATTTAAAATTTTTAGATGCAAATTAAACCCAAAGTTCCTTGCAAATAGTGCCAATTTTCCTCCAAATAACATGTTGCAGAGATAGAATAATTTACCATAAGCGCCTGTACCAGCAACAGTAGCTTGGCACATATATAGACGCTATTCAATCAGTGTGTGTGGTATTGACTGATTTGAAAAGCATCCAAGAACAGTTTCCATTTTTCTATGATAAAAAAAATTTGATGCTCAGTTATTGAGAAAGAAGTGCTGACTTCAAACAGAGTGGTTTGGCGTTGTGCTACTAACATGCATACTAAGTATACCTTCACTTTTCCATCGTGTTCCTATATGTTAAATGTTGTTTACATCCTCTCCTTACAGGGGAACCAAAACATAGAGCACAGGAACACAGCAGCAGCATAAATGTCAATAAACATGCGTTATTTCATGAAAAAAAAAATCCAGCCTGGGGAAACCTCTCCGCATGCTGTAGATGTTGGGTTACCTAGAACCTCATAGTCTCCAGATGTGTTTGTAATCATATGTATAATGTGCCTTGATTGCTAAGTAATAGGCCTATTGAAACGGGCAACATGGAAATAAAACCCACTGACGTCTGATTATAGAGACTCTGTGAACTACTTCTTATAAACCACAAGGGTATATGCAGAACAGTGGTTTCAAAGCTGATCTTCTGTAGCAGTTTCTGCTCTTTCTTCTCTTCCTCTTCCTTCATTTGGACGTAAGTAGTTTGTGGAGAGTGGAAGAGGAGATAACACAATACAAAATTAAAAAAAAAACCAAACTAATACAATGTGAAATATTGAAAGAGAATATTCTAAACATGCAAGTGATTACTTATCTGAATTTGAACCACAGTGAGTAAACAAATCCTTCAGAAAATAGGAATACATTAGGGTACATTTTGAAACCAAGACTGGAAGATTGTGTATCAAATTATGCTCATGGTCTTTGGGTGGTAGCTGTTTTCTTTAAAATAATTTACTGTAATCTACTTTATAAAACTTAAGTAAACACTTACTTTTATTTATTTATTTATTTTTTGGCTTTAATTTTTATTTTTATGATTTTTTTAAACTTCTTTATTGGAGTATAATTGCTTTACAATGGTGTGTTACTTTCTGCTGTATAACAAAGTGAATCAGCTATACATATACATATATCCCCATATCTCCTCCCTCTTGCGTCTCCCTCCCACCCTCCCTATCCCACCCTTCTAGGTGGACACAAAGCACCAAGCTGATCTCCCTGTGCTATGTGGCTGCTTCCCACTAGTTATCTATTTTACATTTGGTAGTGTATATATGTCCATGCCACTCTCACTTCGTCCCAGCTTCCCCATCCCCTTCCCCCTGTCCTCACGTCCATTCTCTATGTCTGCGTCTTTATTCCTGTCCTGCCCCTAGGTTTTTCAGAACCTTTTTTTTTAGATTCCATATATATGTGTTAGCATACGGTATTTGTTTTTCTCTTTCTGACTTACTTCACTCTGTATGACAGTCTATAGGTCCATCCACCTCACTACAAATAACTCAATTTCGTTTCTTTTTATGGCTGAGTAATATTCCATTGTATATATGTGCCACATCTTCTTTATCCATTCATCTGTCGATGGACACTTAGGTTGCGTCCATGTCCTGGCTATTGTAAATAGAGCTGCAGTGAACATTGTGGTATGTGACTCTTTTTGAATTATGGTTTTCTCAGGGTATATGCCCAGTAGTGGGATTGCTGGGTCGTATGGTAGTTCTATTTTTAGTTTTTTGAGGAACCTCCATACTGTTCTCCATAGTGGCTGTATCAATTTACATTCCCACCAACAGTGCAAGAAGGTTCCCTTCTCTCCACACCCTCTCCAGCATTTATTATTTGTAGATATTTTGATGATGGCCATTCTGACTGGTGTGAGTTTTGATTTGCATTTCTCTAATGATTAGTCATGTTGAGCATCCTTTCATGTGTTTGTTGGCAATCTGTATATCTTCTTTGGAGAAATGTCTATTGAGATCTTCTGCCCATTTTTGGATTGGGTTGTTTATTTTTTTTTGATATTGAGCTGCATGAGCTGCTTGTGTATTTTGGAGATTAATCCTTTGTCAGTTGCTTTGTTTGCAAATATTTTCTCCCATTCTGAGGGTTGTCTTTCCATCTTGTTTATGGTTTTCTTTGCTGTACAAAAGCTTTTAAATTTCATTAGTTCCCATTTCTTTACTTTTGTTTTTATTTCCATTTCTGTAGGAGGTGGGTCAAAAAGGATCTTGCTGTGATTTATGTCATAGAGTGTTCTACCTATGTTTTCCTCTAAGAGAAAAACTTACTTTATCTTTGTTAAGACAGACATTTAAACATTTTCATAATGAGGCACAAAAGTTACAAAAGGCTTTAGAAATCTGTGCTGAAGTGTCATTTCCAGTTTTTCTTTCATAATACATTTATGTATTGTAAAGTCATAAATATGTATGATCTATATGAGTTTTAATGCTTTTTATTCTATTGAGTGACTTAAAAATATTTTTATACCTTTATTACTTAATATATTGATGTTTTGTGATATCATAAAAGAATATTCCAATGTAGTATTTTAGAATTATAGTTTATTTCCAAATAAATTATACATACATCCTTGGAATATATATGTATATAAATATAGAATATGTATATATAATTGGAATATATTCATACATACATATTTGTGTATAGAGAATCACATGTATCTATATATATAAAATCACTTTCTTCTTCTGTTATTAGGCATTAGTTTGATTTAAATATATTTATCCTATTAAGAGTAATGTTATATAAACAGAGTGATGTGACTTTATATTCTTCTTCTTCAATATATAGTTTCTTTTCACTTATTCAAGTATGTAATACTTTTCAGATAATCATCTGTATTTTTACTTCATAAAGGATGCATTCTACCTTAATTGATTCTTAAGCAACCAAAAATCCTTGAACACTTTCTGAATAAGTAATCTATCTATCCCATTATCATCTCAAAAGAAACCAGTAATACTTCTCCCACATATTCTATTATTGTCAGTTTTTATTAATCATATTCTAGACCATTTGGAAATTATCATTTATCTGTTATTTGAAAATTAAATTCATTGCATTCTTTTTCTAAGCTTTTTATAAAGTTGATACAGAGCTCAGCTATGTGCCTCTCTAGTTTCTGCTAGAAAGTATAAGAGGATGACAGCAAGAAGAGTTGGTTTATTTATTGCAGGATCTTTAGGAGAGCATATTGTGAAAGGCAGAAAACACAGCAATCAGAACTCTGGTTTCTAAGCCAAACTGTGTCAGATGGAAAGCCCTTGTACACAGCAAGAGATGTATCTGATGAATCAGCAGCTGAGCTGAAATGAGGCTTGAATAGACCAACTACTTGAGGTAACTCTTTATTAGCCCTCCCTGTTAAGAAATGATAATATGGGACATCTAGCTGTTGAGAAGTCTCTAGACCACTCCAGAAACTCCCTTCCCATATTCAGTGACTCATCCTAAATATAGACTTGCCTTCTATCTAGTTGAGACGAGAAAAAAAAAGGAGGTTCTTATAGCTTTGACTTCAGTAGGTTATCAAAAGGATATCAATAGGTTATCCTAGTAGGAAGTCTCCAGTTCCCTGAAAATCTATAAGAAATAACATTTAAATTCATTGAATTTATCTACCCCACATAGAACATTGAGTTTAATGAGCCATTAGTCTTGTTTTGGAAATAAAGGAATATCTCTCCCTTACAAAGCTTTTGTAGAAAACTGTTTTCCTATGTGTCCACATATTATGAAAATCCAGATTTGAGATTCAAATAGAAGTGTTTCTTCCCTGGATACCCAGAGACTCACCGCCTTTTACAGTGTAACTCTGAAAGCTTCTGCTTCCTTCCTGAAGGCAGCACTCTTGTCTGAGCAGAACTCATGTTGGCAACTGACGGACACCTTAAAGACTCCCTTGACATATTTGACAGGAAAATCATACCAGCCCTTTGGTAGAGAGAAGGGGAAAGTCATTCTAGCAAGAGAATGACAGCCATTTTGATCAAGGGGTTTGGTGTTTGATCTCTGCATGTATCTGCTTGGATCTGAAGAGGAGAAAGTGTATGATGGGAATGTTGGGAAAGCAAAGGTCCCAGGATTGTAGACAGACTTCTTCAAATATTAGTAAACTAATTTTTACTGAAAATTAGATTAGTGTAATCATAAGGAAGTAAATCCCCAGGCAAGAAACATGTCTCTTTCCAAGATTTTTGTGTTCAGCTGAGCCACAAGTAACTCTGAGGTGTCCAATATTGAGGAGTGAGGGTCTTTTCCTCTTAGAGTTAGTTATACTGATAGTTTATTTAAATTTTTAATCTAATTGTGAGTTATAGAATTTGGGGAGAATGGGTAGTCTTCCATACTAGGGAAAAGATTTTGCAATATCCCCAAAGAGCAGATACATCACCAAACTTAACTGAGGAACTTGGAAATGTAGAAAAGAATATCTAAGCAAACATGAGATCAAACACAAGACAGAAAAACTGCCTTTATCTGCCAAGGAAATTAGGTGAGGTCATCTTAAATCCTTGAGAGAAAGATGTTCTTGTGGGTAAAGCTACAGAAAAAGCCTACTCACAAAAAAAGGCCATGGCATGCAGTATTATTTAGCTGTCCTCGTCTGGTGGAATATTTGAATTTAGCATGTTGAATTTTCCCTTATCTAATATGAACAATTATAATAAAATTTCCAAGGATGAGCTCTGAGTCCAAATATCATTGTTTAATAAGTCTTTGTCCAATAACAAGTAAATTATCACTGTATTTGATGTTATATCAGTTTGAGTTTTAAAAAGCAATCTGAAAGTTCCTTTAATTGAAGAAGTATATGCAGATCCATTTCTTCCAGTCTCACTGTGGAAAACAAAATCTAGACGCATATTGTACAAGATTCAGAATTTGCATAATTTTCGTTAGCAAGTAGTTTGCAAGTTTCCAAGAAGGAAGAGGGATGTATTTTCAGTGTGTCCTCCACAGAGAGTTTCGTGAAGAAAATAAGTAGTTGATTTAATTTTTAATGTATTCAATTTTTAATTTTATAAAAAATAAATTTATTTTTTAATTTATTTTTGGCTGTGTTGGGTCATTGCTGCACATGGGCTTTCTCTAGTTGCAGTGAGTGGGGGCTACTCTTTGTTGCAGTGTGCAGGCTTCTCATTGCGGTGGCTTCTCTTGTTGTGGTGCACGGACTCTAGGCGCACGGGCTTCAGTAGTTGCAGCATGCGGGCTCAGTAGTTGCGGCACACGGGCCCTAGAGGCATGGGCTTCAGTAGTTGCGTTGCATGGGCTCAGTAGTTGTGGCGTGTGGGCTCTAGGGTGCGTGGGCTTAAGTAGTTGTGGTGCACGGGCTCAGTAGTTGTGGCTCATGGGCTCTAGAGTGCTGGCTCAGTAGTTGTGGTGCACGGGCTTAGTTGCTTTGCGGTATGTGGGATCTTCCGGGTCCAGGGCTCAAGCCCATGTCCCCTGCACTGGCAAGCGGGTTCCTTTTTTAAAAAAATTTAATTTAATTTACTTTATACAGCAGGTTCTTATTGGTTATCTATTGTATACAAATTAGTGTATATATGTCAATCCCAATCCCAATTCATCCCACCCCCCCACCCCCAACTTTCCCCCCTTGGTGTCCATATGTTTGTTCTCTACATCTGTGTCTCTTATTTGGCAGGCAGATTCTTAACCACTGCATCACCAGGGAAGTCCTCGATTTTTAATTTTTAATGGTATTTTCAAATTTGATGTTAAAAATTTAAAAGTGTTACTTTATAAAAATTGAAATATAGTTGATGTATAATATTATAAGTTACAGGTGTACAAGAGAGTGATTCACAATTTTTAAAGGTTATACTCCATTTATAGTTATTATAAAATATTTGCTATATTCTATATATAGAATATATATATATTCTATATATATTCTATATTCCTGTATTGTACAGTATTTCCTTGTAGCTTATTTTATACCTAATAGCTTGTACCTTTTAATCCCTTACCCCTATATTGCTCTTCCCCACTTCCCTCTCCCCACTGGTAACCACTAGTTTGTTTTCTGTATTTCTGAGAGTCTTCTTTTTTGTTATATTCACTAGTTTGTTGTATTTTTTAGATTCCACATATAAGTGATACCATACAGTATTTGTCTTTCTCTGCCTGACTTATTTCACTTAGCGTAATGCCCTCCAAGTCCATCCATGTTGCTGCAAATGGCAAAATGTTATTCTTTTTTATGGCTGAGTAGTATTCCATTGTGTGTGTGTGTGTGTGTGTGTGTGTGTGTGTGTGTGTGTGTGTGTATCTCTTTATATATCACATCTTCTTTATCCATTCATCTGTTAATGGACATAAAATTGTTAATTTTATTTATTAAAAAAATTTTTTTTTAATTATTATTTTTTTTTGGTGTTGTGCTGAAAACCTGATTGTTGGTTGAATAATGAATGGGGAATGGGGACAAAAGAGCACATGGAGATAAGACTCTTTCAAGAGATTTGGCTGAGTGGAGAACAGGTGGACAAAAAAGCAAGCCCTTTTTTTTTTTTTTTGAAGTTTTGAATTTAATTTATTTTTTTATACAAAATTGTTACTTTTAATATGATATCTTCAAATGGCGATGACATTGGGTAGAGAATAGACTTAGCATAGGAAACATTTATTAATCAATTACTATTTTAATAATAAGATGAATAGCATTGAGGTCATCCACTGGAGTGAAAAAAGTTAACTTATTAATAAAAAATAAACAAATGGGGCTTTCCTGGTGGCTTAGTGGTTGAGAGTCCGCCTGCCGATGCAGGGGACACGAGTTCGTGCCCCGGTCTGGGAAGATCCCACATGCTGCGGAGCGGCTGGGCCTATGAGCCATGGCCGCTGAGCCTGCGCGTCCGGAGCCTGTGCTCTGCAACGGGAGAGGCCCCAACAGTGAGAGGCCTGCGTACTGCAAAAAAAAAAAAGGAAACTTGCTTGGCAAACAATATGATTTGAGTTGGAAGACTATTTTCTTATGTTAGAAATCAATAAACTAGTTCTGTCCAGTAGAACTTTCTACAATGATGGAAATATTCTATAATACAGTGGCTACTGAATACTTAAAGTGAGAATAGTATGACTGAAGAAGTGAATTTTATTTTTCACTTTTAATTAATATAAATTTGAATTTAAATAGCCACATATGGCTGCCATATTAGAGAACACAGCTATGGACGGTGAAAATTAAGACACTAAAAGAAGGTTGGATCATTAGATGTTTAGAAGATTATTTACAAATTGCCATTATAAAATGCCAGAGTGCATTAATGAGAGTACAAATAAGGCTGAGAAATGATGACATTCTTTTTTTCTTTTTAAAACATCTTAGCATAGAATCTGTATGGTATTTCATGATTTTCAAATCTCAGACCATCAACCAAGAAACATGCTATACAAACATTTTATTTTTATTTTAAATTAATTAATTAATTTAAAATTTTGGACAATCATAGAAATGGTATCAATGTCTTGCCCAATGTCCCCTTTCCAATTCTGGCTTATTCTTTTTGGACCGTGTTATTATCAGAATCTTTCTCTTGTCGTTCTTTGAACCCTCAGAGTCTGACAGAGGGTCTGTCACGTAGGGGCTGGAATTTATATATACCGAATTTATATATACTGAATAGTTGAAAGTGTGTTAGTTGTCTGTGCATTGCCCAGTCTATGGTTCTTCAAGGCAAGCCCCTCAACATCTGTCTCTAGCACAGTGAATGGTACAGAGCAGGTAGCAGTAAATGCTTGTGAACTGACTGCTAGACTTTGTACCTGTTTATTCCTTTAATTCTTATCTAGAAAAGCTAAATGGAAATTATATGTATGATACGAATATGAATATATATAAAAATGCTTTCACTTTTGCGTGAGCCAGAAAAGTTCAGTTGGAATCTCTCCCCTCTGTTGACTTCCCGGCTTAGTCTTCTGCATGTTAAATGCTAAATTTATTGCTAAGAGCTATGAGTCTTATGCGCTTGGAAGAAAAGTGGATTTTCTGGAATGAATACAAAAAGTCTAAGGAAATGCATATATTTAAAAATGTGACTTGCAAGTTGCCTCCAGTTAGCAGGAAAAGCAGCCTTGCCCATCATTGAATTGACCCTTTATAGTGAAGCAGCATCTGCTTGATCATCTTTTCCTTAGTCCTTGGCATACCTCTCATTAGAAAGGGCTTTCTTTTCTTTTCTTATTATATTTTTTGAGGTGGTGGCATGGACCAGCAGAACTCTCAGAAAGAGGTTGCTGGCTTTAGGCTTGTAGAAATGAGCAGCGAGGGTGGCCCAGTACACTGAGATGTGCCAACGGAATGTCGTGTCAGGGCTCTAGTTATGTGGGGGATCCACACCTTGTGTGTCACGCAAAATTCCCTCATGCCCTCTTGGGGCTCTTGGGGGGCATTCTACTCTAGAATCTCTGAAATAACAGGACGACCTTCTTGTGAAAGGAAGGGAGGACAGTGACTGTCGAGTGGCTGCTCAGCTTCCTTGCGGATTGCACTCATTTTAACCAAGTTGAACTTTGGTTAGTTTTTTCCTAAGTAATTCTTTGAAGAATTTGAGAGCTATGGTTCTTCTGTGTGCTGAATGCAATCCAGAGTGGTTTGATTTAAAGAGAATGTCAGGGACTTCCCTGGTGGCGCAGTGGTTAAGAATCCGCCTGCCAACTCAGGAGACACGGGTTCGAACCCTGGTCTGGGAAGATCCCACATGCCGCGCAGCAGCTAAGCCCGTGCGCCACAATTACTGAGCCTGCGCTCTAGAGCCCATGAGCCACGACTATTGAGCCTGTGTGCCACAGCTACTGAAGCCTGCATGCCTAGAGCCCGTGCTCCACAAGAGAAGCCACTGCAGTGAGAAGCCCGCGCACCGCAACCTAGAGTAGCCCTGCTCGCTGCAACTAGAGAAAGCCTGCGCACAGCAATGAAGACCCAACGCAGCCAAACATAAATAAATACATTTATAAAAAAAATAAAGAGAATGTCAATGGTTGGTCATTTCCTCAGAATCAAAGGTGCTTTATCCCTGTGCTTTATGTGTTTTGGTGGCCATAGAAAGCATAGGTTGTTCTAGGATCACTTGCCCTGAGAGAAGCCAGCTGCTGTACCAGGAGGACACTCAAGCAGAGTACGGGAGATGAGGTACTAGACTTCCTGCAAACAACCAGTAGCACTTGCCATCCATGTTAGTGAGTCACCTTGGAATTGATTCTCCAGCCCCATTTAAGCCTTCATATTATTGTAGTCCTGGTCAACAAGTCATCTGCAACCTTATGAAGGACCCTGTGTCAGAAATACCCATTCAGGTTGTTCTGAATACCTTACCCACTAAAATTGTAGATTTTCCACTTCTTGTCATGTTGAAGTAAGCAGTACTAGATTTCTTCTCTTGCTGTAAAGAAGTTAAAAACTGGAAAAACATATGAAATAACAGTTTTCATAAATTGGGCAATAGGCAGTGAAGGACTGTGATCCAGGAAAATAAATGATGTGAACACTACAGTTGCTCTGGCTACAGTCACTTGGAAATCCTTAGTGGACCATGGCATAGGAAAGGCTAACCCAGGCAGAGTTTAGCATTCTCACTGAGTTGAGAAGACAGAGATTAGAGTTTTGGGAGAATGAAGTGGGTGGAATTTGCAGGGCAGAGTACTTGAGAAGAGGGAATCCTATAGAAAATGGTTCCAGAAATCAGAAGAGGAGTCCTCTTGAATCTGTTGCTGAGTACTATGTAGGGTGAATATGTATATGTAGGATGAAACTCCGTGAGGCAACACAAAGAACAACAACTTTAGAACTCACGCAGTGCTGGGAGACAAGTTCCATCCAACCAGAGTAGAGAAATCGCATTGAAACCTGGGTGATTATTCAATAGAGATGGCTGAAAGCGTAGGCCTCAATAGTGAGGCTAACTTAGTCCTAGAATAAAGGCTAATTCAGCCCTAATAAAGCTTAAAAATAAACTGATCTGCAAGTTTCTCAACTGCTTGCCCAAATTTCAACACTCAGTCTGACATTCAACAACGTATCACTTAAAATCTAATAAAAAATTATGAAACATGCAAAGAAATGTATACATATTAAAATCAATACATAATCATATTATTCATAATAAAATGTACAGTTATATATTTTATATAGGTGTGTATATAAACATATATACATACATGTATATGTGTGTATATATATTTTATATATAAAACATTATGGTTAACTAAGAGAAAATCAGGCAATAGATATGAACTTAGAAATAGCAAAGGTGATGAAATTAGCTCAAGGGCTTTAAAACAGTCATTTTATTTATTTATTTATTTATTTATTATTTTTGGCTGTGTTGGGTCTTCATTTCTGTGCGAGGGTTTTCTCTAGTTGCGGCAAACGGGGACCACTCTTCATCGCGGTGTGCGGGCCTCTCACTGTTGCCGCCTCTCTTGTTGCGGAGCACAGGCTCCAGACGTGCAGGCTCAGTAGTTGTGGCTCACGGGTCTAGTTGCTCCGTGGCATGTGGGATCTTCCCAGACCAGGGCTCGAACCCATGTCCCCTGCATTGGCAGGCAGATTCTCAACCACTGCCCCACCAGGGAAGCCCTAAAACAGTTATTTTAAATCATTATGTTTAAAATCTTCCCTTTAGACATAATTAGGAAAGGAACGGAACATATAAAAATAAACCATGAACTGATGAACATAAAAAGACAGTATACAAAATGAAAATTTTACTGGATGGAACCAAGAGAAGCCATTGAAAAGGGAAAGATCAGTGTATCTGAAGATGTACAAAAAGAAATTATATAAAATGAAGCACAGAGAAAAGTAAACACATAAGAAAAGAACAGTGATTGGTCTTAGTGATTTGTGGGACAATATCAAATGTTCTAAATTACATTTAATTGCTGTTGTGGAAAATATGGAATCAGAAAAATTTCTAAACAAACAATGACAGAAAAATTTCCAAAATTAATGAACTCTATAAACCCACAGATTGAAAAGTTACAACGAACGCAGCCAAGCTAGGTAAATACAGAAAAAGAAAACAAATGGAGCCACATCATAATAAAATTTCTGGAAACCAGTGCTTAAAAACATGTCTTAAAAGCAATCAGAAATAAAAGATACATCACATACTGGGCAGAGAAGATAAGAATAATTTCAGATGTCTACTCAATAACTATATAAGTCAGAGGACAATGGAATCGTTAACTTAGAATGTTAAGTTGGCCAAAAGTAAAAAATGAAGGCAAAATACTTTTTAAAGACAAATATGTATAGGATTTGTCACCAGCAGACCTGTACTACAAGGAATATTAAAGGAAGTTCTTTAAGTATAATAGAAACAATAGCAGACAGAGAACTGTATCCACACAAAGATGCCAACAAAAGTGAAATTGATGCACGAAATGATGGTGATTCCTCACTAACAGTGACAGAAGCGGAAACTAAAACAACTGATTCTGCTTTTATCAGTGAAGTATTGTAATATACATTTACTTTAATTGAGTAAAGCACAAAATAGGTACCCACGAAAATGAAACAACAACAAAAAGAGTAAGCATGCACTCACTGGATTCAGACAGCATGAGGAGAGTGAAAGGTGACTAGAGAGCGAGCCTACTACAGGACACTCCTTCTGCCAGTTCAGTCTGCTCATCTACTCAAAGTATTTGCTGAAAAATGACAAAGCCTGGAAAGTTTCAGAAATAAATGGGATATCTGAGTTTTTACTCCCCCCGCCCAGATGAGACATTTTCAGTTGCTACTATGCTCTCTCTACAGGGTGTGTGGTATGCGGTATCTATGTGTGCTTTGACTTTTTCTCTTACTCCTTTGGTTCAACATCTCTTTCAATTTATATTTTAAAAAATTTAAAATTGAGATATAATTGACATATAACATTGTGTAAGTTTGAGTACAACGTGTTGATTTGATACATTTATATATAGCAATGTGCACTACCACAACATTAGCTAACATCCCTATCACATCACATAATTGCCATTTCTTTTTTTGTGGTGAGAACAATTGAGATCTAGTCTCTCAGAAACTATGAAGTTTATGATACAGTATAGTTGACCCTAATCTCTATGCTGTGCATTAGATCTCCAGGATTTATTCATCTACTAGTTGCAAGTTTGTACCCTCAAACAACATCTCCCCAATCCCCCCACCACCCAGCTCCAGGAAACCACCATCTTACTCTCTGTTTTTAACAAGGTCGGCTTTTTAAAATTCCACATCTAAGTGATATCATACAGGGTTTATCTTTTTCTGTCTGACTTACGCATAATGCCCTCACATTCCATCCATCTTGTCAAAAATGGCAGGAAATCTTGCCTATGTAAACTGTGTCCACCAAGCTCCTTCTGTGATTGTTTTTCACACTGTGTCCTACTGTTGTTTGTGAGTATTTCCCCTGTCCTGGCTGGACAGGATATGTCCATGTGGTCCAAGAGCCCTTCAGAGCTCTTTAATTAATTAACAAGATTCATAAATCTTTTCAGAGTTGCCTAGCAACATGGCACTCACTCAGCTCTCCACTGACCTGGGCAAGAGGTGGCAAGGGCAGGAAGGAGCTAGCCCACATCCAAGGCCCTTTCGCTCTTGATCAGCACCGCTTATTAAGAGCAACTAATTTTTTTTAAAATAAATTCATTTATTTTATTTTTATTTATTTTTGGCTGTGTTGGGTCTTCATTGCTGCGCATGAGCTTTCTCTAGTTGCGGCGAGCCGGGGCTACACTTTGTTTCAGTGCGCGGGCTTATTATTGCGGTGGCTTCTCTTGTTAAGGAGCACAGGCTCTAGGCGCGTGAGTTTCAGTAGCTGCAACATGTGGGCTCAGTAGCTGTGGCTCCCGGGCTCTAGAGCGCAGGCTCAGTAGTTGTGGCGCCTGGGCTTAGTTGCTCGGCGGTATGTGGGATCTTCCCAGACCGGAGCCCAAACCTGTGTCCCCTGCGGTGGCAGGCGGATTCTTAACCACTGTGCCACCAGGGAAGCCCTAAGAGCAACTAATTTTCGAGGAAAGATGAATATGAATTAGGAATCCTGGCTTAACTATCTCTCTAGGAAGAGAAAATCTATTTTGATAAGAAGCCTGTATTTATAAATACTAAATTGAAATATTTGGTGGTCGTTCTAGATGTGACATTTTCCTGGTGATTTCTAAAGACCACAACAGGTATTTAAGAAGCTTCAATCATTCCAGACACTTTCCCACAAGCTACGTGGAGAATATGAATCAGGCGAGTTTGCTGGGCACAGCTCTTTTTCTGGGGGTGAGCTTCAGAATGAGATTATTATTGCAAACAGAGAGGAAGGAGTGGAAAAGAGCTGCAACTGGAATTGATAGTTTCTTGAATAGGCTAATCCAAGGTGCATGATGTTGCACGTATGCAGTCAAGCATTAAATTTTTAGATTTCCCTAGACTGTGTAAACACGAAGGGAAATCTCTTTATGTGGTAGCAATGATGCCGTGATGTCTCGTTTTGTGACATAACAAACCCACTGGGCTGACACACTCATGACTTCAAGCACTCCTCCTCTGTTTGCAGGCGCCTCTCAGCTCCCAGCTCAGAGCTTACAGTTGATCAGAGAATGGCAGCACGAGGCCCCTGGGTGGTAGCTCCTTGTCCAGCCACTAAGGATGTCCAAAACCAACCTTGTTACCTCTTCCCCCAGTGCAGCAGCTCCTGTTTCCGGTCACAGGGGTCACAGAAGTCTCCTTTGATCTCTCTGTTTCCTCTCGCCCCGCCTCCTGCCTTTTGTTTTACAATGTGCCTTACCCAAGGAACGCTTCCCATTCCTACTTCTATCCCCCAAGGCAAAACTAGTGTCCTTACTCTTGGATTATTACATCCATGCACACCACTGGTGTGTGTGTGTGTGTGTGTGTGTGTGTGTGTGTGTGTGTGTGTGTTTGAGGTGTCTCCATCTAGGCTCTTGTGGGTAGACTGAAATGCCCTTTGCTTTTCCTACCTAGCTTAGGTGTAGGTAGGTAGTGTTAGGCACAGCAGATATACAATACCATTAATTAAATTAACTGCCATGGAAATATGAAGACCTGCTCAAAGCAACTCAGAATATTTAAGAAAAAAAATTATATGAGAGAGAGAATTGCTGTTAATACAGATTTTAGAAAAGGTGCTCTTTGCCTAGTTTGGTCCACCCTGGATACCCGTATCTCACTTTATCATAGATAACATCCACTGTCTATTTTAAAAAGCATGGATGAAGTTTTTAATGCAAGACTTTATGATGATGTTGAAATAATTTCTTTAGAGTTTGTGAACCTTCTTACAATACTAATCATCGTAATAATTATCATGTGTAGAGAGTTTATTCTGAATCTACATATACTTAAAGTTAACTTGATGAATGATTAAAAAAAATTGTCGGGACTCCCTGGTGGTCCAGTGGTTAAGACTCTGCCCTCCTAATGCAGGGGGCCCGGGTTCAATCCCTGCTCAGGGAACTAGACCCCACATGCATGCCACAACTAAGAGTTCCAATGCTGCAACTAAAGATCCCGCATGCTGCAACTAAAAGATCCCAAATGCCTCAATGAAGATCCCGCGTGCCACAACTAAGACCTGGTGCAGCCAAATAAATAAATATTAAAAAAAATTTGTTTATACTAATGTCTTTGCTGATCTATAATATGCATGACAAAATGCTGATCCTTTACTTGTTAGCTCAGGAAACATTTCAGTTTGGCTTGGCCCTGCTTCTGTCTTTCTCTTTTAAAGACTCTTTTCTTGCATTAAGAGGCAGAAAGCATAGCTTACTGGTGGATTCAGATGGAGAATGTATCCCACATTGTGCTGCTTTGCTACTCTCCCTGTGACTGTACTAGCTGAAGGATGCTGCTTTTTTTGTATCACGTTATAGCCACAACTATGCACAACAAATTTATTGGTGGAGAAATTTTACTTAACATTTATGGAGAATTATTTAAAGCAATCACAGACTTAGATTAGTTGATTCACTGTAATACTGTTCACAGTATTCTGTAATAACTATCAATGATGTGATGTGGCTTTGAGAGGTGTGTTTAGAGTTCTGTCCAAGTTCCAGCTTGAGATATAGGGGTGAAGAATCAAGGTTTAGAGGAGTCAGAATTGCTACATTTTATTTTTTGTTTTTAGGAAGGCAGATTTGGATACCTGTGTCTCTGAGTCCTCCCTAGTAAAGGTTTTCCGTGATAGCATCTCTGTTCATTTCATTTTCTTTAAGGAGCAAGGTGGAGGAGTCACAGAGTCTCAATTCCTTAAAACTGAGGACAACATAAAACACAAGGAATGGAAATATTTTCTCAGAGGTAGAGAGAATATCTTTGAAGAGTGAGGGAGTGCTGTTCTGACTCAATGTGTACTGGGAGACATTTTCTCCTACCCAACTTGCCACAAAATTCTCCTTAACCCTTAACTGTTAACCGTTTATCAGCTGATGGTGCGATTGTAAGTCTAAACCTATTTTATACTCCTGCAAGCTATGCAAAGCATTGCACAAGTACAGGTGGTCAGTTTTAAAAGAAAAAGGAGTTAATAGAATTCTTGACTCCCATTAACATATTTTATACATTTATTTATTTATTTTTGGCTGCATTGGGTCTTCATTGCTGTGCGCAGGCTTTCTCTAGTTGCGGCGAGCGGGGGCTACTCTTTGTTGCAGTGCGCAGCCTTCTCCTTGCAGTGGCTTCTCTTGTTGTGGAGCATGGGCTGTAGGCGCACAGGCTTCAGTAGTTGTGGTGCGTGGGCTCAGCTGCTCTGCGGCATGTGGGATCTTCCTGGACCAGGGATTGAATCCATGTGCCCTGCATAACCACTGCGCCACCAGGGAAGCCCCCATTAACATAATTTAATGCTCTACCTTTAGTCAATAGGTTTTCCTTAAGGTTGACTCAAATCCTTCTTGCTGGAATAGAAAACAATTGTCACTGGTCATAGATTAGAGAAGTGCCAACCAGCATATATATCTGTGACTATATATATGATATATACATTTTAGGCTGATTAATCCTCCTTTTTTCAGCCCTCCATTGCCACTTCAGAAACTCGTGTTAATCTTTCTTATAAATAACATCTTGCACTTAACACCATGTCTTTCTTTAAGTTATCCGCATATCACACCCGTTGTTGGGCTGTGAATTGGAAGAGAGTCTGAGTCATGAAGTCATTCTGAGCTTGCATTTCTCAGAACTCCCCAGGTTTTTCCATTCTTTGTGTCTAAAGCCATTTCCTCATCTCTTATGTTATATTTGTACAGTTTTTTTTCTTCCTAAAGAGATTACATCCACATCTGTTTCTATTAAACACCATTCTGCTTATCTTTCCTTTTCTCCAAATTGTCACGGGTGCTTCTTTCTTCTTAATTCTGTGTCCTAGCCCTATCTCTGTGGAGATTTATCTAATACCTGGACTGAGGAAATATCTTATTAAAATGTAAATAGATTGTCAACATCCCAAACACATTCGAATCATCCAAATTTGGCTATTTATTTGTTGGGTTCATGTTTCTATTTCTTAAAAAAAGTATTTAAAAATAAATGATAACAACTTTAATTAAATGTGGTTATTACATGGTAGGGGGCGGGCAAGACATTTGGAAGTTAATGTATAATTGTTATTATGGAATAGTTATCTGAACAATAAGATTAAAAATTTACTTTATATTCCTTTCCTTACATTTTAAGGAAAAGAGCCTTTCATATTTGTTTGAGAATAAAAATGTTTTAAAATTTCACACCTGAGCATTTTGTCCTTTTTCATTGCTTTAAAGGACTCTGAATCTGGTTTTGACACATGCAGAATAGAAGTGTGTCTCCTCTCCCCACTCCACTCTTGTGATGCATGTCTTCTATTAATAGGGATAAAATTCTGGAAGTGAGAACTTGAGACTTGGCTCAAATTGCTTCAGAAATATGGCTGGTGAAACTCCAGTATTTAGTTTATATGACAATTTTCAAGATAGCACAAAATTAATCAAGTGATATGACTCAAAACACTGTGAGTATTAATTAATGGATGGTCTACAAAAATAATTTGGGGATAAAAAGGCTATACAATGGAAAAGTATTAGTATAGTGATGACTGCTATACTAATCAAAGTCGTATAGGAACTCTTTTTATAGCCATCTTTTGCTCTTTCATTCTCCTTATCTAAGAGCTCATGTCATACTGTACTTGAATCTCCAGTTATCCAGGACTTGGCTTCCTCTGCTTTTGGAACCTGTGCAGTAGTGACTCTAGAAGGGGCTGGTTGGAACCGGGGCTGAGAATGAGGATGCTGGCAAGCTGCCACTCAAGAGAAGATGCATGGAGTCTTGCAGATTAGAAACAGACTACAGCAGGAGGTAAAAGTGTGAAATAATTTACATATATATATGTGTGTGTGCATGCACACAATCACACAGACAGACACACACACATACAAAACCAGTGAATAAAGCAGAGTATTCCCTGAAGAAAACGAGACATAGAACATCCCAGAAGTCAACAAAGACACAATATGTTCACTCATTTGCTCTCTCATTCCTTCATTCTTTCAATATTTATGTAACCCCTACTCAACACTCTGCACTGAAGAAGACATTATGGGAACAAAATGACCAAATATCTTTAAGAAACTAGAATTAATTGGAGGTACTAATTCCATATGTATAAGATTAAATCATAATAAAAAGAAGCCAAGGGTTTAATGTCTTTAAAATGCTGCAGGACACTACTGGGTCCATGGAAAAAGCTCACTCATTTCTGAAGGAGTTTTTCTTTGTGGATTAGCTTGTCTATAAAATGAAAAAAGGCAAACACACAAAGTGAGACCATGGGTGATTGTTCCTCTTAGGACCACGTCTAGTAACATTCCCAGAATTGAATCTCCTGGGATCAATCACTAGAGACATAGGTGAAGGCAGTGAAATAATGGAGTAATTTGTATATTAACTTCCTTCCAGCTACCAGAGAAATGCAGCAAACCAGTTTGTGTTTGATATGTAAAATAAATGATTGAGAATAGTAAAAGGGAAATGAAGCATTACATGGATTTCACTAGCTCACAGAAAATGAACTTCTCAGTTTCTGTTTACCTGCTGTATCAGTTTGTTTCTCCAAACTTGCTGCACCTCTGTAGATTGTTTAAAAGGTTAGCGGCCATGACCCCGATATGACAAAGAGATACACAAGGATGTGGATGCCAGCAGTGCATGAATGCACATAGCAGGAAAATATTTAAGCTTTAAAGGTGGAAACACCAAGACAGTGTATTAGAGTAAAATGTTTCCACTAGTTCAACAGAGGGAGAGTTTGACAGCTTTTTTTCTCAGACTAATGAGAGGAAGGATGTTTTCTTTATGTGGATGGGGTGGTTATAAATGAATATAATGTCTCCCCAAAATGAGCATCATTTTGAGCATCGTGTATTCCATTCACACCAGGGGCACTGATTTATAATTACCTTAATGGAGCCTGGAATTGAGATAAATGTATGTTCACATCCCATTTTCTTCTTAGGACATGAGTACATTGGGCACATACCACCAACAACTACTGTACAGGGTACAAGTGAGGTTTGCTTATTTCAGCTTGCTTGTAATGGATCTGCATTTCTAGGCCGCTGACTCTAGCACAGCAGTGTTCATGGCAAACAGTGTATAAAGGGGGATTTAAATACAGGACAGCCGGCATAACTGGATGGACTCTGCCTTGGTCTGCTTGGGTGGATAACTGTAAATGAAGCCTGGGCATCTCCAGGTAGCGTCCTGGCTAATGAAAAATACACTTCTGTTTGGATTTACTGATATCCAGGCACATTAAACCAAACATATACTGAACTGGCACACAGAAAAACACATCTCTTATGAACAGCAAGAGAAGGAGTGACGAAAATGTCTCCTTTAGTTCTGAATTCTGTTTCCAATTTTATTGTGAGGGAGTCTGTTAGCAAAAAGATAAGATTTAAGATTGAGATCTTCCAAGTAATGTTAAGTACCTATCTATCAGAGCGCATCATCTACGAGATGCTGTTAGCGGTTTGACTAAGTTGTAGGAGCATATACTTTACTTATCTTTCTGGGTTGGTTACATGCAGCCATGGTGGTATTTGGACTGTTGACACATGATTTGTAAGAGGATTTAGTTTTCATTAAACTGCAACATGAGTACTGAAATGGAAATCTAATCTTAAAACTAGTACAGGACAATTTGCAAAAACATCTTAAAACATGAGTGTGGGGAATCTTGAAACGTTAGGAAGAATACTTTTCCTGGTATCAGGATAAAACACTGCAGGAAAAGCAGGGTCATTAGTAGCTGATTTGCTGAGCCAAATCAGGCTTCGTGACATGTTTATGGTGATCCAAAGAGTGTTATTTGCTAAGGGTGCAAATCCTATCTTTGTATTGAACTCTGAAGCCAGTGCTGGAATATAAAATAGATATCTTATTCTTTAGTCCTGGAAGGAAAATTCGGTATTTTTAGGTATTATTGATTCTAGCCTCTGTATTGAGTTTATAAAGAAATCAAGGACCTGAGAGTCTGCAGCCTGTTGTTGCAGGGTCACTCAGGGCAAGTTGGTTCTTAAGGTATTTAGAAACCAGTTAGGTACACACACATACACGTGTGCACACACATGAATATATGCATATACATATATGTGTGTATACACACATGTGTATATGCATGCACGTGTGTATGTGTGTGTGTGTGTATGTAGTGCTTTGAATGAAGTAAAAAAGCCCTGGAGTCATGGCTTCAAAGGCAGTCTCTGTGCTTTAGGCCACAGACATTGTGCAATGTTGGAAAAGCTCGCTTGCCTCGGGATATCATCTAGTTGTGAGGAACCTGAACTCAGTCTCTGATATCTTCTCTGCTAACAGTGTAGGGCCACCGGACTTTGTCCACGGGCATTTTCCACATCCGTGTGTACACTCACTCCTTGGAGACCTCAAGGCTTTCCAACCCCACATGTAAACTGACAATTCCCAACTTCTGCCCCAAATTCTAGCTGTCTTCTTAACATTTCTACTTGGATGGCAAATAGACATCTTAACCTTTCGGTCACAAACTGAATGCATCCTCCACAAACAAACAAACAAACAAATACCTAGTCCCCCAAACCTGCTCTTTCAACAGGCTTCTCACTTTAGCATATGGAAATCCCATCCTTTCAGTTTCAGTGCTGTAAACCTTGCTGCCCTGCTTGTCGCCTCTCCCTCACAGCACACATGCAATCCATTAGCAACCCAATTAGCTCTATTTTTCCAACTACATCAAGAATCTGACCCCTTCTCAGTACCTCTTCCATTAACACGTCAGTGTGAGCACCCTCATCACTTTCCAGAATTACTCCCACTGGCTCCTGATTTTTCTCCCTCCTTCCTCGCTTACCAGCCACCTAGTACCTATTCTGATCATAGCATACAGATGCGTTTAAAACACAGCTGGGTATGAGAGGCTGTTGCCTCTTCTGACTTTGCAAATCCTAGAACTTTTGGACTCTCTCTATTCCCTTTTTTTCCTTCTTACAAATGTAAATTCTTTTCTGAGCATTTAATCTCTTAAAGCACTTTATGAAATGCATCCAATAATAACCAACTCATGCTTTTAACATTCTGTTTTCCAATTACTTTCTGTAGAGCTACAATATGATGAGGTACATGAATTGTCTCAAAAATTGTGAGACATGATTGTTTACCAAATAATTTGCTATTTCATAATATGGCTTGCCATCTTTCCAGTTTGTAATATAATTTTCCTTACTGCTTATTCTCTAAACAAAGGTTCTACTAAGATTTAGATTTTAAGGATTTTAGCGGTGACTCCTGAAGAACCAGATGAAAAGCTAAGCAATCCCCAAATTGCAATGGCCTAAAAGAGCAAGCATTTATTTTTCATTCACACAAACTCCCACTGCAAGTTTGGGACACTCCAGAGCGACTGGCCTCCATGTCACGGCTCAGCCTGGCACCTTCACAAGCCCTGTAGGCAGCAAAAATTGTGTTGGAAAGATGAGCTTCAGAAGTTAAGTTCTTCCACCAGGAAGTTACACATACAAGCTCCCAAACCAAACCCAGACAGCTGGTTCTAATTTCTAAGGCTTGGAGAATAAGGTATCAGAGAATGTCTGCCTCAGAAATCAACTGTTTTCACTTTATTTTGATAATCACAAACGAGTGTAAAGCCATATGAATTGACTTTTTATCTTCCTGCCCAATATCAAAGTGATTTTCTTGAAAAAAAAATTTTTTTTTGCCTCATTTTTGGGTCTGAGACTCTAAAGACAGAATAGCCAGCAGGCTATGAACAGCTAAGGTTTTCAGTAAAACTTCAATAATCCTCTTAGAGGGAAAATGTGCTAGGTTATTATGCTTTGAACTCTACTCCAAGGTAATTCATGCTAGTTGTTAGCAGAACCTAAAAGTAAAACTACTGTCGGCCCCTCACCCGAACCCCTAGGCTGTTACTGCTGCAGTGTCTTTCTCCATTCTTACCTTTGTTTTGCTTTTTTGAAAGGAAACAGCATCTATTTTTAGCTGCCAACTACCTCACCTCTCTTATCTTCTTAATGTCCTGCTGTCCTTTTGTTATTCCAACCAAGACTAACTATGGTTTCTATAAGAACTTTAGTTACATTTGATACCATAAAGCAGCCATGTCCCTCTCAATGTACGTATTTATACATAGTTGATCTAGCATTACCTGCAAACAAGTTATTTTGCCCTTAGTGAAATGTTTAAATCCAGGTGTTAGTCTAGGGAACTGTCTTTGCCAGGAAAAGAGGAACTGGCCGGAGCGACCAACCCCTTTAAAAATCTCTGTATTCCCTTTGATTTTATTCCTACTTGTATTGGGTTGGCCAAAAAGTTCATTCAGGTTTTTCTGTAACGTCTTACGGAAAAACCCGGATGAACTTTTCGGCCAACCCAATACATTTGTAGTACAGAGGAGGAAAAATCAACACAAATGAAAGTGACTTGGTTTTGGACTGGTTCTCAATTCTATTAAAATAATGGATTTCTCCTATATTTACATGTTATTTACGTGTAGTGGTACAGAGTTCACAAGTTGTTTCAGATTGGTAACATTGACAAAGCTGGAATTAAAAACTGTGTTATCTGGCTTTCTTTTGTGCTATTTCCCCAAGCAATTTCCTAGATAATACAAAGTGAAGAGCATTATCTTTTTTTTATCATGATCTGGTATTTATTTTGTCTCATTAAATAAATAGCTGTATTTGAGGCTAAGTGGTGCCCTTGGTTCCCCGCATGTCTGTAGCTAATTGAGGTTCCTTTTGTGTCCCTTCCCATGGGGCATCCCCCATGGATTCATCTGTGGACTCTTCAATTATACTCCCAATATTAAAGAGGAGGGATTCTTTGTACAAGTAACTCTTTATGAATTGGTAAATTTTCCATTATTCTCAATTGGTGGGAAATGCTTTAGCACCTTGGATAGTGACTGTTCTTGTGGTTTCAGGATTTTACTCATCTGACTTTGTACTAAGTTCAAGCATCAACGTCTTTCTTACCTTTCTCTTTTGCTGATCATACTCGCAGATTTTTTGTTTTTTGCCTTTTCCAGACTGTTTATATATATATATATATATATATATATATATTTAAACTGGGAGAAAAGAATGTTATCTTTTTTTTTTACAGCAGGTTCTTATTATTCATCAGTTTTATACACATCAGTGTATACATGTCAATCCCAATCACCCAATTCATCACCCCCCACCACCCCACCGCAGCTTTCCCCCCTTGGTGTCCATACATTTGTTCTCTATATCTGTGTCTCAATTTCTGTCCTGCAAACCAGTTCATCTGTAACATTTTTCTAGATTCCACATATATGCGTTAATATATGATATTTGTTTTTCTCTTTCTGATTTACTTCAATCTGTATGACAGTCTCTAGGTGCATCCATGTCTCTACAAATGACCCAATTTCGTTCCTTTTTATGGCTGAATAATATTCCATCGTATATATGTACCACATCTTCTTTATCCATTCATCTGTCGATGGGCATTTAGGTTGCTTCCATGTCCTGGCTATTGTAAATAGTGCTGCAATGAACATTGGGGTGCATGCATCTTTTTGAATTATGGTTTTATCTGGGTATATGCCCAGTAGTGGGATTGCTGGATCATATGGTAATTCTATTTTTAGTTTTTTAAGGAACCTCCATACTGTTCTCTATAGTGATTGTATCAATTTACATTCCCACCAACAGTGCAGGAGGGTTCCTTTTTCACCACACCCTTTCCAGCATTTATTCTTTCTAGATTTTTTGATAATGGCCATTCTGACTGGTATGAGGTGCTAACCTCATTGTAGCTTTGATTTGCATTTCTCTAATAATTAATGATGTTGAGCAGCTTTTCATGTGTTTCTTGGCCATCTGTATGTCTTCTTTGGAGAAATGTCTATTTAGGTCTTCTGCCCATTTTTGGATTGGGTTGTTTGTTTTTTTAATATCGAGCTGCATGAGCCGTTTATATATTTAGGAGATTAATCCTTTGTCTGTTGATTCACTTGTGAATATTTTCTCCCATTCTGAGGGTTGTCTTTTCGTCTTGTTTATGGTTTCCTTTGCTATGCAAAAGCTTTGAAGTTTCATTAGGTTCCATCTGTTTATTTTTGTTTTTATTTCCATTACTCTAGGAGGTGGATCAAAAACGATCTTGCTGTGATTTATGTCAGAGAGTGTTCTTCCTATGTTTTCCTCTAAGAGTTTTACAGTGTCTGGTCTTACATTTAGGTCTCTAATCCATCTTGAGTTTTTTTTTGTGTATGGTGTTAGGGAGTGTTCTAATTTCATTCTTTTACATGTAGCTGTCCAGTTTTCCCAGCACCACTTATTGAAGAGGCTGTCTTTTCTCCATTGTATATCTTTGCCTCCTTTGTCATAGATTAGTTGACCATAGATGCATGGGTTTATCTCTGGGCTTTCTATCTTGTTCCATTGATCTATGTTTCTGTTTTTGTGCCAGTACCATATTGTCTCGATTACTGTAGCTTTGTAGTATAGTCTGAAGTGAGGGAGTCTGATTCCTCCAGCTCTGTTTTTTTCCCTCAAGACTACTCTGGCTATTCGGGGTCTTTTGTATCTCTATACAAATTTTAAGATTTTTTGTTCTAGTTCCGTAAAATATGCCATTGGTAATTTGATAGGGATTGCATTGAATCTGTAGATTGCTTTGGATAGTATAGTCATTTTCACAGTATTTATTTTTCCAATCCGAGAACATGGTATATCTCTCCATCTATTTGTATCATCTTTAATTTCTTTCATCAGTGTCTTATAGTTTTCTGCATACAGGTCTTTTGTCTCCCTAGGTAGGTTTATTCTTAGGTATTTTATTCTTTTTGTTGCAATGGTAAATGGGAGTGTTTCCTTAATTTCTCTTTCAGATTTTTCATCATTAGTGTATAGGAATGCAAGAGATTTCTGTGGTATATGGCCTTTATTATGTTGAGGTAGGTTCCCTCTATGCCCACTTTCTGGAGAGTTTTTATCATAAATGGGTGTTGAATTTTGTCAAAAGCTTTTTCTGCATCTATTGAGATGATCATATGGTATTTCTTCTTCAGTTTGTTAATATGGTGTATCACATTGATTGATTTGTGTATACTGAAGAATCCTTGCATTCCTGGGATAAATCCCACTTGATCATGGTGTATGATCCTTTTAAAGTGTTGTTGGATTCTGTTTGCTAGTATTTTGTTGAGGATTTTTGCATCTATATTCATCAGTGATATTGATCTGTAATTTTCTTTTTTTGTAGTATCTTTGTCTGCTTTTGGTATCAGGGTGATGGTGGCCTCATAGAATGAGTTTGGGAGTGTTCCTTCCTCTGCAATTTTTTGGAAGAGTTTGAGAAGGATGGGTGTTAGCTCTTCTCTAAATGTTTGATAGAAGTTGCCTGTGAAGCCATCTGGTCCTGGACTTTTGTTTGTTTGAAGATATTTAATCACAGTTTCAATTTCAGTGCTTGTGATTGGTCTGTTCATATTTTCTATTTCTTCCTGGTTCAGTCTTGGAAGGTTATATCTTTCTAAGAATTTGTCCATTTCTTCCAGGTTGTCCATTTTATTGGCATAGAGTTGCTTGTAGTAGTCTCTTAGGATGCTTTGCGTTTCTGTGGTGTCTGTTGTAACTTCTCCTTTTTCATTTCTAATTTTATTGATTTGAGTCCTCTCCCTCTTTTTCTTGATGAGTCTTGGCTAATGGTTTATCAATTTTGTTTATCTTCTCAAAGAACCAGCTTGTAGTTTTATTGATCTGTGCTATTGTTTGCTTTGTTTCTATGTCATTTATTTCTGCTCTGATTTTTATGATTTCTTTCCTTTTGCTAACTTTGGGTTTATTTGTTCTTCTTTTTCTAGTTCCTGTAGGTGTAAGGTTAGATTATTTATTTGAGATTTTTCTTGTTTTTTGAGGTAGGCTTATATAGCTATAAACTTTCCTCTTAGAACTGCTTTTGCTGCATCCCATAGGTTTTGGATTGTCGTGTTTTCATTGTCATTTGTCTCTAGGTATTTCTTGATTTCCTCTTTGATTTCTTCAGTGAACTCTTGGTTATTTAGTAATGTAGTGTTTAGCCTCCATGTGTTTGTGTTTTTTACGTTTTTTCCCCTATAATTCATTTCTAATCTCATAGTGTTGTGGTCAGAAAAGTTGCTTGATATGGTTTCAATTTTCTTAAATTTACTGAGGCTTGATTTGTGACCCAAGATGTGATCTATCCTGGAGGATGTTCTGTGCACACTTGAGAAGGAAGTGTAATCTGCTGTTTATGGGTGGAATGTCCTATAAATATCAATTAAATCTATCTGGTCTGTTGTGTCATTTAAAGCTTCTGTTTCCTTATCTATTTTCAATTTGGATGATCCATCCCTTGGTGTAAGTGAGGTGTTAAAGTGCCCCACTATTGTGTTACTGTCAATTTCCTCTTTTACAGCTGTTAGCAGTTGCCTTATGTACTGAGGCGCTCCTATGTTGGGTGCATATATATTTATAATTGTTATATCTTCTTCTTGGATTGATCCCTTGATCTTTATGGAGTTTCCTTCCTTGTCTCTTGTAACATTCTTTATTTTAAAGTCTATTTTGTCTGATATGAGTATTGCTACTCCACCTTTCTTTTGATTTCCATTTGCATGGAATATCTTTTTCCCTCCCCTCACTTTCAGTCTGAATGTGTCCCTAGGTCTGAAGTGGGTCTCTTGTAGACAGCATATATATGGGTCTTGTGTTTGTATCCATTCAGCCAGTGTCTGTCTTTTGGTTGGAGCATTTAATCCATTCATGTTTAAGGTAATTATGGATATGTATATTCCTATGACGATTTTCTTAATTGTTTTGGGTTTGTTTTGGTAGTTCCTTTTCTTCTCTTATGTTTCCCACTTAGAGAAGTTCCTTTAGCATTTGTTGTAGAGCTGGTTTGGTGGTGCTGAATTCTCTTTGCTTTTGCTTGTCTCTAAAGCTTTTGATTTCTCCATAGAATGTGAATGAGATCCTTGCTGCATAGAGTAATCTTGGCTGTAGGTTCTTCCCTTTCATCACTTTAAATATATCATGCCACTCCCTTCTGGCTTGTAAAGTTTCTGCTGAGAAATCAGCTGTTAACCTTATGGGAGTTCCCTTGTATGTTATTTGTTGTTTTTCCCTTGCTGCTTTCAATAATTTTTCTTTGTCTTTAATTTTTGCCAATTTGATTACTATGTGTCTGGGCATGTTTCTCCTTGGGTTTATCCTGTATGGAACTCGCTGTGCTTCCTGGACTTTGGTGGCTATTTCGTTTCCCATGCTAGGGAAGTTTTTGGCTATAATCTCTTCATATATTTTCTCAGGTCCTTTCTCTCTCTCTTCTCCTCTGGGACCCCTATAATGCGAATGTTGTTGCGTTTAATGTTGTCCCAGAGGTCTCTTAAGCTGTCTTCATTTCTTTTCATTCTTTTTTCTTTATTCTATTCTGTAGCAGTGAATTCCACCATTCTGTCTTCCAGGTCACTTATCCGTTCTTCTGCCTCAGTTATTTTGCTATTGATTCCTTCTAGTGTAGTTTTCATTTCAGTTATTGTACAGTTCATCTCTGTTTGTTTGTTCTTTAATTCTTCTAGGTCTTTGTTAAACATTTCTTGTATCTTCTCAATCTTTGCCTCCATTCTTTTTTCGAGGTCCTGGATCATCTTCACTATCATTATTCTGAATTCTTTTTCTGGAAGGTTGCCTATCTCCACTTCATTTAGTTGTTTTTCTGGCGTTTTATCTTTTTCCTTCATCTGGTACATAGCCCTCTGCCTTTTCATCTTGTCTGTCTTTCTGTGAATGTGGTTTTTGTTCCACAGGCTTCAGGATTGTAGTTCTTCTTGCTTCTGCTGTCTGTCCTCTTGTGGATGAGGCTATCTAAGAGGCTTGTGCAGGTTTCCTGACGGGAGGGACTGGTGGTGGGTAGAGGTGGCTGTTGCTCTGGTGGGCAGAGCTCAGTAAAACTTTAATCTGCTTGTCTGCTGATGAGTGGGGCTGGGTTCCCTCCCTGTTGGTTGTTTGGCCTGAGGCAACCCAACACTGAAGCCTACCAGGGCTCTTTGGTGGGGCTAATGGCAGACTCTGGGATGGCTCACTCCAAGGAGTATTTCCCAGAACTTCTGCTGCCAGTGTCCTTGTCCCCACGGTGAGCCAGAGCTACCCCCACCTCCACAGGAGACCTGCCAACACTAGCAGGTAGGTCTGGTTCAGTCTCCCCTAGGTTCACTACTCCTTCCCCTGGGTCCTGATACGCACACTACTTTGTGTGTGCCCTCCAAGAGTGGAGTCTCTGATTCCCCCGGTCCTGTCAAAGTCCTGCTGTCAAATCCCACTAGCCTTCAAAGTCTGATTCTCTAGGAATTCCTCCTCCCATTGCTGGACCCCTAGGTTGGGAAGCCTGACGTGGGGCTCACAACCTTCACTCCAGTGGGTGGGCTTCTGTGGTATAAGTGTTCTCCAGTCTGTGAGTCACCCACCCAGCAGTTATGGGATTTGATTTTGCTGTGATTGCGCCCCTCCTACCATTTCATTGTGGCTTCTCCTTTGTCTTTGGATGTGGGGTATCTTTTTTGGTGAGTTCTAGTGTCTTCCTGTCGATGATTGTCCAGCAGGTAGTTGTGCTTCTGGTGTTCTCACAAGAGGGAGTGAAAGCACTTCCTTCTACTTAGCCATCTTGGTCCAGCAAACCATACTTGCAGTTTTAAAATTAATAATTTGACAGGACTGACCAAAAGCCACTACTTATTCACACTAGAAGGATTGAATTATTAATTTTTTTGTGAGGGAATTATTAATTTTTTTATTGCATCAAATAGAGGTAGGAGTCAGTACTCTAAGAAGGACAATCCTTGAAATTCAGGTTAATTTATTTTGAAACTTTTCCACCAGGTAATTCTGTACTCTTGGGCAATTTACTTTACCTTTCTGTATATATATTTCTTTATTAGATGCATGGAGGGATATACCACACAATACTTAATAATGCATAAGCAATATGTTCTATTTTATTTTCACTTCTATGGAAAAGGTATCATATAATCTTAAGATAATCCTATGATTAATATCTTTTCTAATGCAAGGTCAAAAAGAAGCTTGTAGGTGATCCCATGAGTGACCATTCTGCGATGTGTAAGAACAAAGCCAAACACTTCTGGTGTCAGTTTCCTTGTACCTGTGCTAGAGAATCTGCTCAAATGATAACATTTTCTGAAAAAAAACATCAATTAGGATTCAAGGTTAAATATACCATTCATTAGAAAATTGGACCTCAAGGTTTAATTTTAAAACTTACTTAAAGGATATGTGCAAAATATATTAGTTCAGAATTTAAAAGATGTCGTTATGACTTCTACTCCCAGGAATGATGTAATAGACACAGCAGGCAAGTGTGCCCATTGCAAAAAAAAATGCCTAATAAAATAAAAAAATTTTTTTGAAAATATCAGAGAGCTGTGGAGGCACAGGGATTAGATCAACCAAAATTCCACGGAGGAAAGTTATCAGAGGTGAGGTAGTGATCTCCAGCTTTTTTTTTTTTTTTTAATTTGGGGGAGGGGCATTTCCTGATTCTGGGTGTGAACTGGGAGCTTACATAGACGGAAATCCTATCTTGGGGGAGAGAATAAACAACAAAGATTTTCCTGGTCATGCAGGGCTGATATAACAATAACAATGTCAGGAATTTTTTCCATGGAAAATTTGCACTGATCCTTGTATATAATGGCAGCTAGGGGTCTTGGTCAAAATGTTTTGAGAGGTAGAACGAAACATCCTGCAGCCTTGAGGTACATAGGGAATAAAGATCCATCTGGGAGAAAACACAAAATTGGTCTTTCCATTAAGATTTTGGGGGGCAGATTTTGAAACTAGTAGAAGGTTGGACTGGAAACTCTGAAACTGAAGGCAGAGATGGGTCTCTCACAGAGCTTTCCAGGGCTGAGGAAACAGAGACCCTTCAGGCTAGCAAGTGATATTTTTCAGTTTCATTGAGCATTTTGATTCCTAGAGAAAGGACTTCTATCATTATAATTCTACTTAAAGCATACCTTAAAATATTTGATTGCATGTGCATATTGAGACTAATTTTATAGAGAACTTCCACATACTTTATTTCTTTTGTTTGAGCCCTTCTAACCTTGTCTGATATATAGTTCTAGGGTAATTATGCTGATTCCATACAGGAGGAACCTGGGGTTCAGACAGTTTAAGAGGGATGCTCAGTGATAAGAATGAGAGCTGGGCTAGAATGCAGGTGTTTTGACTGCTCATCCAGTGGCCATGCATTATAGACATCTAGGCAACCATTTTAACCGGTTACTCAGGAACTCTTAGCTGTACTTTATATATATATATATATATATATATATTTTTTTTTTTTTAGCTTTTGGCTGCACTGCATGGTATGTGGGATCTTAGTTCCCTGACCAGGGATTGAACCCGTGTCCCCCACAGTGGAAGCACAGTCTTAACCGCTGGACCACCAGGGAAGTCCCTCTTAGCTGTACTTTAAATTTCATTGTGCAAATGGACCATTTTTGAATAACTGGTATTTACAAAAGTTGATCCTTCACTGGCAGTTACAACAAACTGTTCAGAGCCAGTGGGATCAATATTATTCTCCTTTGGAACTTGGATTAAATAAACTGGTATTGAAGATGAGAAGGTAAAAAGCATGGGGGCATGAATTTTGGTTTCAGGATACCAATTACAGCCAGAGTTTCACAGTGAATTATTTATATTTCTGTCACCTGAGGACTTCCAGAGGGCAATTGGGTTAATTCACATACTGTAATTCTCCAATTCTAATAAACTGTGGAGAGTTCTTAATTGGTAATTAGAAAATGATTATACCTTTTCGGTAAAAACCACATTTCTTTGACTATATTGATGTGATTATGCAATTACGTTTCAAATTAGCTTGAATAATGTTCAACACAGGAATTCTAATTCCAGTCTGATCTGCCAGGTAACTTTGGCATGGGCAGATTTATGGGTGTCCTGAAGTGTAAGCACACTGTTCCTGGTTTTGAAGTGGTTTCTCAACTCGTTCTAGTGTTCTTTGCAACATGTGGGGTGGCAGCAGGGGTTAATTTCACCGTTCAGTCTTAATTTTGTACATAATTCCCTTTTAATTATGACTTAAGTCTTTAATTTTTATGGAAACCAAGTGGCTCTATTTCAATATTATTTTCTTTTACTTAATAAGAACATACTAAGAGGGAAGAGATATGGGAACATATGTATATGTATAACTGATTCACTTTGTTATAAAGCAGAAACTAACACACCATTGTAAAGCAATTATACTCCAATAAAGATGTTAAAAAAAAACATACTGTAGTTAATCAAGAAATACCTCTAATGTACATTTACAATGATCAGACCAAGAAGGAGAATTTATTATTAATAATAATAATAACAATAATAAATTGGTTATTCCAAAATGTAGCAATCCATATAAATACAGCTCTGGAGAGTTGATAAAGAGTAGAGATTTGATAGAGTTCAAACAGTGGCGCTTTTGAGAATCTAAGAGGATGAGAACCCAAATGGGGACATTGGGATAGTAAGTTTTAGCGTTGCCCAGGTTAAACTGGGATATGTGGTAACCCTAATCACGGTTATGTCTATGTATGTGTAATATATGGCTGTTGTGCTACATAGACCTACTTGTACCTAAGTGAAAAAATCAACATATATGCATTTCTGTATATGCATTCACTTCAGTGGCTACTCTGTGCCAGGCACACTGGGAAATGGATATATTGAGTTCACTGAGACTCAGCCCCAGAGCTTGAAGAAACCTTATCTTGTGAACGTGGTAAATCCTGAGGGAGAGGTACAGGTGACTGAGGTGGAGGAGCGTGTGTGTGCCGGGGGCAGATGCCGTCAACGGCTGTACCTCTCCAGCCAGCTCCACTACATCCCTGCCTTAGTCTTTGATGCTGATGTTTCAAACTGGCATAAACACCTCACACTGGCGTTTGAATTAGTTTGTTTCTAACATTGTATGGGCCTATCAGGAAAATGCCTCTAGTTTTCAAAAGGACGGGACTGGGCGTGTATGATTCATTTAAACCTGCACTGTCCACTACGGTAGCCGCATGTGGCTATTTAAATTCGTGAAAATTAAATCAGATTAAGAGTTCAGTTCCTCAGGTGTACTAGTCACATCTCAAGTGCTCAGTAGCTGAATGTGGCTAACGGACACCAAATTGAACAACACCACGTGGAACATTTTCATCATCTTAGAAGTTTCTCTAGGAGAGCACTGATTTAAATGAATCCCACACCTCTAAATGCACAGAGTAATTTCCTTACCCCTTTAATAGCAGCATGCTTAGACCATTGCACATTCTGCCAAAAGTCTGTGAAATGCTTTCATTCACTCATTTACTCACACAGCACATATTCATTAAGTACCTAATATGTGCCAGGCACAGGAATGAAGAAGATAGAAAAAGGACATGCTTGTTACTCTCATTTAATTAAAACAATTTAGGTATTGTAGGTATTGAAAATGTCTTCCAATGATTAAGCCTTCTAACTGGGAAGCAAATTAATTAATGTTCAGCTTCCTAACATGGCACGATTGGGAAGTAACAAATACAGCATAAAATACGGGCAAGGAAAGTAAAATAGGAAAGTATAGTGATCAGTGATCTCAGAGCACCTCTACCATTGCTTATTGATTTTCTTCTTTCATTTTCTGAAAAACTATTATTTAATAACATCAAAACTCAAGAAGATGACTGAAGGTTATAAAAAAGCATACCTGAGAGTAACTTTCAAATGTGGTAAGTAAGCAGACCCAGAAAATTCACAAGAACATTTGAGCAACATAGCAATTAATGGATTATAAGCCATACAAGATAACATCTGCCAAGACACAGCAAATTATGGTTTATGTAGGCTTTTAAAATTAGTGATAAAGAAATATAATCACGTACAATTACCCTTTCAGACTCTGAAGTCAACTTTTACATTCAGTGTACTAAAAAGGCAAAACAAAACCTGGCTGTATTTGAAGAGGTAGTTAGTTTGATCCTGTGGTGAGAAGAGATTATGGTCCCAAAATAGCCTGCCCGTCTGGAGGATTCACCTAGGATTTAAGGGCATTAGCGTGGAAAGCTAGGGTTAAACAGTAGAATGAGTTGCCTAGGGAAGGTTAATCTACTTCCTATTTCTCAAGGGCATTTTGCTGAGAATAAGAGTGGAATTGGACTGAGGGTTGTTTGTAAGATGGCATGAGAAGGGAACAGGGTTTGATATGTCAGCCATTTCCCCCAATCTCCATGTGAGATCGATATACCTTTGATTTAAAAACCATCTCCATCTCTTCTCAAAGCCAAGTTATCTACAGTATTGATTTCCCAGGTATTGTCAGCTTGGTTTCCTGAGACCATGTCTTCTGTGAGTCGCCTCAAAGTTTCTCCTTCTCTGCTGTTAGTGGGGACTTCCATGCCATTAAATGCAATGATACTTCTTTAGTCTACACCTCCCTCCATCTTCAGGGAACACCTGCCACTTAAAGCAATTTCCTCACTTAAAGCAATCTCTCCTGCTGGCATCCATGGCACCACACCAGTTTGACAACATCCCATTTTATTCTAGCTCCACAGCTATCATCTTGATTGGAGACACCAACAACTTTGGGTTACTGCCTCCTCCCTGCTCCACCCAGTTGTCACTCTTGTTATAAATTATAAATTTATAATATAAATTTGCTCATAGCACTTTCCACTAAGAGCCTCTGGTGACTTGCCATTGCATTTAATTAATTAATTAATTAATTTTTGGCTGCGTGCGGGCTTTCTCTAGTTGCAACAAGCGGGGGCTACTCTTCGTTGCGGTGCGTGGGCTTCTCATTGCGGTGGCTTCTCATTGTGGAGCACGGGCTCTAGGTGCCCGGGCTTCAGTAGTTGTGGCACGTGGGCTCAGTAGTTGTGGCTCACAGGCTCTAGAGTGCAGGCTCAGTAGTTGTGGCGCCGGGCTTAATTGCTCCGCTGCATGTGGGGTCATCCTGGACCAGCACTTGAACCCGTGTCCCCTGCATTGCCATGCAGATTCTTAAATACTGTGCCACCAGGGAAGCCCTCTATTCTGTTTAACTGGAATATTTTTCCATCTTTGTGCCATGCCACATTGTCATAATTAATATAGTTTTATAATGAGTCTTAATAACTAGTAATGTGAACCCTTCAACTTTGTTTTCAAAATTGTCTTAGGTATCTGTGGACTTTTAATTCACATACATATTTTAATATCAACTTTTCAATTTCCACAATATAAAAATACAGCTGGGATTTTCCTTTGGATTGTATGGAATGAATATATCAGTTTAGAAGGAATTATTATCTCTATAATATATTGTCTTGAAATTCATAGACATTTGTCCTGTTTGTTTAGCTCTTTTATATTTTCTCTCAATAATGTCTTTAGTTTTCTGTGAAGAAGTATTGTATGTATTCTGTTAGGGTAATCCTTAAGTATTCTTTATGCTTTTATAACTTTTCACTTAAAAAACTCATTGTCTACTTCTCGGTAGATAATAATGAAACTTTTTCATTCTGACTTTAATGAGCAATTTTGCTATGTTCACTTATTCATTTTAATAGTTTTTCTGTGGAATGTTTTTGGATATGCCAGATGAACAACTGTGTGGTCTGTGACCAATCACAGGGATATTTACTTTTCCATTCTTCATGCTTTGGTAGTTCTTTTACTTACCCACATGCGTAGCCAAGGACCTAAACTATTACAGTGTGGAAGAGAAGGGGTGATAGAGGGTGTTTTGTCATGTTCCTGATCTTAGGAGGTGAGGTTTCAATATTTTACTGTTAAGTATGATGTTTGCTGTAGGTATTTTGTAGATGAGCCTCAATATCAAACTAATGTTATATTCTTTTATTTCTAGTTTGCTAAGTTTCTATAATGAATTTTTTCAGGTGCTTTTTCTGGCATCTATTGAGAAGACCTTTTTTTTTTCTTTTCTTCTTCCAGTGTGGTGAATTGTTTGGCTTTTCTCCCTCCCTCCTTTTCTTCTTTCTTTCTTTCTTCCTCCCTCCCTCCCTCCCTCTCTTTCTTTCTTCCTTCCTTTCTCTTTCCTCCCTCCCTCCCACCCTCTCCTTCCTTCCTTCTTTCCTTCCTCCCTTCTTTCCTTCCTCCCTTCTTTCCTCTCTCTCTCTCTCTCTCTTTCTTTCAACTGTGGGAACAACGTTGCATTCATGGATTGTGATGCATTCCTGGATCCAATTCAATGGATTGTGTTGTATTTATTACCTTTTTAATATATCGATGGCTTATATTGAAATCAATTTTGCAACTATGCTCATGACGGTTATTAGTCTGTAATTCACTTTTCTTGCAATGTCCTTTCCAGATTTTAATATGAAAGTTAGGTTGGCCTCATTGCATAAATTGGGGGTATATGTCCTCCTTATTTTGGATTAAAAAAATCCTTCTGACTTGTGTATCACATGAATTATCAAATGCCTGAAGGAAAAGGGGCCCAGAATGTTAAGTTCACTTCCCTGGGCTTCATTTCTCTCCAGTAATGTGTTCCTTGAGTCCTGGCTGCCTTGGTAGCTCTCTGATATCTTCAACCGGAAGTTTTCTGTATTTTAGTCATCTTTTAAAGATTTTCTTGGTGAGAGGTTCATTTTGCCACAGGCTGGCCTATCATGGGAAGTGAAAGCCTCCCTCATTTTTAACCCCCATCTCCAGTTCTTGCTATTTTTCACAAAGGGCAGACAGATCAAGAATTTTTCAGCTTGTGTGTTACAAGTATTCATTAGAGACTTCTAGACTGCTGTCTGTGCTCACCTTCTCATGGTTGAATGCTTTAGGGATGAAGAAGAATATTTACTGAGACAAATGCTTCTGTCAGCTTGACAATGCTCTTTTCAAACTGGGTGCCTCTCAAAGCAAGCTCTGCATGGTTCATTACCCATTTGCTGCCCTACCCTCATCTTTAAAGATTTGCTTTAGATGATGCTAGTCTGCTGAGGTTTCTGTTTTCTGGTATATACAAGTTTAAGTTGTTTTAGAAGTCTTAGAAAAGTTAAGAAACATGTTCTTCATAGTGAAGAATGCTTATTTTAATTTTGATTAGAATCTCTTATAAACATGCCCTGGAGGGATTTCTTTGGGTAAAATCTGGTTAGCTGTTAAATCAGGCAGAAAGGCACACACACATACCAACTAATTCTAAAAGATGAAATCAAATTTTAACAAATAATATTTTCTCAGGGAATGATGTCAGCAAGATGGCAGAACAGGAGTCCCCTGTTTGTATCCCTACTCAGCAATAATAATTTGGCAGCCATCTTGGACAGAAGTGCCTTAGTGGGAGATTTGGGATCCAGGTAGGAGATTGTTAAATCCTATTGGAGCCCAAGACCAGTGAGGGCTGTTTTGAGAAGGCAGATCCATGCCCAGGCTGACGAATTGCCAACTGTGGTCCCAGCTAGACCCAGAAACAGCTCCTTCCCCTGTGGATATTATATCTCGTTTTGGCCATGGTCCTGCCACCAGCACCATTTGTTACAGAATCCAGCAGGAGTGATGCCTGCCTGTGCCTCAGGTATACACTAATGGAACAGAATCGACAGCTCAGAAATAAACCCACATGTACATAGTTAATTCATAATTGACAAGGGAGCCACGAATACTCAATGGAGGAAGGATAGTCTCTTCAATACATGGTGTTGGGAAAACTGGACAGCTACATGTAAAAGGATGATATTAGAACACTTCCTAACACCATACACAAAAATAAACTCCAAATGGATTAAAGACCTAAATGTAAGACCAGACACTATAAAACTCTCAGAGGGGGCTTCTCTGGTGGCGCAGTGGTTAAGAATCCACCTGCCAATGCAGGGGACACGGGTTCAAGCCCTGGTCTGGGAAGATCCCACATGCCGCGGAGCAACTAAGCCCGTGTGCCATAACTACTGAGCCTGTGCTCTAGAGCCCACTAGCCACAACCACTGAGCCCACATGCCACAACTACTGAAGCCCATGTGCCGAGAGCCCGTGCTCTGCAACAAGAGAAGCCACCGCAATGAGAAGCCCACGCACCGCAACAAAGAGTAGCCCCTGCTCACCACGAGAGAAAAGCCCATGCGCAACAATGAAGACTCAGCGCAGTCAAAAATAAAATAAATAAAAATTAAAAAAAAGAAATACTTAAAAAAATAAACAAAAAGCAAACTCTTAGAGGAAAACATAGGAAAAACACTCTTTGACATAAACCACAGCAAGATCCTTTTTGACCCACCTCCTAGAGTAATGAAAATAAAACCAAAAATAAATAAATGGGACCTAATGAAACAAAAGCTTTTGCACAGCAAAGAATATCATAAACACGATGAAAAGACAACCCTCAGAATGGGAGAAAATATTTGTAAATGAAACAATAGACAAAGGGTTAATCTCCAAAATATACAAACAGCTCACGGAGCTCAATATCAAAAAAACAAACAACTCAATTAAAAAATGGGCAGAAGGGCTTCCCTGGTGGTGCAGTGGTTGAGAGTCCGCCTGCCGATGTAGGGAACACGGGTTCGTGCCCCGGTCTGGGAAGATTTTGCATATGGCAAAAAAAAAAAAAAAAAAAGGGCAGAAGACCTAAATAGACATTTCACCAAAGAAGAGATACAGATGGCCAAGAGGCACATGAAAAGATGCTCAACACCACTAATTACTAGAGAAATGCAAATCAAAACAACAATGAGGTTACCACCTCACGCCGTTCAGAATGGCCATTATCAAAAAATCTAGAAAGAATAAATGCTGGAAAGGGTGTGGTGAAAAAGGAACCCTCCTGCACTGTTGGTGGGAATGTAAATTGATACAATCACTATGGAGGTTCCTTAAATGACTAAAAATAGAATTACCATATGATCCAGCAATCCCACTACTGGACATACACCCAGAGAAAACCATAATTCAAAAAGACGCATGCACCCCATTGTTCATTGCAGCACTATTTACAATAGCCAGGACGTGGAAGCAACCTAAATGCCCATCGACAGACGAATGGATAAAGAAGATGTGGTACATATATACAATGGAATATTACTCAGCCATAAAAAGGAACGTAATTGGGTCATTTGTTGAGACGTGGATGGATCTAGAAACTGTCACACAGAGTGAGGTCAGAAAGAGAAAAACAAATATCGTATATTAATGCATATATGTGGAACCTAGAAAAATGTTACAGATGAACTGGTTTGCAGGGCAGAAATTGAGACACAGATTTAGAGAACAAATGTGTGGGCACCAAGGGGGGAAAGAGGCAAGGGGTGGGGGTGGTGATGTGATGAATTGGGTGATTGGGATCGACATGTATACACTGCTGTGTATAAAATGGATGACTAATAAGAAACTGCTGTATAAAAAAATAAAATAAAATTCAAAAGTTCAAAAAAAATCAAAAAAAAAAAAAAGAGGCATGTACCACAATGTTCATTGCAGCACTATTTACAGTAGCCAGGACATGGAAGCAACCTGAATGCGCATCCACAGATGAATGGATAGAGAAGATGTGGCACATATATACAATGGAATATTACTCAACCATAAAAAAAAGCGAGATTGGGTTATTTGTGGTGAGGTGGATGGACCTACAGTCTGTCTTGCAGAGGTAAGTCAGAAAGAGAAAAACAAATACTGTATGCTAACACATATATATGGAATCTTAAAAAATGGTACTGATGAACCTAGTGGCAGGGCAGGAATAAAGGCATAGACATAGAGAGTGGACTTGAGGACATGGAGGAGGGGTAAGGGGAAGCTGGGTTGAAGTGAGAGTAGCATCGACATATATACACTGCCAAATGTAAAATAGATAGCTAGTGGGAATCAGCAGCATAGCATAGGGAGATCAGCTCTGTGCTTTGCGATGACCTAGAGGGGTGGGATAGGGAGTGTGGGAGGGAGGCTTACGAGGGAGGGCATATGAGGATGTATGTATGCATATGACTGATTCACTTTGTTGTACAACAGAAACTAACACAGCATTGTGAAGCAATTATACTCCAATAAAGATCTATTAAAAAAAAACATTTTGAAGTAAATTATATTACATTTAAAAAAAATAAATAAAACACAGGTTGGCTTTTTGTAGTTTTCACTGAGGCTCAAATCAGGAATGTAGGAAATGTAATTTAATGCATAAATGTATCCCTTAATCTCTCATCTTTGATACTTGAGTTTAAGTCTCAGAATCGAACTTCAGTTATTGAATGATAATCAGCCTTTCTGGCTTTTCCTTACTGTCAACTTTTACTTTCTATTGACATTTTAATCTGTTGCTTTACTGAAGGCCTTTTCAATAAGTGTGAGTATCCTTCATTGGCAAAATTGCCAGATTTAGAAAATAAAAATACAGTGTAAGTATATCTTATGCAATATTTGAGAGCTACTTATATTAAAAATCTATTTGTTGTTTATCTAAGATTCAGACTTAATGGGGCATCCTGTATTTAGCTGGCAATCCTATTCTTAGGGCAAGAAAAAAATAAAGTTGAAATTGCATTTTTCATAAGTAGTCAGAAAACAAGGGGACAGATATTCTGGCTGAGAATTTGGTGTTTTCTATAGATTTTCTTTGTCCATGTCCTCGCTCACACTTTTGTGAGCTACTCTTCATGATAATCTGTACTAACCAGACTCTTTTAATTTGTGGAAGAATTTTGTCAATGTGAGAATTTAAACATGTTCAATTTATAAGACTTCTTTTCTCTTTTTTTTTCCAAATGAACAAATCAAAAATTTATTCTAGACTGTTGGCTCGCACACTGCCACATTCCTTCTGTGTGGTCTGGACCAATCTATAGCTAACAAGTGACCAAATAGAGTTGCATGATAAGACAGACTTCTTTTCTTTATTTGAATACCCCAATTTTGGGCCAAATCCAAAAGTTGGCTCGCACACTGCCACATTCCTTCTGTGTGGTCTGGACCAATCTATAGCTAACAAGTGACCAAATAGAGTTGCATGATAAGACAGACTTCTTTTCTTTATTTGAATACCCCAATTTTGGGCCAAATCCAAAATTTTTTTTTTTTTTTTGGAGGTACGCGGGCCTCTCACTGTTGTGGCCTCTCCCGTTGCGGAGCACAGGCTCTGGACGCGCAGGGTCAGCGGCCAGCTCCGCGGCATGTGGGATCTTCCCAGACCGGAGCACGAACCCGTGTCCCCTGCATCAGCAGGCGGACTCTCAACCACTGCGCCACCAGGGAAGCCCCCTAAAATCCAAGATTTTACATAGTATTTGGTATATATTTTATGAGGATTAAATACATCATTTATGTCAGACGTTACATTCCAACCTGAAGGTTCAGATTTCCTGAATGGATATCTGCACAGGCCTTCTGACCAAGTCCAGAGATCAGTATTCATTAGGACGAAGTTCAATGGCATAGAAGAAAGGGCACTGAGAATTAGGATATTTATATCCTGATCTTGGCATTGCCCCTGGGAAAGCAGCATCAATCTTCTGTCTCTGTTTCTCAATCTGTTAAACGAGGCAATTGGACTACATCTGCATTTCACAAAGTGCTCTAAGAACTGTCTTTGTAACAGTGCTTCGGGGTCAGGAAAATTGTTAAAAAAACTGAATACTCCATGGGGTATTCAAACTATAACATTAAAGTTTATATATATAATACCTAATATATGTAATATATCATAACATTAGATATTACATATGTTATATAATGCATATAAAATTTAATATTATAATATTAAAGTTTATATATAATATTTATTATATATTATATTAAATATATAGTCTATTAATATTATAAAATTTATAAAAGTATACATTTTAGCAACCACGAAGCTCTGAGAAGCATGTGGGGTCAAAAGAACAACAAACCACAGACAATATAAAGTTTGCATTCTGCAAACTTTTTGACTACAAAGCCTCTTCTGAGAAAGCTGTGAGCATCATATGGGCCGCCTGGAGGATACTGGATATGATGAGTATAATATCCTCTTCAGCTCCAACATGCTATGGATATCCTTAAAGATCTGGCTTTGGTGAAATGCAATAATGGCTCATCTTTCAGGAGGCTGAGGTGTTTTGGCTCAAACTGTGCAAACAGTGAGGAGACCTGAAATATTCTGAGTACTCAGCGATGATAGGGAGGCTGATGAGCCTCCTTTTTAAAAAAAATTTTAATTAAAAAAATTTTTTTTAAATTAATTTATTTTTGGCTGTGTTGGGTCTTTGTTGCTGCGCATGGGCTTTCTCTAGTTGCGGCGAGCGGGGGCTACTCTTCGTTGCGGTGCGCGGGCTTCCCGTTGTGGTGGCTTCTCTTGTTGTAGAGCATGGGCTCTAGGCGCGCGGGCTTCAGTAGTTGTGGCTCACGGTCCTTTTGTTTTATTTATAGACAACATCGACACCATCACCAGCATCTTCTTTGGCTTTTAGGAAGGCTGCATTTATTCAGGTGTAATCTGCCCTTTTCAAATTTATTTTGATTTGATTTGATTTGATTTGACGAGGGTGTTGTAATGGGAAGTTTTGTGTTAAAACAGAGAGAGAACACAATTTAAGTTTTCTGAAGGAGTAGTGCCTCTCTTTTTTCACCTCTCAACTCCTGGTCTGTTCTCCTTTTGAGTGCTCTCTTAATGCCTCGCCGGGGCCTCAGAAATTAAAATGTCACTTTTATTCCTATTATTCTGATTTTCTAATTTGGGATATTTTCTCAATTCATATTTATGTCACATATGAGTTTAAAAAACTGAGCTCTTTATTTTATAGTCAAAATCTTAAGTCTTCTGGCTTTTGGCAGAAAATCATCAGCTTTTTAAGTTACTCATGTGGCTTCTGAGAAATGGGGCTGCTGTGATTGATGTCTCGGCCGCAAAATACCTAGTCTGTTTAGAACATGGTAGAGAGATGAGAAAGCACGCGTGTCCACATTGTCTTATGAGCTGAATTAGATCTCCTAAAATTCACATGTTGAAGTCTTAACCGTACCTAAGAATGTGACTGTATTTGGAGATGGGGTTTTAAAAGAGGCAATTAAGTTAAAATGAGGTCATTAGGGTGGGTCCTAACCCAATATAAGAAGCAGAAATTAGGACACAGGCACATATAGAGGGAAGACCATGTGAGGACACAGGGAGAAGGTGGCCATCTACAAGCCAAGGAGAGGAGCTTCAGAAGAAATCAACCCTGCTGACACCTTGATCTCAGACTTCTAGCCTCCAGAATTGTGAGAAAAACTGCTTTGTTGAAGCCACCAAGCCTGTGGTATTTGTTAATGCAGCCTGAGGAGGCTAAAACACACAGGTATCCCTGGAAGCAGACTCTCACCACTTCCCATACACAGGTGAGATTGTTGCCTGGAAAATGTAATACTTTTGGTCAGAGAAACGTTCAACTGGTTTCTCAACTCCTATGCTGATGTAATAATATTGGCAATATTTTTAGCACGTTTCCTTAAGGGATGATCAGTGAATAAGTAACTTGATAAAGAAATAGCATCCAAATAAACGGGTGTTTCTTTTCACAGATGCTTTCCACTGCCCATGGGAACAGTTCTTCTCATCCCTTTTCTGACAAAGGAATATCATAGAGACAAAATTGAAAAATACTTCCCCATGTGAAGGAGCTTTGGTTCAGCTGCAGAGCTAAACTCACATCTGCACTAAATTGGAATTGGCTGTGAATGATTACAAATGAAAATCTGTTGTTGCTGAAGGATCTTATTTGCAACAAAAGACAAGAACAGGGCTTCCCTGGTGGCGCAGTGCTTGAGAGTCCGCCTGCCGATGCAGGAGACGCGGGGAACAAATCAAAAATTTATTCTAGACTGTTGGCTCGCACACTGCCACATTCCTTCTGTGTGGTCTGGACCAATCTATAGCTAACAAGTGACCAAATAGAGTTGCATGATAAGACAGACTTCTTTTCTTTATTTGAATACCCCAATTTTGGGCCAAATCCAAAATTTTTTTTTTTTTTTTGGAGGTACGCGGGCCTCTCACTGTTGTGGCCTCTCCCGTTGCGGAGCACAGGCTCTGGACGCGCAGGGTCAGCGGCCAGCTCCGCGGCATGTGGGATCTTCCCAGACCGGAGCACGAACCCGTGTCCCCTGCATCAGCAGGCGGACTCTCAACCACTGCGCCACCAGGGAAGCCCCCTAAAATCCAAGATTTTACATAGTATTTGGTATATATTTTATGAGGATTAAATACATCATTTATGTCAGACGTTACATTCCAACCTGAAGGTTCAGATTTCCTGAATGGATATCTGCACAGGCCTTCTGACCAAGTCCAGAGATCAGTATTCATTAGGACGAAGTTCAATGGCATAGAAGAAAGGGCACTGAGAATTAGGATATTTATATCCTGATCTTGGCATTGCCCCTGGGAAAGCAGCATCAATCTTCTGTCTCTGTTTCTCAATCTGTTAAACGAGGCAATTGGACTACATCTGCATTTCACAAAGTGCTCTAAGAACTGTCTTTGTAACAGTGCTTCGGGGTCAGGAAAATTGTTAAAAAAACTGAATACTCCATGGGGTATTCAAACTATAACATTAAAGTTTATATATATAATACCTAATATATGTAATATATCATAACATTAGATATTACATATGTTATATAATGCATATAAAATTTAATATTATAATATTAAAGTTTATATATAATATTTATTATATATTATATTAAATATATAGTCTATTAATATTATAAAATTTATAAAAGTATACATTTTAGCAACCACGAAGCTCTGAGAAGCATGTGGGGTCAAAAGAACAACAAACCACAGACAATATAAAGTTTGCATTCTGCAAACTTTTTGACTACAAAGCCTCTTCTGAGAAAGCTGTGAGCATCATATGGGCCGCCTGGAGGATACTGGATATGATGAGTATAATATCCTCTTCAGCTCCAACATGCTATGGATATCCTTAAAGATCTGGCTTTGGTGAAATGCAATAATGGCTCATCTTTCAGGAGGCTGAGGTGTTTTGGCTCAAACTGTGCAAACAGTGAGGAGACCTGAAATATTCTGAGTACTCAGCGATGATAGGGAGGCTGATGAGCCTCCTTTTTAAAAAAAATTTTAATTAAAAAAATTTTTTTTAAATTAATTTATTTTTGGCTGTGTTGGGTCTTTGTTGCTGCGCATGGGCTTTCTCTAGTTGCGGCGAGCGGGGGCTACTCTTCGTTGCGGTGCGCGGGCTTCCCGTTGTGGTGGCTTCTCTTGTTGTAGAGCATGGGCTCTAGGCGCGCGGGCTTCAGTAGTTGTGGCTCACGGTCCTTTTGTTTTATTTATAGACAACATCGACACCATCACCAGCATCTTCTTTGGCTTTTAGGAAGGCTGCATTTATTCAGGTGTAATCTGCCCTTTTCAAATTTATTTTGATTTGATTTGATTTGATTTGACGAGGGTGTTGTAATGGGAAGTTTTGTGTTAAAACAGAGAGAGAACACAATTTAAGTTTTCTGAAGGAGTAGTGCCTCTCTTTTTTCACCTCTCAACTCCTGGTCTGTTCTCCTTTTGAGTGCTCTCTTAATGCCTCGCCGGGGCCTCAGAAATTAAAATGTCACTTTTATTCCTATTATTCTGATTTTCTAATTTGGGATATTTTCTCAATTCATATTTATGTCACATATGAGTTTAAAAAACTGAGCTCTTTATTTTATAGTCAAAATCTTAAGTCTTCTGGCTTTTGGCAGAAAATCATCAGCTTTTTAAGTTACTCATGTGGCTTCTGAGAAATGGGGCTGCTGTGATTGATGTCTCGGCCGCAAAATACCTAGTCTGTTTAGAACATGGTAGAGAGATGAGAAAGCACGCGTGTCCACATTGTCTTATGAGCTGAATTAGATCTCCTAAAATTCACATGTTGAAGTCTTAACCGTACCTAAGAATGTGACTGTATTTGGAGATGGGGTTTTAAAAGAGGCAATTAAGTTAAAATGAGGTCATTAGGGTGGGTCCTAACCCAATATAAGAAGCAGAAATTAGGACACAGGCACATATAGAGGGAAGACCATGTGAGGACACAGGGAGAAGGTGGCCATCTACAAGCCAAGGAGAGGAGCTTCAGAAGAAATCAACCCTGCTGACACCTTGATCTCAGACTTCTAGCCTCCAGAATTGTGAGAAAAACTGCTTTGTTGAAGCCACCAAGCCTGTGGTATTTGTTAATGCAGCCTGAGGAGGCTAAAACACACAGGTATCCCTGGAAGCAGACTCTCACCACTTCCCATACACAGGTGAGATTGTTGCCTGGAAAATGTAATACTTTTGGTCAGAGAAACGTTCAACTGGTTTCTCAACTCCTATGCTGATGTAATAATATTGGCAATATTTTTAGCACGTTTCCTTAAGGGATGATCAGTGAATAAGTAACTTGATAAAGAAATAGCATCCAAATAAACGGGTGTTTCTTTTCACAGATGCTTTCCACTGCCCATGGGAACAGTTCTTCTCATCCCTTTTCTGACAAAGGAATATCATAGAGACAAAATTGAAAAATACTTCCCCATGTGAAGGAGCTTTGGTTCAGCTGCAGAGCTAAACTCACATCTGCACTAAATTGGAATTGGCTGTGAATGATTACAAATGAAAATCTGTTGTTGCTGAAGGATCTTATTTGCAACAAAAGACAAGAACAGGGCTTCCCTGGTGGCGCAGTGCTTGAGAGTCCGCCTGCCGATGCAGGAGACGCGGGTTCGTGCCCCGTTTCGGGAAGATCCCACATGCCGCGGAGCGGCTGGGCCCGTGAGCCATGGCCACTGAGCCTGCGCGTCCGGAGCCTGTGCTCCGCAAATGGGAGAGGCCACAACAGTGAGAGGCCCACATAACGCAAGGAAAAAAAAAAAAAAAAAAGACAAGAACAGGTATTTCGTAGTGTCACTGTGTTCTAGTATGTGGTCTTTATACCTGGGCTCCTGATTGCTTTCCTGTGCCTTGTTAAATTCATTGCTTTTCTGGACCCTGTACCAGAAAAATTGCTTTAAAAAACGATAAGCCCGGCAGTATGACAAACTCCTGTATATACTTTTACCTTTTCTTCTGAACTCATTGAATTTGTGCATTAAAAAATGACCATTATTTGTTAAAAATTATATTAAAAATTGCCATTCTCCTCCCTTTTGCCTAAACATATTTAGTCTCTTATTTGAATTACCTTTATATCTTTGTTTCAGGATTTAACTTGAACTTATATTCAACCTTTAATCAAATACAGAAATGATTCTTTCCCCTTGACTTAATGTTACAAAGTACTTGTCTTAGCATATAGGAGTTGCACACATAATTGTAGTTTTATCTAGATCTCAGTCTTTGGCTCCATTCTTATTTTTATTCCTGTATCTATCCATCCAGGAACAAAGAAAATGCAACATACAATGCAGTATTAGAACTTCAAAGGAAAACAAAATGCATGTTTACAGGTAAAGAATCCTCCAAAAATTCTAGGGTTCGGTAAAAATTCTCTTCCAAACCTCTTAGCAAGCCCAGTGAGAAAGAAAACACATTTGTTTTCAAATTGTAAGTAAGGAAATAAAAATGCTTTTTAACCGTATGATCTTAGGCAAATTAAGTAATCACCCTGTGCCTCCGTTTCTTCATAAGCTTAATAAGAATGATAGAAGTAACTTCGTTATAAAGGCATGTTATGAGGATTAAATCAAATGTGCCAGTATTAGTAAAGCATTTAGAACAGTGGCTGGCACAAGGTAAGCACTATTTGAGTGTTTTTAAAATAAAACAATAAAATAAATGCTAAGGAAAATTCTCAAGGAATGTAAAGTTTCACCCAGTACCTAATTTTAAAGGATAGTTCTCATTGGGAGCTTCGCCTTATCAACAGGATAGTAAGAGAGACAAGGTAAAAATGTTCACTTATGACTTCTTTGTCGCAAACACGTTTGTGGGATTTGTGGAATGTTTTCTTGACTCATCCCTCAGTAGGTGCTGAGGACAGAACGTTGAAATCAGGGAAAGCAATTTTGCAGCAGGCCAGGATAATATGTTCTGAACATGCAATGTTCTGATGATTGGGCTTTAGCTCTAGATTATAAAGAAATGGATGGACGCATTTGCTTCCAACAACCATTCATAAATATCTCTTCTCTGGGCTTCCCTGGTGGCGCAGTGGTTGAGAGTCCGCCTGCCGATGCAGGGGACACGGGTTTGTGCCCCGGTCCGGGAAGATCCCACATGCCGCGGAGCGGCTGGGCCCGTGAGCCATGGCCGCTGAGCCTGCGCGTCCGGAGCCTGTGCTCCGCAACGGGAGAGGCCACAACAGTGAGAGGCCCGTGTACCGCAAAAAAAAAAAAAATCGCTTCTCTTCTCTGGGCATTTTACAAGTTGTGCAGTGGAAGCATGGCGTTATAGTCTCTGCTAGGGCTTCACATGAAAACACTGTGTCCTGCTGATAAAGCCAGGGATTCAGTGTAGCAGTTGCTGGTCAATAGCAGACACACCTGCTTTCATATCACTGGCTATGCCAGTGGCTGGCTTGTGACCTCGGGCAAGTTATTCCACTTCTTAGGATCCTTGGTTTCACCAGATGAGCCATTGCAATCTCAAAATAGTGCTTTGAGAATGAAGGAGATTATGCACGTGTAGCATGGACACTGTGACTGATGGCATAGGAGTGATGACAAGGGGGGACTCTGACTTCTCTTAGTTTGGTGACTGTGTTGGGCCTCAGGCTCCTCATCTGCAAATGGGAAAAGTAATAGCACCTTTATCACACAGCTGTTGCAAGGTTTAAATGCAAGAGCAAAACACAGTGATTGGCATATATTAAGGGTTTCATAAAGGTTACCTGTTATGCTTTACTCAATCTTATACTAAATACTGCACATACTATAGTCTAATTGAAATTATACTAGGTAAAAATGGCGTATTTTGGGAACAGAGTTTTAGAAAAGAATTTTCAACACTGTTTTCACAAACAAAATGCAAGTTAATTATGTAAACCTTTATTATTATAGAAGCAGTACTTCTATAAGAAATGCCTTACAAACAAAAATATAAAATAAAAACATACATTCCCACGGCACAGAGATTACCACAGTAACACTCTAGTAACACTCCACCTACATTTTCCCTAAGAATATATGGGAGTAATATTATGTGTCTATCTATATTTTTAAGACATTTTTGAGCAGTTTTAGGGTCACAGAAAATTAAATATAGAGACTTCCCATATGCCCCCTCTCCCAACACAGGCATAGCCTACCTCACTATCAAGATCCCCCACCAGAGTGTGTACATATGTTACAACTGATGAACCTATATTGACACATCATTATCAACCAAAGTCCACAGTTTACATTAGAGTTCGTTCTGGGTGTTGTACATTCTATGTGTTTAGACAACTGTATAATGATGTATCCACCATGACAGTATGATAGAGAGCATTTTCACTTCCCTAATAAACCTGTATAGTATTATATTTTTAACCATAGTGATCATACTGTACACATTGTTTTATGATATGCCTTTTTCAGTTAACTATCTTGGTCTCTACAGATGAGTGAATTTTATCTCACCTAATATCTGAAACATGATAAACTATTTCCAAGTGTCCCAGTTATATTTTTTATAGCTGGTTTGTACAAATCACTATCCAATCGGGAACCATATAAGTGCTTGTGTTTCAATAATTGTTTTTTTTGCCATGAAAATTTCTTTTTTTTTTTAACATCTTTATTGGAGTATAATTGCTTTACAATGGTGTGTTAGTTTCTGCTTTATAACAAAGTGAATCAGTTATACATATACATATATTCCCATATCTCTTCCCTCTTGCGTCTCCTTCCCTCCCACCCTCCCTATCCCACCCCTCTAGGTGGTAACAAAGCACCGAGCTGATCTCCCTGTACTATGCGGCTGCTTCCCACTAGCTATATATTTTACATTTGGTAGTGTATATATGTCCGTTCAATAATTTTTTATTTGTGTTTTGAACAGCTCTATTTCAGTCTAATTTATATACAGTAAAATGCAAAGGTCTTAAGTGTACAGTTCAGTGAGCTTTGACACCCCTATAAACCTATGAAGCCAACGTGGGAATAAAGATATAGAATATTTCATCACCTTCAAAGCTTCTGAGTGCCCTGTTTCAGTCCATTGCTCCCCAAGAGGCAAGTACTTTTCTGATATCTCTCACTGTAAGTTAGTTTTGATTGTTTTTGAACTTTATGTAAATGGAATGATTTGGTATTTATTCCTTATGAGTCTGGATTCTTTCACTAAACATAATGTTTTTGAAATACATCCACGTTGTGTGAATTAATAGTCCATCCTTTTTTAATTGCTGAGTAGAAATACTTCACAGCAATAGACCGTGGTTTGTTTATCCATTCTCTTGTTGTGGTGGGTTCAATAACGGCCCCCAAATTCTGTGACATTCCTCCCACTGAGAAGTGAGGTCTGTGTCTCCATCCTTGAATCTGGGTTCTGAATCTGCTTGTTGACAATAGAAACTGGAAGCTTCTACTGCCTGTTTCTTGGGGCACTTACTCTTGGAATACGATGACCATACTGTGCAAAAGCGCATGCAGCAGTGTGGAGAGGCCCAGGCAGAGAGGGACTGCAGCCTCCAGCAGTATTCAATTATTAAAACAATTTTTTTTTAGCTCGATAATTTGAATTTTATTTATTTTAAGTTTACAGATCCCTCATAAAATCCACTATCTCTAAACTCATTCGATTTATCTTTTTCTTTCAATTATTTAACATATTTATAACACTTGTTTTAAAGTCTTTGTAGATTTCAGAGTCATTAGTAAGTCTTTAAAAAAAATATTTATTTTTATTTGGTCATGCCAGGTCTTAGTTGCGGCAGGTGGGCTCCTTAGTTGTGGCATGTGGGCTCCTTAGTTGTGGCATATGAACTCTTAGTTGCGACATGCATGTGGTATCTAGTTCCCTGACCAGGGATTGAACCTGGGTCCCCTGCATTGGGAGTGCAGAGTCTTAACCACTGTGCCACCAGGGAAGTCCCAGTAAGTCTTTCTTTATTGAATTTCCTTCTCTTGATTATGGGTCAATTCACCTGCTTCTTTACATGTCTTATAAACTTTTATTGTATACCAGTCATTAAAGAACAGTCATAAGTGAAATATGATGATTTTTCTTCTTTTCTCTATTCTCAGAGAGTGCAAGAACTTCCTTCAACCAGGCAGCCAATACCAGATCTATTCTTTTTTTTTTTTTTTTTTTTT
>NW_006789896.1:236372-258441 GCF_000442215.2 Lipotes vexillifer | reverse complement strand
GGGATCTTCCCGGACCGGGGCACGAACCCGTGTCCCCTGCATCGGCAGACGGACTCTCAACCACTGCGCCACCAGGGAAGCCCACAGGTCTATTCTTTTAGATTCCACTTACTTCAATCTGGGTCAGAGCTGGATTACAATTGCAGTTAGTTTTAGTTTATAGCTGATTCAATTATAATTTAGGAGATCTCACTTTGTCCTTCAGCTCAACCACCAACTTACTTTATTTATTATTAATTAATTAAATTTTAATTAAAAATTTTATTGTAGTAACATTATATAAATTTATATGTATAACATTGTGTATATTATAACATTATGTTTCACGTGTACAACATTATATTTCTACTTCTGTATACACTATAGTGTGCTCACCACCCCAAATTTTTAATTTAATTTAATTTTTTTATTGAAGTATAGTTGATTTACAATATAGTGTTAATTTCTGCTGTACAGCAAAGTGATTCAGTTATACATATATATATATATATTCTTTTTAAAATATTCTTTTCCATTATGGTTTATCATAAGATATTGAATATAGCTCTCTGTGCTATACAGTAGGACCTTGTTGTTAACCTCCTACTCCATCCCTACTCCAACCCCTTCCCCCTTGGCAACCACAAGTCTGTTCTCTATGTCCATGAATCTGTTTCTGTTTCATCGATAGGTTCATTTGTGTCATATTTTAGATTCCACATATAAGTGATATCATATGTCTTTCTCTTTCTGACTTACTTCACTTAGTATGATAATCTCTAGTTGTATCAATGTTGCTGCAAAAGGCATTATTTCATTCTTTTTTATGGCTGAGTAGTATTCCATTGTAAATATGTACCACATCTTCTTTATCCATTCACCTGTCGATGGACGTTTAGGTTGTTTCCATGTCGTAGTTATTGTGAATAGTGCTGCTATGAACATAGGGGTGCATGTATCTTTTTGAATTAGAGTTTTGTCTGGATATATGCCCAGGAATGGAATTGCTGGATCATATGGTAATTCTATTTTTAGTTTTCTGAGGAATCTTCATACTGTTTTTCATAGTGGCTGCACCAACTTACATTCCCACCAACAGCGTAGGATGGTTCCCTTTTCTCCACATCCTCTGCAGCATTTGTTATTTGTAGAGTTTTTAATGATGGCTATTCTGACTGGTGTGAGGTGGTACCTCATTGTAGTTTTGATTTGCATTTCTTTAATAATGTTGAGCATCTTTTCATGTGCCTATTGGCCATTTGTATTTCTTCTTTGGATAAATATCTATTTAGGTCTTCTGCCCATTTTTTGATTGGGTTGTTTGCTTTGTTGTTGCTGAGTTGTATGAGCTGTTTGTATATTTTGGAAATTAAGCCCTTTTTGGTCACATCATTTGCAAATATTTTCTCCCCTTCAGTTGGTTGTCTTTTCGTTTTGTTTATGGTTTCCTTTGCTGGGTGAAAGCTTGTAAGTTTGGTTAGGTCCCATTTGTTTATTTTTGTTTTTATTTCTATTGCCTTGGGAGACTGACCTAAGAAACAATTGGTATGATTTATGTTAGAGAATGTTTTGCCTATGTTCTCTTCTAGGAGCTTTATGGTGTCAGGTCTTATGTTTAAGTCTTTAAGCCATTTTGAATTTATTTTTGTGTATGGTGAGATGGTGTGTTCTAACTTCATTGGTTTACATGAGGCTGTCCAACTTTCCTGACACTACTTGCTGAAGAGACTTTTTCCCATTGTGTATTCTTGCCTCCTTTGTTGAAGATTAATTGACCGTAGGTGTGTGGGTTTATTTCTGGGCTCTCTATTCTGTTCCGTTGATCCATATGTCTGTTTTTGTGCCAATACCATGCTGTTTTGATTACTGTAGCTTTGTAGTATTATCTGAAGTCTGGGAGAGTTATGCCTCCTGCTTTGTTCTTTTTTCCTCAGGATTGCTTTGGCAATTCTGGGTCTTTTATGGTTCCATATAAATTTTAAGATTATTTGTTCTAGTTCTGTGAAAAATGTCTTGGGTAATTTGATAGGGATTACATTAAATCTGTAGATTGCTTTCGGTAGTGTGGCCATTTTAACAATATTGATTCTTCAAATCCAAGAGCATGGGATATCTTTCCATTTCTTTGAGTCATCTTCATTTTCCTTTATTAATGTTTTATAGTTCTCAGCAAATAAGTCTTTCACCTCCTTGGTCAGGTTTATTCCTAAGTATTTTATTTTGGGGGGTGTGATTTTAAAAGGTATTTTCTTTACATTCCCTTTCTGATATTTCATTGTTAGTGTAAAGAAATGCAACTGATTTCTGAATGTTAATCTTGTATCCTGCTACCTTGCTGAATTCATTTATCAGTTCTAGTAGTTTTTGTGTGGAGTCTTTGGGGTTTTCTATATATAGTATCATGTCATCTGCATATAATGACAATTTTACCTCTTCCCTTCCAATTTATTTATTTATTTATTGGCTGTGCCAGGTCTCTGTTGCAGCACGCAGAATCTTCGTTGCAGCACGTGGACTTCTTAGTTGGGGCATGCAGGATCTTTAGTTGTGGCATGTGGACTTCTCAGTTGTGGCATGTGGATTTCCTACTTGCGGCATGCATATGGGATCCAGCTCCCTGACCAGGGATTGAACCTGGGCCCCCTGGACTGGGAGCATGGTGTCCCATCCACTGGACCACCAGGGAAGTCCCCACTTCCAACTTAAATACCTTTTATTTCCTTTTCTTGTTTGACTGTAGTACTTGTCTGACTCCAGTACTTTTGTGTACACTATAGTGTGCTCACCACCAAAAATCCATCCATCAACATGCAGTTGATTCCCTTCACCCATTTCACCCACCCCACCCTTCCCCTTTGGTAACCACAACTCTATGTGGTTGTTATTTTTTGGTTTGTTGGTTTGGTTTGGTTTGTTCATTTATTTTTTTTTGCAGCGAAATGGATGGACCTAGAGATTGTCATACTGAGTGAAGTAAGTGAGACAGAGAAAGACAAATATCATATGATATTACTTATATGTGGAATCTAAAAAAACAGTACAAATGAACTTATTTACAAAACAGAAATAGAGTCACAGATGGAGAAAACAAACTTATGGTTACCAAGGGGGAAAGGCAGGGAGGGATAAATTGGGAATTGGGATTGACATGCACACTACTATATATAAAATAGATAACTAATAAGAACCTACTATATAGCACAGGGAACTCTACTCAGTTCTCTGTAATGACCTATATGGGAAAAGAATCTAAAAAAGAGTGGGTATATGTGTATGTATAACTGATTCACTTTGCTGTACAGCAGAAACTAACACAACATTGTAAATCAACTATACTCCAATAAAAATTAATCAAAAACTTTAATTTTTTTCATAGCCCACATATGAGTGAAATCATATTGTATTTGTCTTTCTCCATCTGACTTATTTCACTTAACATAATACCTTTAAGGTCCAGCCATGTTGTCACAAATGGCAAAATCTCATCTTTTTTTTTTTTTTTTTGTGGCTGAGGAGTATTTCATTGTATATATATGTATCACATCTTCTTTATCCATTCATTCATTGATAGACACTTAGGTTGTATGCTTACCATAAAGTTCCTAGAAGAAAACATAGGCAGTACGCTCTTTGACATGGGTCTTAGCAATATGTTTTTTGCATGTCTCCTCAGTCAAGGGAAACAAAATGAAAAATAAACAAGTGAGACCTAATCAAACGAAAAAGCTTCTGCACAGCAAAGGAAACCATTGACAAGGTGAAAAGACAACCTACTGAATGGGAGAATATATTTGCAAATCATATCGCACATAAGGGGTTAATATTCCAAAATATGTAAAGAACTCATACAATACGATGACAAAAAACCAAACAATCCAATTAAAAAATGGGCAGAGGAGCTGAACAAACACTTTTTCAAAGAAAATCTGCAGATGGCCAACAGGCACATGAAAAGATGTTCAACATCACTAATTATAAAGGAAATGCAAATCAAAACCACAATGAGATATCACCTCACACTCCTTAGAATGGCTATCATCAAAAAGGAAAGAAATGACAAGTGTTGGAGAGGATGTGGAAAAAAGGAAACCCTCCTACACTGTTGGTGGGCATGTAAATTGGTGTAGCCACTATGGAAAACAGTATGGAGAGTCCTCAAAAAATTAAGGATAGAAGTATCATTGGTCCAGCTATTGCACTTCTGAATATTTATCCAAAGAATATGAAAACTCCTATTTGATAAGATATGTGCACTCCTATGTTAATCACAGCATTATTTACAATAGCCAAGATAGGGAAACCCCCAATGTTCTTTACTACTGTTGCTACAACTAAGGGACAAATTAATCCTTTTGATTTTCCCAAGTTTGAACTTGAAAGGGTTTGATTTTTAGCTTAGTCGCTTATGATTTACTTATAGATTCAAGTTTTACAGCGTCCTGGGATCTGAGCACCATGAAATGGCCAAAAATTTTTCTGTCTTTTAGCTAGCCCTGTCCTCATAATTATTTCTGCTACTTTCTCAGAAAAATTCCTAGCGTGTGGGAGATTGGAGATATGTTGGCCTGAACAGTTCTTTTTGTATTTGAGCTATCATAGATACTGTCTTTTGCCTGTCCTCACTGTTAAAACCTGCTGGTTTCTCCTAATCCCTCTCCCTTCCATCTCTGGCAAGTTTGCTTGGAATTTACAAAGTCAGATTGGAATTTGCTGCTAAGTGTGGAAGCATCTGTGGCTCTTTGCTTGTCTCTCTCTGTATTATAGTTCATTAAGGCTTCTTTGCTTTTTTGTCACGGCTCTTTGATAGCTTTATAGAAAAGTAATTTTGTTTTTCTTGTTACCATGGAGATGATGGTCTTTTGCACTGTTCTACATCCTAATCAGAAACAGAATTCCCTCAACAACTTTAAAGCTTTTTTCTTTTCTTTTTTTTACATTTATTGTGCACTTTATTTCTATTATTATTACATTGTAATATATAATGAAATAATTATACAATTCACCATAATGCAGAATCGGTGGGAGCCCTGAGCTTGTTTTCCTGCTACTAGATGGTCCCATCTGGGGGCGATGGGAGACAGTGATACCTGACGTGTGTTGCTTATGTCCAGTCTACTCCGTGATCTCGTTTTGGTCGCTGTCACTGCAGAAAACCCTGCTTCACAAGGATAGGACGTTGGAAATGGAAGCAGGCTTTTCAGTGCTTTTGTGGCAATCTCAGGATATTCTGCCTGGACTTTAATCCAGAACGTATGGAGATTTGAAGTTGTCTCAAACATACTTTTAAGGCCACCGTCATTTGTGATCTCAAGCAGTTGATCCTCTTCTAGCACGGACAAAATCGATTCACCTGGCTTATTCACAAATGGGTCACGGATCCATTCCTTCCCAGTTCAGGGGTCTTTTGTGGTTGGGAAGTAATGCTCAAACTCTTTTGAAAGCTGAGATAGGTGAGTAGTTTTGAAGGTTTCATGGCTTTGTTGGAAAGCCGGTAGCCACATGTTATACAAAGTGGGCTTGGATAATGTGAATCACCTGTTGCAATGAATTTAAGTAGGACTTTTGGTATTTTCTTTTAAATGCAGATTTCTTTTAAATGCAGTCTTAGAGTCTTCTGCTGTCTCACCATTGGGTCTTTCCCCCTTTTCAAAGAAGCTCTCCAGAGACATTTGTTTTTTACTCATTTTGGCTAGGGTTAGCTTGTGGGCTTAACCAAAACTGTGACTGAGACAAGTGCGCAGTGTGGGAAAGAGGCGCGGACGGAGGTGGTAAATAAAATAATGGCTGGGCTACGCATGGACTAAAATAAGTGTCGGATTCTGACTTAAAGCCTGCCAACAGATGCAGCTTAATTGTCACTTGACACTCACTGATAGGGTTTTTTTTTTAAACATCTTTATTGGAGTATAATTGGTGTGTTAGTTTCTGCTGTATAAGAAAGTGTGTCTCCCTCTTGTGTGTCCCTCCCACCCTCCCTATCCCACCCCTCTAGGTGGACACAAAGCGCCGAGCTGATCTCCCTGTCCTATGTGGCTGCTTCCCACTAGTAAAGCCTTTATTATTTTCTGATTTTAGACTTTGGGATCAGTTCTGTGATTTATAAGGTTTGTATTACAGGATTCCTTTACATATTAAGCAGAAAGTAGAAGGGTATTGGGCATGTAATTGGAATTTCTGAACTACCAAATCTATTTATTTATTTTGTGATTCTTTGCATGTTTTTCACAAGGGAGAAAGTGATTGATAGTGAGATATCAAGAGGCACACTCAAAAGACACAAATCCCTTTTTTTTTTTTTTTTTTTTAACAGCACACGGGCCTCTCACTGTTGTGGCCTCTCCTGCTGCGGAGCACAGGCTCCGGACGCGCAGGCTCAGCAGCCATGGCTCACGGGCCCAGCTGCTCCGTGACATGTGGGATCTTCCCGGACCGGGGCACAAACCCGTGTCCCCTGCATCGGCAGGCGGACTCTCAACCACTGCGCCACCAGGGAAGCCCCACAAACCCCTTTAAAGTAGGTAAAGGATAAAGGATTTAACAGCATGGTGATGGCTATACCAAGTTGGAGACTCAGGAGTATTCTTCTCTTTGGAGGGGCAGTTTCCACAGCCTTAGATAATGATACAGCCTGTATGTGGAGAGACGCTCCATAGGCAGGCAGGTTTTTTCAGGAAGCTCAATCAATGTAGGTCTGAGAAGAAGGCCAGTCTGCCCCTCTGGCCTTTATGTTCCTGTGACTATACAGAGAAGCACCTGTCATTCTAAGTCTGTGTTATGTGTTTACCTGCTGCTCTGGGTAATCAGGAAAAACTTAAGTTCACCCTGTTGGTTGTCCTGGGGATGTTATGTCCATCTTTTATCACTTTGGGTGCATTTCAGTCCTAGCACCCTTCTGGGAATATACAGCAGGCTGTGCGGAATTAGAGATTGCTTTTTATCACTCCTGGGGTCTGATTATCCCACATAGAACTGGGCTGAAGGACTTTCTTAAGTCGTATCTTGACACAAGTAAGAAATTTACACTCTCTCGGCCTCTAATTGTACATAGTAAATACGTGAAGTTTTTGTATACCTCATAAAGCTGCAAGAAATAAACTCTATCAACATCAGATTTCTCACAAATAAAGTGGACTTAATAATAATAAACTCACTGCTAGTGATGGTAAAGATAATAGATGAACTTGCCTTGAGAAATGTAGAGTCCTAGTCATATGGAGATGAGAGGAGATTTCATAGGGCTTTTGGATTTGGGTGTGACACAGTGGTTGTGTGACCCATTTGCAAACCCTGTCAAGCAAAAAAAGGTTTTAGGTGATTGTAGTAATAGATTTGGCTGTTTCAGGTTCTGAGATGTAGGGGGAAGCTCCTCTCCATTCACAAGGAGACACTGAGTATAAGGGATGGAGAAGCAAATGCAAAGAGAGAAAGGAGAGAAATTTGACTTGGTCCAGATTTGGCCAAAGTTTTTGATGTATTATGGTATTTTACTTTATGCTTTAAGTAATTGGAAACTATAGAAGGATTTTAAGAGCGGAGCTTTATGTTCTCTATTTTTTTCTGAGAGTGTACTCTTCTCAGTTGTCTTGTACCTGTGCCACATCTATTCTTTCTGCATCTTTCAGTAAAACATTTAGAGCTAAATTAGCCAGGTTTAAATTATGTTTAATATTGACAAATGTTTGATATTGCTATTGCTTGAGATTTGTATATTTACACATCTATAATCTGTCTTCAAATCGTTATTTTCTAAAGTTGCATTGAAATGCATCGGTTTTGAAGGAAGACATACAAATAGCCAAATGGTATATGAAAAGGTGCTCAACATCACCAGTGATCAGGGAAATGCAAATCAAAACCACAGTGAGGGCTTCCCTGGTGGCGCAGTGGTTGAGAATCCGCCTGCCAATGCAGGGGACGCAGGTTCGTGCCCCAGTCCGGGAAGATCCCACACGCCGTGGAGCGGCTAGGCCCGTGAGCCATGGCCGCTGAGCCTGCGCGTCCGGAGCCTGTGCTCCGCAATGTGAGAGGCCACAACAGTGAGAGGTCCACGTACAGGAAAAAAAAAAAAAAAAAAAAAAACCCCAATGAGATATCCCCTCACGCTTGTCAGGATGGCTATAATTAAAAAAAAAAAACAGGCGGGGGGCGGGGGGCTGCCGTCAGAGCCGCCATCTTGTGGGAGCGAAACCAGCGCCTGCGTTGGGGTAGCAGCTGCGCCGGCCACCGAGGGTTTCTCTGGCCCGTGTTGCTCCCACGGGTCTACAGCATGGGGCATATCTTTGCAAACCTCTTCAAGGGCCTTTCTGGCAAAAAAGAAATGTGCGTTCTCATGGTGGGCCTAGATACTGTGGGAAAGACCACCATCCTGTACAGACTGAAGCTGGGTGAAATCGTGACCACCATTCCCACCCTAGGCTTCAACATGGAAACCGTGGAATACAAGAACATCAGCTTCACTGTGTGGGACATGGGTGGCCAGGACAAGATCCGGCCTCTGTGGCACCACTGCTTCCAGAACACACAAGGTCTCATCTTCATGGTTGACAGCAAGGACAGAGAGCGTGTGAATGAGGCCCGAGAGGAGCTTAGGATGCTGGCAGAAGACGCGCTCAGGGATGCCGTTCTGCTCAGAGTTTGCTAACAGACAGGACCTCCCCAATGCCACGAATGCAGCTGAGATCACAGACAAGCTGGGTCTGCACTCTCTGTGCCACAGGAACTTGTACATTCAGGCCACCTGTGCCACCAGCGGGGACGTGCTCTATGAGGGACTGGACTGGCTGTCCAATCAACTCCAGAACCAGAAGTGAGCTGTACTCCTCTCTCCTCCCCTCTCACTCCCTCCATCTACCCTCGCTTTACTCTTATGTGGCAAACGTGCCCCTGGGGTGTGAGTGCCAGAGGCTGTCTCCATGGTCGGTCACAGTGTGCTTCACCATGCTGTAAATGTGCAGATGCAGCCTGCACCTGGGTTTTTATTTAATGTAAATAGTTTTTGTTTCCAATGAGGCAGTTTCTGGTACTCCTATGCAATATTACTCAGCTTTTTTTTTTTTATTATAAAAAGAAAACCAACCCATTGTTTAGTACTGAGAAGGGATTTTAGGCACACGGGTCATCCAGGAGTCGCTGTGTCTGACAAGCCCGATGCTTCTCCTCTGGGCTTTAGATCTGTGTTGAGATCCATTTTGGTGGTTGGTTTTTAACCCAAACAAAGTGCATTTAAAAAAAGTTACAAGTAGGGCTTCCCTGGTGGCGCAGTGGTTGAGAGTCTACCTGCCGATGCAGGGGGCACGGCTTCGTGCCCCGGTCCGGGAGGATCCCACATGCCGCGGAGCGGCTGGGCCCGTGAGCCATGACCGCTGAGCCTGTGTGCCTGGAGCCTGTGCTCCTCAACGGGAGAGGCTGCAGCAGTGGGAGGCCCACATACTGGAAAAAAAAAAAAAAGTTACAAGTACAAGAAAAGGAGAACACTTGAACACACAGAAGGGAGAAATGTGCCCAGTGTAGGTTCTGCAGTAATGGCCTGAGTCCAGTCCACCTGTGGTCTGTTTCCCGTTGGGAACATGAAACGGGGCAGAACCAGTCATGATCCATTCTGCATGGTCACAATAGGGTCCATGTGATTTGCTCTGTCTTGGGTCATCCCACACCCCATAGCGTTTGTGCTTGCATTTGTGCTTACATGGCCGTACAGGAGATGGGCTGGAGGCTGCAGCCGCCGCTCTCAGACCCCTTGGAGGAACCCCAGCCTTTTCTTGAGTCAGCATGGGCACTTAGGTTGGAATGCTCTGGTTTGAGCGGGAGCCCTGCAGTCCCCTTGCTTGCCTGCTCCGGGCTCTCTGGGGTCTCACCAGCAGGAGCGCGGGTGGTCATCCTTGAGCCCCAGCCCTTCGGAGCCCCTGTCTACATGTGCTTTCACTCCCTCAGCCTGCAACGGTCAGATTTGCCATCGAAAAATGATAACCTCTACTTTTATCTTTTGTATTTTGATAAACACTGAAGAAGCTGGAGCTATTAAACTTTATCTTGGGGAAAACCTCAGAACTGGTTTATTTGGTGTTGTGGAACCTCTTACTGCTTTCAAAACACAGTAATGAAGTGTTTTGTATACTTGTTTTCAGTTTTCATTTCGACAAACAAGCACTGTATTACAAGCTAATTAGAATAAAATCTCTTAAAAAAAAAAAAAAAAAAAAAAAAAGACAGGAGACTTCCCTGGTGGTCCAGTGGCTAAGACTGTGCTCCCAACACAGGGGCCCAGGGTTCGATCCCTGGTCAGGGAATTAGGTCCTACATATCACAACTAAGAGTTCACATGCCGCAACTAAAAAAATCCCACATGCTGCAACTAAAGATTCTGCATGCCGCAACTAAAGATGCCACATGCCAGAAGGAAGATCCTGCACGTGGCACTGAAAATCCCGTGTGCCCGACTAAGACCCGATGCTGCCAAGTAAATAAATAAATATTTTAAGAAATATTTAAAAAATATTAAAAAAAAGAAAACCAACAAACAAACCAAGAAACAAAAGATACGTGTTGGGAGAATGAGAAGAGGGAACTTTGTGCACTACTACTGGGAATGTAAGTTGGTGCAGCCACTGTGGAAAACAGTATGCAGTTTCTCAAAATAAATTAGAACTACCCTATGATCCAGCAATATCACTCTGGGTATATGTTAAAAGGAAATTAAATCAGTATTTTGAATAGAGATCTTCACTCTTAGGTTCATTGTAGCATTATTCATGATAGCCAAGACATGGAAGCAACCTAAATGCCATCAAAAGATGTATGGCTTGGGGCTTCCCTGGTGGCGCAGTGGTTGAGAGTCCGCCTGCCGATGCAGGGGACACGGGTTCGTGCCCCGGTCTGGGAAGATCCCACATGCCGCCGAGCGGCTGGGTCCGTGAGCCATGGCCGCTGAGCCTGCCCGTCTGGAGCCTGTGCTCCGCAACGGGAGAGGTCACAGCAGTGAGAGGCCCGCATACCATAAAAAAAAAAAAAAGAAAAAAAAAAAAAAAAAAAAAAAAAAAAAGATGTATGGCTAAAGAAAATATGGCAAACACATAAAATGAAATGTTATTCAAGCTTAAAAAAGAAGGAAATCCTGCCATTTGTGACAATATGGATGAACCTGGAGGGCCTTATGCTAAGTGAAATAAGCCAGACAGCAGAAGTACTGCATGATACCACTTACAAGAGGAAAGTAAATCATAGAAGCAGTGAGTTGGATCTGTGGTTGCTAGGGACTGCGGTTAGTCAAAGGGTATAAAGTTTCAGTTATGCAAGATGAGTAAGTCCTAGATATCTACTGTATAACATAGTGCCTATAGTTAACAACACTGTATTATATACTTAAAAATTTGTTAAGAGGATAGATCTTATGTTAAATGTTCTCATCCCCAAAAAAATAAGTAAGGAGGGTGTGAGGAAACGTTTGGAGGTGATGGATAGGTTTATGGCATAGATTGTGGTGATGGTTTCATGGGTGTATACTTATCTCCAAACTCATCAAGTCATGTGCATTAAATACGTACAGCTTTTTGTATGTCAATCATACCTCAATAAAGTGGTTTAAAAATGTGTTTATCTTGCAATCTGCTTTGCAGCATCACCAGATCTACCACCTGTGGAAGTATTTCAAGTGCTCTGGCTTCTGAGAAGTTAAACTCTGATATGTATACTAATTCAGGGACTGAAAACAGTAATAACTACATGTTGATCCACATACATAAATACATGGTTATATAGAGAGGACATTGTTAGACACGGTCAGTTACTTGGTTAGTTCCTCACCTCCAGGAGGTTTCAGTCTGTAAGAGACTAATGCGAGCTATAACCTGGGTGAGTCACAAGTGGAGTTGGGGGCTGTTAAGTTTTGCTGCAAATGAATCCTAGGATATATCTTCATTCTTTTGCAAATGCGTCAAAACCAAAATTGTACAGAACAAAATTTAACAGGCAAGGAAGACTTTATTCAAAGCTGTTGCAAAGAGGAGAAAGGCCAGAACTAAAGTCTGACCTTAACTCTGATGAAGCAAAGGGTGGGTGAGTTTTGAATAGCTGGGGAATGGGGGGATCATAAGCTGTCCGTATTTGCTAATGGATCTTTGCCAAAGGAAAAGTAAACTTTCTCTTATCTTCATGACAGAAGGTAGTTTTACAACTTGGAGCAAAGTGCTCATGGAAATTGGGCTCCTACCCTACCACAGAAACTGGGAGATTGGGGGGCTTGATGTTATAGTTTCAAAGTGATGGCTCCCAGCTCCTAGAGGAAGATATTCCTTGAAGGTACAAGGAGTTAGAGGCTTTTAAAAGGATTTACATATCAAATGGGCAAAGAAAGAATTTATAAGTTTTCTAAAGAAAATCCTCTGAGGAAAGGGAGGTCAGGGTCTATAGTCTGGAAGAAGCCTGACTAAGGTTTCTTCAAGCTGAACCTCTTGGTCATCTGCATGCTCGAATGTTTTATGTAAACCACATTTTATGTTAATTCAATGATAAGATGATAACAAAACAGCACTTGATAGAACTTTACGGTTTGCAAAGCCTTTTCTCATATGCCATTTCTTTTTTATTTTCACAGCCACCCCATGAATAGTATATAATTGTTATATCCAATCTCTAAATGAGAAACTTGGTTCTCAGCAATATTAAATGAATTAACAGAATCATGTAGCTGGCGAAGGGTAGAAGAGGTGTTTTAAGGCATCTGACTCCTGTGCCCTTTCCAACCCATACTTCTTATTTAAGGGAAATCTGTGATAAAATCTGTGATAAAATCTGTGTTCTTCTGAAAAACAAAGGAAGCAGTTTGTCTAACATTATATATATTTTTAAATTCAAGATTTCTGGGACTTCCCTGGTGGTACAGTGGTTAAGAATCTGCCTGCCAATGCAGGGGACACAGGTTCGATCCCTGGTCCAGGAAGATCCCACATGTCGTGGAGCAACTAAGCCTGTGCACCACAACTACTGAAGCCCGCGTGCCTAGAGCCCGTGCTCCGCAACAAGAGAAGCCACCGCAGTGAGAAGCCCGTGCTACAACGGAGAGTAGCCCCCGGCAGAGTAGCCCCTGCTCGTCACAACTAGAGAAAGCCAGAAAGCCTGCGTGCCGCAATGAAGACCCAACGAGCCAAAAATTAAATAAAATTAAAAAAATTTCAAGATTCCTGTGTTTTATTTCTTTAAATTGTATTAATATAATAGAGAAGCAAAATAGAGAAACTTGTAAGGTAGAGAGTCATGTCAATTCTCTATTAAAAGTTAGTTTAATCTATAAGAGTATTATTTAGAAAAGGTAACTAATGAAAACCAATTTTTACTTGCCATAAATATCTATAGCTCAATGATTTCTTCTTATGCTCACTAAACATGTTTCCTAGAGTTTTTGAAATTTTGTCCTAAAAATATTTCATGGGATCGGCCCTAAAATTTTAGCACAAACAAAGGAAGATGGAGACTTTTAGTTCAGGTGTGAGTTTTAATTTCATGAGCTATTTAACAGCTTCCAAATGGAATTTCTCAGTGGCCAGAATCAAATACAAAGGTTTTCTTTGTCATGGTTTCAACTTAATTTGAATATGATTAGGATGACGGAGAGAAGGCCTTCTCTAAACAGTACTCTCTAGACCCTCTTGATGAATTTGCATCTGTTTACTAAGTGTCTCCATGTTCACCGGCAGTGCCAGGTCACTCCCTCTACAATGCAGTCATGGCCTCCACAGCCCTCCTCCCCTTTCTGTGTTGAGCATGTTCTCACTTGAGATTTTCTACTAGTCCTTTATGCCTACTCCTCTTCATTCTTCTCTTTTGAAATTTATTGCAGTTTTGATTTCCTTCCATGGTAATGGGTTATCTTTTTTTTATTTTTTTATTTTTTGCGGAACGTGGGCCTCTCACTATTGTGGCCTCTCCCGTCGCGGAGCACAGGCTCTGGACGCGCAGGCTCAGCGGCCATGGCTCATGGGCCCAGCCGCTCCGCGGCATGTGGGATCTTCCCAGACCGGGGCACGAACCCGTGTTCCCTGCATCGGCAGGCGGACTCTTAACCACTGTGCCACCAGGGAAGCCCCTGGGTTATCTTTTATCACTGTGCAGATAAGTGCTTTCATGTGGAGAAACACTTCAACATTCCTATTGGTCTCCAGATAATAGCTTAGAAGCGCTATTCATGGAGGTTCTTAACTATGTCAGTAGTACAGGACACCTTGTCATCTATTTTACAGGGTCTGATGGTGTTTTCAGTTCCTACAATACAGGTTTGGAATGTTATTGAGGCAAACAGCTCTGCAAGCTTTACAATTAGGTACAGAAGAGGATGGCATCTATCATTACAAAGGTTGGTTGAAAAGGGAGGATGGGGCAGGTTCATTATGTACAGTATTCTGGTTTCATTATGGGGATAAACATTTGGAGCTGAAAGGTATCATCTAGTGGCTCCATTGCAGTGGTGCTCAACTGGGGGCGATTTCTCTCTCCCTCTGGGACACTTAGCAATGTCTTGAGTCACAACTGAAGGGGTCATATTACTGGCATCTAATAGGTAGAAGCCAGGGACACTGGAAAACATCCCTCCATGCACAAGAAACCCACCCGCCCCCAAGAGAGAGTTATCCAGTCCAAAGTATCAAGTTCCGAGGTTTAGAAACCTTGCATATCAGCTCTATTTTAATACTACTATTTTATTATGCTATTATAAGTAGTACTCTCCTCATAGTACTTTTCAGTATCTAATATTTTTCTTGTTTATTTATTTTTCCTGGTGTGTTTCTCCATCTTGCCTGTGTTGGCCACCCCCATTTCTTCATCCCACTGACCAGTGCTCAGGAAGATTTTCCTTATCAGATAATGTACTTATCTCTGTTTCATTAAGGTTTGGTTCTGAGGTATTGTCTTGTTCTTTTGTTTGGAACATATTCTTTTGTTTCTTCCTTTTGCTTGACTCTCTGTTGGTTTCTATGCATTAGATAAAGTGGCCTCTTGCAGGAGATGAGCCTGACCGTTCAATCCTGCCTCACTCTTGTCTCTCAAACCTTAGTGTCCAAACAGCCTTTTTTTTTTTTCTGCGATACGCGGGCCTATCACTGTTGTGGCCTTTCCCGTTGTGGAGCACAGGCCCCGGACGTGCAGGCTCAGCGGCCATGGCTCACGGGCCTAGCCACTCCGCGGCATGTGGGGTCTTCCCGGACCGGGGCACGAACCCGTGTCCCCTGCATCGGCAGGCGGACTCTCAACCACTGCGCCACCAGGGAAGCCCACCTATTTTATTTTTAATGTCTCCTAGTAGATGAGGTTTTGCTAAGACCAGTCTGTGTTACAAAGTGGGGGAATCTCAGTCAGTACCTAGATTCAGGCTGATTGGAAGCCAGACCCTCAGGCAGTAGATTTTAAAATATGCAAATATAAACAGTGCTGTGGGGCTGAAAGCATAGGCCTCATGGCCACCAGAGCCAGGTTATGTAGAGGTGTCCCCTGGAGGCAGCCTCAAAAATCAGGGCACACTTTGCGATGACCTAGAGGGGTGGGATAGGGCGGGTGGGAGGGAGGCTCCAGAGGGAGGTCGTATGGGGATATATGTATACATAAAGCTGATTCACTTTGTTGTGCAACAGAAACTAATACAGTATTGTGAAGCAATTATACTCCAATAAAGATCTTAAAAACAAAACAAAACAAAACCCAGGGCACCAGATGTAAAACTGGGGCACCAATCCAGAGTCTGAAAATATTAAATGAAAAATTTCAGACATAATTCATAAATTTTAAATTGCACTCCTTTCTGAGTAGCATGATGAAATCTCATGCCCTCCTGCTCTGTCCCACCTGTTATTTACCTAGTAGCCCTCTTGGTTATCAAATCAACTGTTACTGTGTTACTGAACCACATTTGGGTCCATTAGCCCATGCACAGTAAAGCCAATCTACTGATACCGGGTTATGGTGAAGGAAAGTGCCCTGTTTACTGTAAAGCACCAGACAAGGAGTCCAGGACAGCTAATGTCTGAAAACACCTGAACTCCCTGATGAGTTTCAGGGATGCATTTTTAAAGGCAAGGTGAAGGAGGGGACACCCAGGGTATGTGATCAGCCCGGGCACAATTCTCTGAAAGGTTGATGGTGAGGTAAGAAGGTGATGTCACAGGGGTTAACGTTGTCAGTCCTGAGGCTCCAGTAGGTCTGGGGGCTACATGCTCATCATGGTCATCAAGTAGTTAACCTCTTCCACTTGGTGGTGGTTTTAGCATCTGTAAAACAACCCAGGAAACGTTCATCTGATATTATTAGGTACTTCACAGAGGACCCAAAGCAGGGGACTTGGGGGGAGGGGTCTTTCCCAGCAAGGCCCCGTAGGTCCTGCTTGGTTACCACAGCATCACAGTGCTTGTGTTCAGGAAAACTTTATTCTACTTATCAATGGCCCCAAAGCGCACGAGTACAGATGCTGGCAATTCGGATATACCAAAGAGAAGCCATAAAGTTCTTCCTTTAAGTGAAAAGGTGAAAGCTCTTGACTTAATAAAGGAAAAAATAAGTTAAGTGCTGAGGTTGCTAAGATCTAGTAAGAACAAATGTTCTGTCTATGAAATTGTGAAGGAAAAAGAAACTTGTGCTAGTTTTGCTGTCACACCTCAAACTGCAAAAGATACAGCCACAGTAAGTGCTTCGTTAAAAGACAGAAAAGGTATTAAATTTGTACAACAAAATATTTAGAGAGAGAGAGAGAGACCACATTTATATAACTTTTATTATGGTATATTGTTATAACTTGTATTTTATTATTAGTTACTGTTGTTAACTTCGTACTGTAACTAATTTATAAGTTAAACTTTATCAGAGGTACATATGTGTAGGAAAAACTTTATACATAGTGTCTAGAACTATCCTTGATTTCAGGCATCCACTGGAGTGGGAGGTCTTAAAACAGGGGTCCCCAACCCCCGGGTTGTGATACAGGTCCACAGCCTCTTACGAACTGGGCCGCACAGCAGAAGGTGAGCAACGGGTGAGTGAGTGGGTGAAGCTTCATCTGCCACTCCCCATGGCTCCCCATTGCTGGCATTACTGCCTGAACGAGTCCTCCCCCCCCGATCTGTGGAAAAATTGTTTTCCACAAAACCAGTCCCTGGTGCCAAGAAGGTTGGGGACTGCTGTCTTAAAACATATCCTCCACAAATAAGGGGGATCTACTTATTTCCTTAGATATTCAATGTATTTTCATGCTCTGTAATGGAATTCATTTTAAACTGCACTTGCAAGTTTTTTGGTGTTGGTGTATGAAAATACAATTTTTGTCTCTTGATCTATCCAGAGACCTACCTAGCTAAAATAATTTACTAATTCTATTAGTTTGTATGTAGATTCTTTTGACTATTTTTAAATATTCTCGTAAACTGCAAATAATAAAAGTTTTACTTAAAAAAAAAAAAAGAAACCCCCAAACAAACGGGGCATCAGATGTAGCTGGGGCACCTGACATAAAACCAGGCACCTGATGTAAAACCATGACACCTGAGGTGTGACCTGCCATAAAACTGGGGAACTTTATGTAAACACCAGGGGCACCTGACGTAAAACCGGTGCCTCACGTAAAGCTGGCGCCTGACGTAAAACCGGGCTTCTGACGTAAAGCTGACGCCTGACGTAAAACCGGGCGTCTGACGTAAAACTGGCACCTGACGTAAGCCCGGGCGCCTGATATAAAACCACGACACCTAACGTATTACTGAGTACCTGACGTAAACCTGGGACCTGACATAAAACTGGGGCACTTGGTGTAAACCCCGGGCACTCGACGTAAAACTGGGAGCCTGACATGAAACCGGGCGCTTCCCATAAGCCCTATGCCTGACGTAAGCTCTGCGCCTGACGTAAAACTGCGCGCCTGACGTAAACCCGGTGCCTGACGTAAAGCTGGCATCTGAGGTAAAACCGGGTGTCTGGTATAAAACCCGGCACCAGTCGTAAAACTGGGGCACTTCAAGTGAATCCAGGGGACCTGACGAGAAGCAGGGGCAACACTTGTAAAGCGGGGGGACCAGATGTAAAACCCAGCACCTCGTGTCAAACCGGGCACCTGATGTAAACCTGGGCACCAGACTCCCCAGGCGCCTGACATAATGCTGGGGCACCAGAGGTAAAACCGGGCGTCTGACAGAAAACGGGGGCACTTGATGTAAAACCAGGTACCTGACACGTGTGAAAACTCCCTCCTGGGAGATCCTGGCCCTGGAAGGAGGGCACAGAGATGCTGCCTGCCAGCCTCCTTCGGAGAGAACACCAGCAGTCTCCCAAATGTGTTAAATCAGAGGCCTGCCCCTCAGGCCGATGCTTCAGGACCAGCAAACAGAGCCTCTCCCCCAGCCGTTGGGGCATCCCTGGAGGCGGCTTCCACGCTGGACCCAGGGCTGGTGAGTCTGAGCGCGGGCCTTCCAGAGCTGTCTCTCTGATGGCTGTAGTGCAGGTATCGTGAAGTGACTGGTTTTCAAAGCTAGATGTTTTGGGGGCTCATGTCTCAGGTGCAGGTCTTAAAGGTGGGGGTGTCCCATGTGGGGTTCAGAGCCTTCACTCCTCAGGGAGAAGCGCAGGGTTTGAGCTCCCTGGGTTGCCGCTGAGGGGCGGTGCTTATGGCCATCCGTGTCTGGCCTTTCCTACCTGCTCCTTTTCTTCGCCTGCGGGGTAGGCGCTGCTCAGCCAGTTTTCAGGTTTTTTTTTTTTTTTTTTTCAAGAGGAAATTGTTCCATATGTAGCTGCAGGTTTGGTGTGTAGGTCACCGTCTTGGACTGGAATCTCCTTATTAAGATTTTCCAGAACGTTCTGTGTTCCACTGCGGTTATTTCTTTTAATAGGAAACTGAAGCCAAAAGTGGGCCAAAAGATTGTAGTACAAGATAGGGGCATTGGTATCAAGATACTGGCATCTTGATTTACAAGCCAGCGTCCCATCCTGCTGGTGTTTTGATCACTTTAAGGAGGACAGTTTCGTCCAATGGTTTGTGTTTAAACACAGAAATTAGGAGAAACAGGCATCTTCTCTTCTGTATACCTAATGTTTCAGGAGAACCTCATATTTCTTAGATTTTCCTGATTAGATGCCTGATACAAGAGAACTATGCCTGATTCTCCAGTTTATTTCTCTGGAACACGTCACGTCCTCTTAGTGGTGACAGGAAAAAATAACTTCAGGAAAAGACTTTGTAGCAACCATACAGTATGTAAATGTTTATTCTTAGGGAGTCTAGATAAGTTGCTGTAAGAAATTTATAGAAATGGTTTCTATATATCTCACAATTTTGTTTGTTTTTTTCACTTTAATTAGGCATCATCTCTGCTAATAAGCCTTTGCTTGACTTAGACTTTTGACCCCCTACTTCATGGTGAATTCCTGGAATTTCGCTAATGTCCACTTAGGAAGTGCTCATTTTTCCACTTAGGAAGTGCTCTCTGTATATGGGGAGCCAGCGGGGCAAGGTATAGAATGGATAGATATTCTCTTTGCATTGACTTCATGGTAGGTCAGTGCACCTAACCCCTGTGTTGTTCAAGGGTCAACTGTATATAGTCTGTAGATTCTCACGTTATTAAAGAAAATAAGTCTGAAACAATACTAAAGCATATCTATAGCTTTCATTTGCGAGTTTATCGGGCAGTTAGTGTATTTTTAAAATGTAATCTGTATTTTAAATATGACAGATTTTGGGTTCATGAGAACTCCATAAGATTATATTTAGCAAAGGTGTCCACTTGCCTCTGGTGTCCATGAAAGATATGAACCAGAACATCAGCTAATGGGGCATTTGTGATATACATAAGGTGTTGAGTGCTTGTGAGAAGGAGTAATGTTGAGGAAGAAATAGAGGAAAAAGGAACGAGTGGTCTTTACTCTCCCCCTACTCTTCTCTGCAAAGCATTGCATTTTCACCTTCATTCAGCTTCCCTGCACTTGTGTACGTGTTTGTTTTTCCTACTAAATTATAATATCCTTGAAAGAAGACTTAATTCATCTTTTTTCCTAAAAGCACCTAGCAGTTCTCCTTGAACAATTTCAATAGCTCAGGAGCAGGAGGTAACTTAATGATTTGCTCTACTTCATCTAAATGATGAGCATGCTTTGTAAACCACCGCTGTTAGTGACGACATTAGGTTATCATGGTAATCATCTAGATAATTAGGTTATCCTGATACTCTCGGTGGGTTGAATGGTGGCCTGCAAAAAGCTATCCGAGAACTAATTCCCAGAAACTGTGAATGTGGTCCTATTTGGAAAAAGAGTCTTTGCAGATGTAATTAAGCTAAGGATCATGAGATGAATAGGTCATTCTGGATTATCTAAGTGGTCTCTAAATGCAGTGATGAATTTCTTGTAAGAAACACCTGTGAGAGAGATTCGACAGAGAAACAGGGAGGAGGGGAGGAGGCAATGTGACCACGAAGACAGGGACTAGAGTGATACAGCCACAAGCCGTGGAAGAACATTGTTGGCAGTCATCAGAAGCTAGGAGAGACATGGAATGGATTATCAACCTAGAGCCTCTGGAGGGAGTCCACCTTGATTTCAGACTTTTGGACTGTAGAACTGTGAGAGAAGATATTTCTGTTAAGCTACCAGGTTTGTAGTAATTTGTTGCTACTGCCCTAGGAAACTAATACAACTTAGCTCTGGACAATCCCCCAGAGACCACCCTCCCTGTATCTGGAGAACCTGGGCTGTTAAATGGAGCCACTGACTTCCTGATGTTCTTTTATTAAATGCTTCACAACCCCAGGCTGGAGGGCTCCTCCCCAGCATAGGTTCTGGGGATAGAGGGAACGTATCTGCACTTAAAACAAGAAACCAGTAGCTGCTACACTATTCAGAGAAAGTTGAGGGTAAGGGAGGGGAAGTACTGCTCTCACAACCTCCTGCTTTTTGAACAGTCTTCTAGAACCCTACTTTCATTGCCTTTTGAAATTTAATCCCTGCACAGAGATAAGGTGCTCTTAGACAACAGAGACTTTCAAGATAACATCTGAACACATTTATGACAGTGCAACAGACAAGAAAATCATAGGGAAGGAAGTATTTGTATGTAGACACATGCTTCTTGGAGGAAGTAAGTTTAGAGCCAGACTGTGAAAAACAATAGAGGGTTTGAGTAAGTGGCTAGTGGAAAGGAAGGTATTTTAGGTGGCAACACAGAAGAAAGAATAAGCGGAAGAGATGAAAACTAGTTTTGCTTGAAGGAAAGATCATCAGAACCACATTGAATGCTAACTAGGGTGTTCAGTTACCATTGGAAGAATTCGGGTTTTTTAATCTAGAGGTCCATTGTGGTTTGGTGAGCAAGGTAAGCCTCGCTTGCGAGGCTGCAAGCCTTTCAGGAGTTATCGCTGGTGGGGTGGATGACGCTGTAGGCCCCCTACAGGTTTCCTCCCTCAGCAAATCTTTCTGACTTCTCCAGTCAAGCATAAGTGCCCTTTTCTCTGCTCCATGCATAATTTGAACACTGCTGTGGAGTATCCCTCCTACCCCCATGTGGTTTGGATTCCTTCTAACTCTAAAAGGCCCCAAGGGAAATGTATTCCCAGTATCTAGCACTGGACCTGGCTTCCAGTAGGTACTCCAATACCATTTCTTCTAAACTCAGCGAATTTCAGGGGGGACTCCTATAGAGGATTCAAGACCCGAATTCCAGCTCTTATAGCTGTTGTCTTCTCACAGCCAGGAGCTGTACAAAAGGATTTTTAAAAATAATTAATTAATTTTTTGGCTGTGTTGGGTCTTCGTTGCTGCACGCTGGCTTTTCTCTAGTTGCGGCAAGTGGGGGCTGCCCTTTGTTCTGGTGCTCGGACTTCTCTTGTTGCGGAGCACGGGCTCTAGGTGCACAGGCTTCAGTACTTGTGGCTCGTGGGCTCTAGAGCGCAGGCTCAGTAGTTGTGGTACACGGGCTTAGTTGCTCCGCGACATGTGGGATCTTCACAGACCAGGGCTCGAACACATATCCCTTCATTGGCAGGCGGATTTTTAACCACTGCACCACCAGAGAAGTCCCCAAAAGGGTTTTTAAAAAAGTGATTTTCATACTTGGGCAACATGACCATAGTGCCTA
>NW_006789896.1:169568-236362 GCF_000442215.2 Lipotes vexillifer | reverse complement strand
TCTTTCACGTTTTCAGTCTCTGCACATGGCTCTCCCAAGTAGAAAGCATGTCTTCACTGGGTTAATGTAAGGCTCAGAGAAAATGTGTGGCTAAAGGACAGGGAGTTGCCAGTGTTTGTTGAGGACCTGATAGTGTACTGAACACTACATTTGAGATTGAAAATTCATCAACCAGTACACATTTTGTTTTTTATTTTCTTTCTTGTCATATATATATATATATATATATATATATATATGTATATATATATATATATATATATGTATATATATATCTTTTTTTTTGGCGGTACACGGACCTCTCACTGTTGTGGCCTCTCCCGTTGCAGGGCACAGGCTCCAGACGCGCAGGCTCAGCGGCCATGGCTCACGGGCACAGCCGCTCCGTGGCATGTGGGATCTTCCTGGACCGGGGCACGAACCCATGTCCCCTGCATCGACAGGTGGACTCTCAACCACTGCGCCACCAGGGAAGCCTTCTTGTTTTATATTTTTTGATCAGTGTCCCAATACACTTTATATTTGTTGACATTTCTATATATGTTATACTTCAATAGAGCATTTCATTTAATAAAAACGAATATGAACCTGATGCTATGTCTAGCCTATTGTTATTGATCTCAAAATAATTGGACAAAATGGTTTACAATTCCTTATACTTACATTACATTACTTTTAGTAATTGGATGAGAAAAAATATTTGAAAGAAATTGAAGGGCAAAAAGCAATATAATTTGATTTAATTACCTTTTAATCAAAGTAATTGATTAAATTACCTTTTAATCAAAGTAATTGATTAAGATTATTCCCAGATCAGGAGAGAGCTCTTTTCATGATAAGATTCCTGCAAAGTGTTAATGACTACCAAAAAAAAAATTCCAAAGTGTTTAAGACAACATGATTTGACAGGTTTTGGAGAGATGAAAAGCATTCTTTTATAAAATAGAAAAATAATTCAGAGTAATCTTAAGATAGTAGACTTGCATACCTAGTTTGTAATAGCAATTTGATTTAGATTGATATAATACTTATCAATGGAATAAATATTTGCTATGCAAAAGAAAGTACATGAAATGGAAGGGAATGAGATATCAACTTTGTTTTAAATTAATCCTAAGATATTTGAGGGAAGGATAATTAGCAGTTAGACTTGAAGATATGGAAGCAATATGACAAAGCCAAAATAAGTAAGCAATAAAATAAATGACAGAATGTTTCCTAAAATAATTACCTGCATATATTGCTTTCTGGAGAGACAAAGCAAATAAAACAAAATCCCAGATGCCTTCATTCAATATATATTCAAGTCATAAAACCTTAAAATCTGGGTTAAAGGTCATAAACCTTTGTAAAGTGTGCCTTAAGAAGTGTTATTAGAAACTGAGCAATTGCTAAAAGAATTATACGGAAATTAAAAAAAAATCCTTGAGAATTCCCTTTAGACCTCTCAGAAATATACAAGCATACACACACACACACACACACACACACATATATGTAACTGAAGTGTGTCTGAAATAACAGAGAAGATATTTAAAGGGCCATAACTATTTGTTAGAATGTAAATGTAACGAGTATTACAAATATCTCAAGTTACCTGTGTGTAGGACTACCTAAGCACTCCACATCCCCTGTGTCTGCTTGTGATAAGGCATTCACATGAAGACAGTCAAGGCTTTTGCTTAGCATCTCTATAAAATAAAATTACCAGGTTTTCTTGAGCCTTTTACACATTTAATCTGAATATTCCCAGTGACTAAGATGTGTACAAATGAATTAGTTAAATTGTATAAGTGCAGGACAGTTCTGGCTATCACATTCAGAATCTTCACCTGTAAGATATTTTAGGAGAACACTACTTTTATCATATTTTCTTTCTGTTATTTATTTGAAGAAGGAAGAGAAGGAGGAGGAGGAGGAGGAGGAGGAGAGGGAGGGGGAGGGAAAGCCAGAGAACAGCAAGAGAGCTAGTCAGATCTGGTTGAAAAATGTAGATCCCTGGGCTCCATGTCCAGCTTCCTGAATTAATAAAAATCTTTTTAGTGGTTCTAATCATCAGCAGAGTTGGGGATAACTGGGTTAGAGAATACTGAGATTGTCCATGGGTTGATCCTCCTGGGCCCTAGTCTACAAGGGTCATATCAAGTGTTAAGGAGATTGTGTACTGGTGTCCCCCACAGTGCTTTCCATACCTCACTCCAGAAGAACGAGGAGCGTGGGAATCTCAGACCCATGGTCAGAACATTTGGGGGAGTATTTTGGAATAGAGACGGCTTCCTCGGGTCCTAAAATTATAACAAACTCATGGAGGACAAGAAATGTGTCTTTTCCAACTCTACCTCTGGTGTTCACCAGGGTGCCTTGTGTGAAATACCTGATAGTAAATGTACTGATTTTGATGCATTATGCCGGCTTTGTGGATGGCACCCAAGGCTAAATTCTTGTAGAGAACTTGATTCGTTATGTTACCATTGCTGATAAGAAGCCCATGATGCAGGAATTAGAATTATTTATTTGTTAAAGATTATTTATTTATTTATTTATTTTTGTCTGTGTTGGGTCTTTGTTGTTGCGCTCGAGCTTTCTCTAGTTGCGATGAACAGGGGCTACTCTTCGTTGTGGTGCATTGGCTTCTGATTGCAGTGGCTTCTCTTGTGGAGCACGGGCTCTAGGCATGTGAGCTTCAGTAGTTGTGGCATGCAGGCTCAGTAGTTGTGGCTCGTGGACTCTAGAGCTCAGGCTCAGTAGCTGTGGCACACGGGCTTAGTTGCTCTACGGCATGTGGAATCTTCCTGGACCAGGGCTCGAACCTGTGTGCCCTGCATTGGCAGGCGGATTCTTAAACCCAGTGCCACCATGGAAGTCCAGGAATTAGATTTAAAATAAATCCATCTACACTGTAAGAGCATTGGTTGAAGGGAGTGACTATTTCTATTATGCCCTCACTGGAATATACAAACTTAATGGTTTCACAAGGAAGAGAGAAGTGGAAATGTCAAATGTAGGCAAACAGGAAAATACAATTACCTTGTCAGCTTTCCTAATACTGACTGTGGGTGGGTAGCAAATGATGGCTAATTTCTCAAATCCAGGAGAAATTAAACCATATCTTTCAGTAGAATCAAACAGGAGATATCTATATGGTCAGATATGTAGCTTAAAAGAAAAATTTTTTGTTCAACTTTAATTAAAATAATACAAATTTATCTGAGAGAGGGCTCTCACAGAAACAATCACAAAGTAAATTTCTCAAGGAACTGTGGTAATCTTGAAATGTCTTATTTGTTCAAAAAAGAATTGAAATTTATAGTCCACCTCTATGAGAAATTACAGTATGATTCAAGTGTTTTAATATGCTTAAATTAAAGGATTCTTATTGCTGTGACCAGTATTTATTTGGGACTTTATTCAATACTCTGTAATGTAAACAGGGAATATCTCAGTTTGAGTGTTTTGGTTGCCATAAAGATACAGCAAAAGGATTCATAGAAATTTTTGTATTTCACAAGAGTAATTTTGGGACCCCATACCTTTGTGCAAAAAATGGTAGGTACTAGCCTGTAGAGTATTCTTTGTACCTTGTAACATATGGCAAGACATCTGATTTAGAGTCCAAGAGTGTTACATTTTAGACAAGGTAGCCAAGTGTATAAACACACTGTTTCCATAAATTTCACACTGCCTTGTTATTCTGGCACCTGCTGTTCCAAGAAAGAGGAAAGCTGAAGGAAATAAAACTCAGCACAAAATAGAGCAGCACTTGAATGGCAACTGCTGGGATGTACAAAGAGGAGACACAAAATGGAAAGACAAGATGCGTTTTTTTTAAAGGTGGGGCAAGATCTTATTTTCAATAGAATATTATTGTGTTTAACTGAGAAACAATTGAAGTGAACAAGGTGAAGTGAAATTTGAGAGGAAAACAAAAGGGCTTTAATTGATTTTAGCTCACAGACTCTTAGAGCTGGAGTGGATTTTATAGAATCCCAATCTTGTCTTTTTTTTTTTTTTTTGCGGTAAGAAACTTCTAGTTTTCAGAGTCTTTTGAACTTTAGAACTACAGGTAAGGAATTTTGGGCCTGTATAACCAAAGGTAGTACAAGGCCAGTGATATAAGAAAAGCACAGGAGAACGTCGCGGAGCACAGGCTCCGGACACGCAGGCTCAGCGGCCATGGCTCACGGGCCCAGCCGCTCTGTGGCATGTGGGATCCTCCTGGACCGGGGCACGAACCCGCGTCTCCTGCATCGGCAGGCGGACTCCCAACCAGTGCGCCACCAGGGAAGCCCCCAATCTTGTCATTTTATAGCTAAGGAAAGTAAGGCTCAGAGAGGTTGGTGCCTGAAATTCACATGGTTTACATGATTGCTGGTGGAATTCTTTCTGGAACTGTAATTTCTTTTATAAACTAAATGCCCACTTATAAATAAAATGCCCACTTCATTTATTTATATATGTATTTTTTTCCATTCCTGGAGGAAACATGAAAGCATAATATTCCAAAATGTTCGAGTGATTTTGGATGAGTGACATGCTGGAAATCAGAGCTCTTCCTTGAGCAACAAGTGGTTTGTCTAAGTGGACACTGAGGCTCCAATCCTTAGGCCCTGTGGGGAGAGGGCTCTGTCCTGTGGCCACAGCCCTGGTAGCAGGGACGTGGGAAACTGCTGGGCTCCCCAAAGACTTCCCTATCTTACTCCTACGTCATCTTACAGGCATAGAATCTAAGGGCTTCCCTGGGATGCTGGAGGTTCTTGCAGTATAAGCTGGTGGTAGAAACCCTTCTGAAAATGTTCTTGAGAGTGAGAGGTTGCAGATTCTGACTAGGTGTTCAGCAAACACCTGTGGAACTTGGATTGAGTCCCTGGAGTCGTGGGGCTCCTGTCCCCGGGGTGGCTGAGTCACTGAGAAGAACACAGGCTTGGAGTCAGAACATCCTGAGTTTGAATTTTGACTCTGCAAAGGGACCATCTTTGTGACCATAAACAGACACTGAAATCTCTGTATCTCTATTTATTGTGAGGGAAAAGACATCTGGCTTATAAAATTCCCAGTAATGGCCTTCTCTGCCAAACACCCAGGAATCAAACAGTAAATTTAAATGTTTCCCTCCGAATTTCTGAAGATATTTCTTTGACTCAGTGCAGAAAGTGATAGCACTAACTTTTTCTTGGTTATCTAATTTGCAGACTTGGAAGTAAGAACACTCAAAATCCTCTTGGGTGACTCACATAATGAGATGATAGCAATTTCCTTGAAAACAAAGAACATTAAGTATTAGTAACTATATAAATACGTTTTTAATATTAACTCTGATTTTCCCATCCTTCTTTCTAAATACCAATCCTGGCTTGAATGCTGTTTTTAAGATATATAATGGGCTACAACAATTCACAATACTCAGACAAAGAAAGGGGTGGGTGATGCACAGGCAGAGCTGCAATTCAGCCAGCATGGAGGTCAAGGTTCTGTGGAGGAATAGAGCTTACTGATTTTTTAAAAGACTTTATGGAGATATACTTAATATGCAAAGAGTTGCATGAATTTAAATGTATACATTTGATGAGTTTGGACATATGCATACACCTGTGATAACCATCACCATAAACAAGGTAATAAACATATCTATTAGTTCCAAAAGCACTCTTGTATTCCCTTGCTTTATTATTCTTTGTGGTAAGAACACTTTGTGTGAGATCTACCCTGTTGAGAAGTTTTTTTTTGTTTTTTTTTTCTGTATGCAGGCCTCTCACTGTTGTGGCCTCTCCCGTTGCGGAGCACAGGCTCTGGACGCGCAGGCTCAGCGGCCATGGCTCACGGGCCCAGCTGCTCTGCGGCATGTGGGATCTTCCCGGACCGGGGCACGAACCCGTGTCCCCTGCATCGGCAGGCGGACTCTCAACCACTGCGCCACCTGGGAAGCCCTGTTGACAATTTTTTAAGTGCATAGTACTATATTGTTAACTATATACTCTAGAGTTTTATATAAGATGAATAAGTTCTAGAGAGCTGCTGTATAACTTAGTGTTGTATGATTTTTAAAAGTGTGATTTTTCAGTACAGGGTGTTTTGATTAGGTAGGTTGATCCAAGCATAACGTTCTAGGAGGAAAAGAACATTGAGTGTTGTGGCCTCTAATTCAAAAAAAAAAAAGTCACTAACAAAAAAATTGGCAAGAACCTTAGATAAAAGCAACAACCATAACAAAAAAAGAATGTTGCATAGAGTATAAATTACAGCAAAAAAGTAATATCTTTTATAGTTTCATTTACATTATAAATGTTTAAAAAGTGATATTAATGTTTCTTGATATTTCCACAGTTCCTTTCTACCAAAGGATAAAAAAAATGTACTTTCACGATATTCATCATTCATTCAGCTTCATTCATTGAACACCTACAATATGGCAGAAACTGTTTGACCATATGATGAATAAAATGAGCACTTTAAATGTTTAAGTAAAACACACTGGTAGGTTAGAGGGAGATAGTAAACAAGCACATAATATGCTTCCAGGCACTGAGAAGTATTATGAAGGCAGATAGAGAGAGGAGCCCTGGTCTGTTTGAGATAAGCAGGTCAGCAAAGGCCTCCCTGAGGAGGTAACGTTGGGGCAGAGGCCTAAATTAAGTGAAGGAGGGAGCCACCTGGAATTCTAGGGGAAGAGCATTCCATGTACAAGGAACAACAGTGACAACAAAAGGAATCATTTTTTTTTGCAGAAGGAGCACGTCAGATACCCAGAATAGAAAGAAGGCCAGGTGATCCAAAAAATGGAGAAGGTGAGAGAGTAAGGATAGGAAAAAAACTGTAGGCCTTGGGTTTTGTTCTGAATGTAATGGGAAGCTGTGATGGTTAATTTTATGTGTCAACTTTGCTAGTCTGTGGTGCTGAATTGTTTGGCCAAACACTAGTCTAGATGTTGCTGTGAAGGTATCTTTTAGATGGGATTAGTAGACTTTGAGTAAAACAGATTGTTCTCCATAATGCAGATGGGCCTCGTCCAATCAGTTGAAAGCTTTAAGAGAAAAGATGGAGATTCCCTGAAGAGGAAGGGATTCTTCCTCCACACTGAAACATAGAAATTTGCCTGAGCTTCCAGCCTTCAGTCTCAAGATGACAACATCAGTTCTTGCTGGAAATTCCAGCCTGCTAGCCTACCCTGCAGGTTCTGGACTTGCCAGCTTCCACAACTTGATCAGTCCATTCCTTAAAATAAATCTTTCTCTTATCTCTCTCTCTTCATATATATATATATATAAATACACACACACACACACACACATACATGCATACATACATGCATCCTATTGGTTCTGTTTCTCTGGAGAACGCTGACTAATAAAGAAGCCATCTGACTTACTTGAGCAAGGGCATGGTATGGTCTGATTTACATTTCAAAAATCACTGTTACTTCAGGGAGGGAGAACTGACTCTTGGCAGCAAGAGGGAAGCAGAGAGACTAGCTAGAAAGCTGTTCTGGTCTTGTAGGTGAGACCTGACAGCAGCCTGGAAGTGATTAGAGGTCGCTGGTTTTGAAAAATATTTTGCAGGCTTTTTAAACAGATCAGATGAAGGGTGTGAGAGAAACAGATAAATCAAGGCTTATGTGTTGGGCCTGAGCAACTGTGTGAAGGGTGTGCTATTTATAAAGACAGTTCTGGAAGCCTGGGTAAGGAACAGGTGTGCAGAGGTGGAAAAGGAGGGGAGGGAAGATGTATTAAGGATCCAGAGTTTTATTTTGAGCACATTAATTTCATGTTGCCTGTTTGCTGTCCAAATGGAAACATCAGTTAGAGCATAAGATGCAGGCATATGCTGCTGTACAGTGGTAGTTAAGAGCACAGTCTGTGGAGCCAGAATGTGAACCTCACTGTCTTGGTCTTTTAATCTAAAAATGGGATGATAGACATACATTACTGATGTGACATGAGGATTAAATTAATCAACATGTGTAAACTATTAGAATGTGCCTGATGATCACAGAAAAAGTTATGTATATGTTAGCTATTATTATAGTCAGAGTTTTACCTTTCTGGCTCATCACATAAGTTCCTAGATTGAGGCAGGGGCCTGGGGAATGTCTCCCAAGCATCCTGCTTTGTATAGTTTTTGATTACTAGCTCAAAGAGGTCAAAACACAAACAGGAATTGGGTGAAGCCAATTGTTTGTCTTCCCTTTGCCTGGACAGCAGGCGCTTCTGGAATGATGACATCAGAAAACTGTGCTTTAATAAAGCACACTTTTCTACCTGATTGCAACATCAGCTTGTCTGATGCAGCCCCACTCCCCCCAAATACCTCCTTGCCTTCTATGCTTTCTTTCTCCATTGCATATCACACCTTCTTATATACTGTACATGACACACTTATTTGCTTATTTTCTATCTCGGTAGAATGTAAGCTCTAGGAGGGCAGGGATTTTTGACCATTTTTGTTCACTGTTAGCACCTGGAAGAGTGCCTAGCTGTCAATACAGGAGGAGTGAATGATATTTCCTAGTGCTTATTGTTCCCTTTGTTTCTTATTCTATTTCTTCACATATTTTCCCATGAGAAGGGCACATCAAAAAGAAGGTTGCACATTAACATGATTCTCTGTACCTTTATGATTTGTGCAGAATGTTAATTTTTATTGAGACAAACCTCATCTATGAAATGGAATTTCAGAGGAAGCCTCTGATGGCAGTTTCAGTTTTGACTTTGGAAATCAGTTCTGGAATTGACATATAGTCTCCTGAAAGTCATGCCACTTTTTTGCTGTTGGCTGTCCGCTCTGTTTCCCTGCCAGTCTAAGTGTGGGCAGTAATACACTCCAGTTGCAGATTCTGATCACAGGTTTTTGCTCAGCAATGCTTGTCGATGAGAGGCATTGAGAGCCGTGCTGAGTGGAAGTTGATACATGACCAAGTCAATCTATGACTTGTGAGTCTTATTGTAAGTCCAAGACACTGTATTGATTCTGTAGAATGGACTGGAAATGGACCATCATCTCACAGAACCCTCTAACTTGCTCATCTGTTTATTCCCAAGGGAGCATTTGCATCATGCAGCTTTCTTCCAAAATCATTAACTTTAATTTCCCTTTACATTCCATTGTGATTTTACCATACGTATGAAGAGTGGACAAATGGATGTCTTTATTTAGCACAAAAGCATCGGTCCTGTTTTAATGTCAGCTTTTCAGAGGCAGTTAATTTTATCTTCTCTTAGTGCATGGTTTTAGTACATAGATACTGTTTCCTTGGACAAACAGGCTTTGTGTCAAAATAAATTTCATTTGACCTTACACTTCTTGTGCCAGCACTCATTATCACCCTTAGCATATTGTATTGCAGGTAGTCTTACAAAATATTTTAAAATTATCCTGATCAAATTAATCTTAATATTATAGCTGTTGTCTCATTTCTCATTGTGGTTGTACCAACCAGCACATCATGGCACATAGTTGGAGTTCAACAAATGATGGTTGAAGTGAGTTAAATATTAATTCCTGAGGCTACATGGGAAGGGGCATTGCCATTGTGCTGCTTTCAGATTTTCCTTTTATCTATAGAATGAATGATAGGCTGAAATAGGACTCCTCGTCAGGTATTCTCTTTGTCCTTGAAAGTGGATGTAGACTGGACCTCAAGGAAAAAAACCGGTTTCTGAACTAGGTTACGATCCTTTTGTGCCTCTGAATTCTAAGCATGTTTTATGTCATTGGAGGATGGTTATTCCAATGAATGACTAAAATTATAGAACATCCGTTCTAGCTGGAAGGAAGCCTATAATTCTACTAGAGAATGTTCATTATATAGATAAGTAGTGGGGACTGAGAATTTAGGGACTTACTTCAGACCTCAGAGCTGTCAGCTCATGTGGGAAGGAAATTCATAGCTCCTGTGCTCTACCATGATATTAGACCTTGATTTGGAGGTAGTTACTTGATTTCCTGGGCACTTATCTAAGGCAGAACATTCTGAACAAAGCCTGCATTCTTTTTCAGAGATGACTAGATGCTCCCACTGAAGCCAGCCAGGCAGGGGAGTTAGTCTGTGAGTTTGGTTTCTGCAGAACAAATGCTGAATCACTTTCTCATGGCTGTTGGTACTCAGAATTGTCCTACCATCACCCAGGTCTTTGCTGTTGCTGTTTTTAGTTCACCTGAGGGGGGAAAAATTGAACTGAGCAACAGAAGATATGTGGACAATAAAAAAAAAATCAAATAAACATTTTCCTTCCCTGAGGCTAAAAGGAAAGAGAAGGATTCAAATAAAACCTTCTAAGAATAATGATTCATTTATAATAAATGTTATATCCCTTGCCTTGGCTCTATGATGTCATTACTATTATTTATATAACATTCTGGACTGTGCAACCCACACTGCTGATGCTGCTTCAAAGGGTGGGGTGCCTCACAGCTACTGTTATATGTCAATATAGCCATTTTATTTATACACAAATAAATGAGCTTATTATATAGTATAAGTGATAAGTGCAAAGAAGAAAAATAAGGGAGGAAAGGAGGAGAGGTAATCTTGATGATAGGTGAGTAGCCTTAGACAGCCATAGGGATTTATTTTAAATACACTTTCCAGGTTTGCAAGTTATGTCCTAAACAGCAGCGTATGGAACAGATGCAGGCAAAGCCACCAGCACTAAGAAAATGGGGTCACAGCCATGGAGACGAGACATTCGCCCCTTTTACATGTACTTGGTCTTAATGCAGATTGTGCAAAAATAAATGAATACTTAATCAGACCCTATTTTCTTTAACTGAATTATCATTTATTTTTATTTGTATCTAGAAAGGATTCAGACATAAGAAAGAATATCTATTAGCTTTATTTTTCAATACAAAAGCCAAATCGTTGTACATGATTTTATTAGATTCAAGTGGTAGATCAATTAACAAATTGTTTAATTTAGATCTATTTAACTTTAAAGAGGAATCCTTCCTTCCCCTTGTTTTTGTTCATTTAGTCATTAATATATTTTTTTGGTCTTAAATTGAAGTCATTTTGAAGCACCTTTCCTGGAAGTGATCAATACCAAGAGTTATTGCTATGTTCTCTCACCTTTTTCATTTTATGATAACATTAATGGTTCACAAAAGGACTGTATTTTGCAGGTGTTAGGCATGAATATCAGAGAATATAAATATAGAATTGGATGCTCTGCAGAGACTCTGCAGCTGGAGGGATGACAAGGCTGGTCTTCACTGAGGAACAGAGTCTAAGTGACACCATTCAGGTGTCCACCAAATCTGAGAGGCTAAAAATCCAGTGCAAGTGGAAATGATAACCTTTGTGCATGTGACAGTGACTTTCTCTGCATGATAATGGGGAAGAAGAGGAGAGAGCCTCTGCAGCAATGAGACACTCAATATATGGACCTAAAGACCTTCCTGCAATGGTGTGGTAGGCAGAATAATGGCCCTCTTAAAGCTCTAATCCCTGGAACCTGTGAATATATTACCTTCCATGGCAAAAGGAACTTCAAAGATGTGATTAAGGGTATGTACCTTGTGATGTGGACCTTATTCTGAATTATTCAGGTGGACCCAATCTAATCTGGCTTGGTCACAGAGAGAAGCAATGGAAGAAGAGGGAAAGATTCAGAGTATGAGGAGGACTCACCGTTGCTGCCTTTAAAGATGGAGGAAGGGGGCAATGAGCCAAGGAGTGTGGATATCCTGTGAGGCTGGAAATGGCCCTCAGTTGATAGCCAGGAAGGGAACAGAGATCTTGGTTCTACAAATACAGGAACTGAAACGCTGGTAACCTGTATGACCATGGAAAAGGATCTTCCCCTAGAGCCTCCAGAAAGGAACACAGTCCTTCCAATACCTTAATTGTAGCTGGATGAGATCCATATCAGTTGTCTGACCTACAAAACTGTAGGCCACTATGTTTGTGGTTATTTGTTAGAGTGGTGATAGGAAACTAATATAAATGTTGGCGAATGAATGAAAAACATTGAGTGGAGTCTTCTTTGGGTCCATCAGTTTCAGCACTTGGAATGAGCTGCCACGTGGAATAGGCAAAGCTGTATTTGCTCTTACATTTGAAAACACCCATTATTGACAGCTCAGGCAAACATTCAGGTCAGTTAAAATAATGAATAAAGGGCACATCTACACAGGATTCAGACTTGTTATATGTTACCACAGAAGATAACTTTTCATTTTCATACAGGCCTAGGAGATAGGAGACATAGCTTTTTTGTTGAAGTCTTAAAAAATAATTTCCAAATTATTTTGGTGAACTATTTCTCTTTTTGTTTCTGGGTAAAGGGTCAACTGAAATTGCTCAAGCTTCTTATAACAACCAATCATTTGTCATGGAAAAATGATGTAGCCAGCAATTAGGTCAAGTTTTATACCAACTTCTTTGCTTTTTCTCTGCAGTTAATTGAATCTTTTACAATATCAGTGCTTGAGTATATAGTTGACCCTTGAACAACCTGGGGGAATCAGGGGCGCCAACCTTCTGCGTAGTTGAAAATCTGTGTATAATTTATAGTCAACCCTTCAAATTCATGGTTCCTTCACACACACAGCTTCTCTGTATATATGGTTTCGCACCTTCTGATTCAACCAACTCAGATGGTGTAGTACTGTAGGATTTACTATTGAAAACAATCCACATGTAAGTGGACCTGTGCAGTTCAAACCCGTGTTGTTCAGGGTCAACTATTATCTTTTTAGCTCACTCACTTTTGGTTCAACTTCTCTCCTTCTCCCTGGCCGCCGCCTTCGGGCTCCTTGAGCACCAGCTACTTTAGGACCCTGTGTTGGGGATCCTCCTGAGCATGCAGAACTCTATCCATGTGTACTCAGGACTCACATAGAGATGTAACATGGAGGCACAGGGGCATTCTGATGGACCATGCCTGGATCATACCTAGGTTTAAATTGTATTGAAATTTCACTAGTTCAAAATATGATTTCCTTTTTTCAGGATTCAAATTGCTCAGAGAGGCAGGGTCTGAGTCCATAAAAATTATACATATGCAGACAGGCCTTGTGAGGTCCATCCTGCATTGATATAGACTCCTTAATAGGGTTAAACTGTTGTGTTTGTGCCTGTGTGTTGTTTTGGGTTGTGTACAAGCCAGTCAGATCTTTTCCTCCTTAGCCCCAGGCAGAGCATTTCAAACCTGTTGTGGACTGAGTCGTGCCCTTGCCCCCCAATTCTTATATTGAAGCCCTAATCCCCAATGAGACTATATTTGAAGATAGCGTCTCTAAGGGGGTAATTAAAGTTAAATGAGCTCATAAGAGTAGGGTTCTATATGATAGGACTAATGTCCTTATAAGAAGAAGAGATACTAGAGTTCTCTCTCTCTCTCCCAGCACTCACAGAGGAAAGACCAAATGATGACACAGCAAGAATGAGGCTTTTATAAGTCAGGAAGAGTGATCTCACTAGAAACCCAATTTACCGGCACCTTGATCATGGACTTCTAGCCTCCAGAATTGTGAGAAAATAAATTTCTGTTGTTTAAGCCCTCCAGCCTCTGGTATTTTGTCATAGAAGCCTTGGCAGATTAATACAAGACCACTTCAGGAGTCTGCATTTCATCCTGGGAAGTCCTTGAGGCAAATTAAGCTTGGGTCATGTGGCATCGTCCATTTTACATTTGATAGCAAATATCTCTGGCTCTTGTGTAAAAAATGACATGAAAAAGTAAGGAAAGAATGGAAGTGGAAAGTTAGCTGAGAGGCTACTGTACTGGTCCACGCAAGAGGCAGTGACATTCTTTAAGAGTTGACGATGTAAAGCAAAAATGACAACTCTAAATTGTGCTGTTTATAACATATTCTACTTGTGCAGTTTATAACACATGAAGATAGAATATGTATCACAACAATAGCCAAAGAGCGGGGATTTAAGGTTAATAGACTTACACTGTTGAAAATTGATACATTTCATGTAAGATGGTACACTATTAACACTGAATTGATTGTGATAATTTTATTATTCATAATATAACCTCTAAGTTAACATGAAAAAGGTGCAAAGATATATAGCTAAAAAGCCAATAAAGTAACTTAAATGAAATACTAAGGTATTTCATTAGCTCAAAATGAGGCAGAAAAGAAGGTATAGAGAAAAGAAAAACAGATGGGACAATTAGAAATCAAACAGCAAAATGGTAAACCAAAATCAAGCTATATCTAACGTTATATTCAATGTAAGTGGAATGAATATGCCAGTTAAATGACAGAGATTGTCAAGCAGGAGGAAGAAAAAGAAGCAAGATCCAATTAAATCCTATCTACAAAAACATACTTTAATTATAAAAACTAATAAAGAGTGACAGCAAAAGGATGGGAAAAGATAGGCCATGCAGACAATAAACATGAGAAAGATGCAATGGCTATATTAATATTAGACAAGATAGACCTCAAGACAAGAATATTGATAAAGAGGGACATTTTATCATGAAAAAATGCCAGCTCATCACAAAGACATAACAATTATTAATACATATGTGCCTAATAATAGAACTTCAAAATACATGAAGCAAAAATAGTTAAGATTAAGGGGAAATAGATAATTGCACAATCATAGTTGGAGATATTCACATCATCTTAATAATTAATACAACACTTAGACCAAAAAAAATCAATAGAATGGATGACATGAACAGCACTAGCAACCTCCTTGATCTAATTGATGCTTAATAAAACACAATGTTCTATAACTAGAATACACATTCTTTTCAAGTGGCATGGAACTTTCAAGATATATAATATACTGAGCCATGAAATAAACCTCAAAAAGTGTATATTGGTATCCCTATTTGGAAGTACCTATTAAAGCTAAACTTACATCTACCCTATGGACCAGTATACCTATTCATAGGTGCATACCACAGAGAACTGAATCCACCAAAAGACAAGTGCAGGATTATCCACAGCAGTGTTATTCAAAATATCCCAGTCCTAAAAAGCAGCTAAATGCCCATCCACAGGAGAATGGAGACATTGTGGTATATTCATATAAAAGAATATAACAGAAAGAAAAATCAACTTTTGCTACACAGGACAATATGGATGAATCTCACAGATGTAATGAAAAGCTCAAGAATCCAGTTGTAAATCTAGTCAATAATGTATAATTTCATTTATGTGAAATTCAAGAACAGGCAAAACTAATCAACAGTTATAGAAGGCAGAAGAGTTGGAGTAGCTGTTACTTCTTGGTGTGGTAGATATTGCCTGGGAAGGACACATGGGAGCATTCTACATGCTGACAACATATGTCTTATACAGGTGGGAGTTAAGGCCACGTCAAAACAACTGACCTGTCTGGTTCAAGAGGCCCAGCCTTCACCCCGTAAAACCAACTGTATAGACGATATGAGTCATAAGGACCTTGGTTTTCCAATCAACATTCCTAGGAGCTCCCAGATGATCCCCAAAAGTAGAACTCGTAGGTCATCTCCACCCTTCCCGCAATGCATTATTGCCAAATCTGATGACTTGAACTTTGTGCTCCCTTGGAAGGAACCTTACAAACAGGTGGTCCTTGTACCAACTATATAAAGAGATTTTCTTGAGGAGATTACTGATTGAATCAGTCCTGCAATGAGACCTTTTGATTGACGTAAAAATACAAATTGTTTAGAACTCTTTTAGAAGCACTTACCATAAACTGATATCCTGATTAATCTTTGAAATGTGGCCTTTGATGGGCAAAACTGTTTGGCCAGTTGAAGTTCTTGTGAACTTGTGAAAAAATGTTTGTCTTTGAAAGCATTTCCTACTTTTCATATCTTTCCTTCCATTAGCTGCCTCTTCCTGACTTACCTCCCTGTTATTGCAGTAGGAGGCATCTCTTCACACGAGCCCAGACATGCTTGGGCAGCCTTGCATAAAAACTTCTGATAGAAAGGGATCGTGCATTGTGATTTTCCCAGGGTGCCATAGCTTTAGGGACATCAATTAAGTGTCATATACATGGACCTGTGTTAGAATAGCATGTGCTAGTATAAGAAGTGTAGGAGTCAGACCTCAGTTTAAGCAGTGGCTTTGGTACTCAGTAGCTGTGCAATGTTAGGCAAGTTACTAAAACTCTCTGAGTTTCAGTTTCCTTGTCTGTAAAATGCAATTAATGATCATTGCCTCATAGGATTATTCTGAGGTTAAACATCTAGAATGGTGTCTGGCATATTGTAAGGGCTCAATAAACAATGGTATTTAAAAAAATATATATTTATTTATTTGGCTGTGCCCAGTCTTTGTTGCGGCACGTGGGATCTTCGTTGCGGCATGCCGAATCTTTATAGTTGTGGCATGCCAACTCTTAGTTGCGGCATGTGGGATCTAGTCCCTGACCACACGTGGGATCTTCGTTGCGGCATGCCGAATCTTTATAGTTGTGGCATGCCAACTCTTAGTTGCGGCATGTGGGATCTAGTTCCCTGACCAGGGATCGAACCCGGGCCCCCTGCATTGGGAGCACAGAGTCTTAACCACTGGACCACCAGGGAAGTCCCAACAATGGTATTATTATTTCATGATGATGATAATGCTGCTGCTTCTGCTGACATTAAATTTAGTGGTATTCTGACCTCTTCTCTCTATAAATATAGGCAAAAACATCACACAGTTATGTATAATTAAATGAGTTCTTTTGCTCCTTACTTTCTGGATAATGGGGCTTATCAGTTCTTCATAAAGCATTTTGGATTCTGGAGCTAAAACTCTAAAGAGGTCTAATGACTAAATAAAATTTAAATGCCCTTAGTACTTTGTGTAATTATCACAGAGTGCCAGAGTGATATTTGGAAAATAAGTAAATTGAGTTGGCTATTTTGTTCTCTTTAAGATTTCTACCAAGATGTTAACAGACAGAAAGCCAGTAAAAATACTGTATGAAATTTATTTTTGTTTTAATTTTTTCAAATCCCATGTTGCTTAGCACAGGAGGATGTGACCGTAAGAGAGTTTCAGCATAGTTCATTAGCTTTTAGAATAAGAGCTTTGTGAATTACCTGATTACACTCAACCTTGGTGCTCTTGACATTCTGTACAATCACTGTAGAACAGTTCATGTGTGGCATGTGTACCCTATAGTTTAATCTGACACAGTCATTTTTTCTTAATGAATCGGGAATTTAGGGCCCATTGTACAAATAATTGGCATGGAAATGGAAAGCATCTTTCTCTTCTTAAATAACAATATTGCACTTATACAGTGTATATTGGGAAGGCGCTGGGAAGAGTACAGGGGACTATTGTCAAATAATAAAATGATTAATATATATTTGTGATTAACTTCCCACTATTATCATCGGTGAGAGAGAAGATGGAATGACAAAGAGAAAATGGTATGAATTATATAGGTCTATTTTAAAGAAGCAGGAATTTGATTCAAGTGAAACAAGGGCTATGGTTTATTTATTATTATTTAATCTGTGCAGGAAACGAGGTGTTTTACATATATTCTCTGATTTAATCCTTTGATGCCCCTGTGAGGAGGTGCTTTATGGAAAACACCATATTTTTTCATCAAGCATTTATTGACCACTTATGTGCCAGACATTGTGCAGGGCATTGGGAATTCACCAATGGCTGACATGTTTTCTGCAATCTCACAGAGAGGGTGGATCACCGACCTGTACATGGAAAAAATACTGTTTGTAATAAGTAGGGAGAGTAAGTATAAACGAAGAAGTATCAGTGTTGATTTCTAAGCATAACTGATTTGTAGATAGGCATTCTTAAAACAGTCACTATATCACTTTGGAGTTGGAAGATTTCCCAGGGTTTAAGGATTGTAGGGCAGGGATGACTCAAACCTCATTTACTACCAGAGATTTGGCACCTGGGCAAGGCGTTGTGCTACAGCATGTGGAGTGCACAGCCAAGCCCAAGGAGAGGGATCTGGAAGATGATGGCCTGCATGTGCGTACCCGACTCTCTTTTCCTCACAGCTCCCATGCGGGATCCACCCAGTGCACGCAGATTGTGCCTCGAGGGTGTGTTTCTGGTGGTGAGATTTCCTGAGATGTTTCTGAAAGTGGGCAGGTGCAGGGGACTTGATTATCTGGAGTGATGGCCCAGGCCTCTGCTCTGCCAACAGATGGGTCAGATCTTCTTAGAAAGAGCTGCCACTGTCTGCTCCCTGTGGCCTCTGGTCCTTGGGATGGGCTTCCTCATTGTTTAAATCTGCACAGAGGTACAGAGCACCTGGCCCAGGGGGCTGAATCACAACATTTTGCCCTGCCTGGAGGGGCCATCTTGTGTCCTAACAGCTCCAGGGAGACTTTCTGTCTTTGGATACACATTAAAATTTCCAAAAATACCTATGCCTGGATGCTATGCAGACCATGAAATGAGAATAGCTGTGGCTGTGGCTCAGGTACCAGTATATCTTAAAATGTTCTCAAGCGCTTCTAAGGTATGGCTACATTAGATTGCAAATGACTAATTTAATATGACTCAGGATGAGCACACTCACTAGTTAAAAAAGGTGATTAATCTTGAGGGAAAACCAATGGAGAAATAACATGGGGCCTTAACACAGAAACAAAGAATTAAACTTTCAAGTAGCTGAAATGGAACAATGACAAAAAACTACTTTCTGAAAGAAAAAATTCTGGATTTCACAGTACAGTTAAAGAATTTAAAAAATACATCACTGGGTGAGAACTTACTTATTGTCTTTGAAAATCTAACGGAATAAGTAGCTTACAAGACAGATAAAAAGAAATGGAAGTCAGAAGTGAAAGATAATTAACTGATGACTAAGAGGGAAGAAGAATAAATAGAGGATAGATAATAATGAAAGAAATAATAGAACCTTTTCCTGAGTGGAAGAATGACTTAAATGTAAAATTTAGAAAGGCTCAGTGGCTCCCAAATAGCATTGAAATTAAAGGTCTCAAATATAGGAACAAAAATAGGAACATATAATTGATTATATACTTTAAGGTCAGAACTCTAAGGATCATTTTCCTCTTAGGAAAAATTTTTTTTTGGGAGAATGCAGGATTCAATATGCATGCTACCCATCCATTTTGGATAAGAAATTATTCAAGTATAATAGAAAAGTGTTGAGGGTAATATAGTATGAATATATATAATGGGGGTGGTTGGCTAAGTGGAGACAGACTGGGAGTAAAAACATTCTAATATTTTCACTTGGTGCCAGGGAAATGCGGTGGGCAAGGAAACTGCCTTGGTTGGCTGCGTGACTACTTAATCTAGCATTATCAATAGAGGAATGTAGGTTTCATCCTAACTATTAGGAATGGATATATAACCAGTGTTGAAAACTATGGTTATCTTTCCAAAGTAATCAGGCATATGGATGGAAGGTGTGAGGAGTAATACAAAAAAAAAAAAAAAAAAGTTGCCAGAAAGAGTAAAAATGAGAACAACAAAGATAAAAATGAAATGATAAATAGATCAAATGAGATTAAAGTATAAGAATAAAACCAAATATATACATTATCACAGTACATGAGAAATACTGACATAATAATAATTATTTCATAATACTGAAATAATTGGCATAACACAAGTCAGAAGCTCTTGTAGGAGGTTAAAATGCAAAGTGCACAAAGAAGATCTAGTAACTGTTGGTACAGTCAAGACAGTATTTACTTGAATGCACTGAACGTGTGATGAAGCTCTGAAAAACAAGAATGACTTGGACCAAATAAAATAATAGTAGCAGTAGGTTTTAATATAACCTGTTAGAAAAATTTTAGTGATCAGTGAAATAAAAAACAGGCTACCTTGCATTTCACTCATGTACTTAAAAGCTCAAAGCAATGTGTTCTAAAGAAACATTTGAACTATGTTGAAAAGCAAGCATTATTTTTTGATTAACAGGCATGAATAAGACCATAAAATAATAAAAATTTAGAGATTTTTCAGGTCACGTTTCTAATTATGGCCAATAAAACTAGAAACCAACACTACAATTACTGTAAAATTCTTAATTACTTAAATCCTCAATTAAAGAAGAAATTTAGAATATCACAAATTATCTAGATAAGCAAATACCAAAATATCAGTTTATATCATAGCTTATGTGACATGGCCATTGCTTTATTCAGAAAAAGTTATTATTAATGTTAAAAGAAAGCCACATGAAAATATGACTATTTAAGTTAAGAAACTAGAAAAAAGCATGGTACAATATATGAAAGGATGAAGGTAGCAATAATTAGTGATATAAAAGATAAAATTAGAGAAACAGAAGAAGTATGTACATACACTTACAATAAACAATGGAATATATGTACAGTGGAATATATATGCAATGGAATATTACTCAGCCATAAAAAAGGATGAACATTTGCCATTTGTGACAACATGGATGGACCTGGAGAATTTTTATGCTTGGTGAAATAAGTCAGACAGAGAAAGATAAATACTGTATATTTTCACTTCTATGTGGAATCTAAAAAATAAAATAAATGAACAAATATAACAAAAGAGAAATAGACTCACAGATACAGAGAATAAACTAGTGGTTACCAGAGGGGAGAGTGGTTGGTGGAGGGGCAAAATAGGTAGAGGGGTGTAAGAGGTACAAACAACTAGGTATAAAATAAATGTTACAAGGATGTAATGTATAATACAAGGAATATAATCAGTATTTTATAATAACTTTGTATAGAGTGTATTCCAAAAAAATAACGAGTTACTATGCTGTATACCCCAAACTAATATAATATTGTAAGTGAATTAAAAAAAGAAATAGAAAAAAACATATAGTTGAAGGAATAAATATATGCCAAAATATGGGCCTTTAGAAAAAGCAAACTGCCGGCATGTTTGATTGTGGAAAATATGAAAAGATATAATAATTAAAATATATATTCAATAATTAGATAATTGTAAATACACAATATAAAGCATAACTGACAATACCACAGACACTGAAAAAATAAACAATTTATAAGAGAATACGATTTGTATTTTTTCTGAGGATCATATTTTCTTGATAACTGGTTTCTTGCTTATTTCAATATTCTGATTGTATTTGTTTCACCAACAGTCTTTCCCATTTGGCCAGCCCTCAACCCTCATCACTGTTGGTACATCCATTTAAGTCTGACAAGTTTCTTTATAGTACCAAGGTACTCACATAGTGTTTATAACTCTTCCATTTTTCAAACAGTACTGCTTTTTGTCAGTAGAGGAGGGTTGTTTATTTTGACCACCTCCAGTCAATGTCTAGTAAGGAGAAATTCACCTAGCAGAGGCGGCTTGTTTGTTTGTTTTCCTGAACCAACACTACATGCATTGAGAGACTCCCCATGACTTCTGTTGCACCAGCTAGACACAAGAAGGGCCCTCTCTATTGTCAACTTTTGTTCCTGAAACTCAGCATTGTCTGGCAGTTCAGTATCAAGTTTTTAGACTATTGCCATTTAACTGGTTTTATTGAGCTGGTTGAAATGTATTTTATTATATTAGGAATGAATTTCACTATGTTATTGTATTATCCATGAAAATGCAGTAAAGGATCTTCAGCTTAGTCATTTCATCTTTAACAACAAATGCATATAAATATACTACCTCTTGTGTATAAAAACCAATGTCTCAACATTAAGGCTCCTGGGAAGTGATTAGAAATGGTAATAGTAACTCCTGGTGGGATGTGACTTGAAAATTGACATAGAAAGTGTCTAGAGTCAAAGCGCAGAACCTCTGAATTAAACTGGGTAAAAACAACTGCCGATAAAAATGCCCAACATTGGGTATTATCATTTAAAAGTTACCATTTTGCAGAACTGAATAGACATTTTTCCAAAGAGGAAATACAGGTGGCCAAGAGGCACATGAAAAGATGCTCAACATTGCTAATCATCAGAGAAATGCAAATCAAAACCACAATGAGATAGCACCTCAATCCCATCAGAATGACTATCATCGAAAAGAACACAAATAACAAATGTTGGTGAGGATGTGGAGAGAAGGGAACCCTCGTACACTGTTGGTGGGAATGTAAATTGATGCAGCCGCTGTGGAAAACAGTATGGAGGTTTCTCAAAAAAACTAAAAACAGACCACCATATGACCCAGCAATTCCATTCCTGTGTATATATCCAAAAAATACAAAAACATTAATTCAAAAACATACATGCATCCCAATGTTTATAGCAGCATTATTTACAACTGCCAAGATATGGAAGCAACCTAAGTGTCCATCAGCAGCTGAACAGATAAAGATGTGGTATACATACACAATGGAATACTACTCAGCTATAAAAACAACGAAAATTTGCCATTTGCAGCAACATGTATGAACTTGGATAGCATTATGCTAAGTGAGATAAGTCAGACAAAGACAAATACTGTATGATGTCACTTATACGTGGAATTAAAAAAAATGTAACAAACTAGTGAATATAAGAAAAAAGAAGCAGATTCACAGATAGAACAAACTAGTGGTTACCAGTGGGGAGAGGGAAGGGGGGAGGGGCAATATTAGGGTAGGGGATTAAGAGGTACAGACTATTATGTATAAAATAAGTTACAAGGATATATTGTTCAACATGGGGAATATAGCCAATATTTTATAATAACTATGAATGGAGTAGAAATGGAGTATAACCTTTAAAAATTCTGAATCACTATATTGTACATCTGTAATTTATATATATTATACATCAACTATACTTCAATAAAAAATTGCGGTTTTGGTATATTTGAAAAAAATTTTCTTTTTCCATTTTCCCCCCTACATTTTCCCCACTTACTACAACTCTCTAGGCCTTCAATGCTGGAACCAGGTCCTTTGGTTTAAATAGGTATTGTACAAACCTCCTTCCCATTGGCTTGCCCACACAGAGCTTTATATGCACACCCAAAGCAAGCTTTGATAATGTGCTTTGGCTTGTGTCAAATAAGAGAAAGAAAATGTCTGGTAGCTTCAACGCTTTCTAACTAAAGTGTGATTTACTTCCACTACTCTGTACAGTTTGACGAACAGATATTATAATATCTTAGTAGTATATTAAGATTATAATACTGACTTTGTTTACAGAAATATTGTAATTCAAACTTTTTTTTTTTTTTTTTTTGGCGGTACATGGGCCTCTCACTGCTGTGGCCTCTCCCGTTGCGGAGCACAGGCTCTGGACGCGCAGGCTCAGCGGCCATGGCTCAGCCCAGCCGCTCCGCGGCATGTGGGATCTTCCCGAACCGGGGCACGAACCCGTGTCCCCTGCAATGGCAGGCGGACTCTCAACTACTGTGCCACCAGGGAAGCCCTCAAACTTTTTTTAGTTGAAATATGGTTGATGTACAATATTATGTTAGTTTCAGGTATACTGCTTCTCAGGCTAGAAACCACAAAACACAGAAATAACTTTTAAGATTGTGAATTTTAATACTTCTATTCTGTAAGACCTATGTCCAATGGATCTTACTTTGTGTTTTTCTTTTTCTTTTCCTCCAAAACAAGGAATTAAAACAACCTAGGTAAAATGAGTGACAGAGTGTATGATTTTAGTTCATCTGCTGTCGTCTTATTCTAAGTTATGTGTTTGAATTTTGTATTACTGTTTGTGTATTTATTCTTATGTACATACAAAGAGACAAGGTTTGTTCTGTTGAAAATCCTTGAATTTGTAACTTAAACCTTGAATTATGACAGATAAAATTATCTGAATTGCTATAATGCACTTATCACAAAGCTCTGTTTCTCTGTGCAGCAGGATAGAGATGATACAAAATGATATTTATTATTTAGAGATGATGTAGCAAGCCCCAAAATATTTAAACCAATACATACATTTTCAGGTGCTTAAATAAAAAACAAATACTAAGTTGAAATGTTTGATAGTCCCAGAAGCAATTTATAATGAATATATTCAATGTCATAGGTTTTACTCCTACCTTACATCACTAAAGTTCATGTAGTTTGATCTTAAATTTTGTGGAAAGGTTTGTAATCCTTTAAGCTGTTCTTGTGTCATCTTGATCCTTCCCAAGGAAAGGAAATTAGGTTGTTTAGTATCTTTATAAAATTGTCATACATTTATATATTTTTCCTTCAAAGTAATAGCAATGATAGTTTATAGAAAGCTTTCATGTACACATAATCCTGAGGATTATTCTGATTTAATGACTTGATAAGAACATACATCTATCTAGACAGAGCTGGAAATTCTGAGGAACTGCTTTGGGATTTAGGATACAACGTGTTTATAATTTCATACTTGCATGAATAAATTAGATAAGCTGTCACAAGAGTGATTATGCACATATGGGAATAATCAGGCCCTTATTGCCCTACTGCCTTTCATACCCAGCTCCAACTTCTTCAGTTCAACTTCAGTTCTTCTTAGAAATACTGTTCACTTTTTTTTTGTGGTACGCAGGCCTCTCACTGTTGTGGCCTCTCCCGTTGCGGAGCACAGGCTCTGGACGCGCAGGCTCAGCGGCCATGGCTCACAGGCCCAGCCGCTCCGTGGCATGTGGGATCCTCCTGGACTGGGGCATGAACCCGCATCCCCTGCATTGGCAGGTGGACTCTCAACCACTGCACCACCAGGGAAGCCTGCTGTTCACTTTTTGATTGGTTGTCCTTTTATCATGTTTACCTGGCAAAATCCCAACCATGCTTCAATCTAATTGTCTATCTTATTTAAACCTACTTACTCCTAGGTTGCCTACCACTGCTGGCCACAGATGTTAGTACCTATCAATTCATAATCTCTGTCCTTACCACGGGTGAAGAACTGTATCATGGAAATACTATGGGTGCCTTTTCTCTCTTCCCTGACTGTTGATTTCCACTCATACCTCCTTGTTTTTCAGCATTTGATATTAGCATGGCATAAACCTAGGAAAGTATTTTAATTTAAACATATAATATATCTTTAACCTAATCTTGGAGCTAATAATTTGAAAAGTACACACTTTCTAAAAGAGGTACAGAATACAAATAAAATATATTATTATGTAAAGCTTTTATCACTAAATAATATAGAACACAAATCAACTTATCTCTAAATTAACAAATGAAATAGTTTCACAGACTATGTTCCTGAACATTATTGCCTAGAGAAATATTCTAAAGTGCCAGATGTTTGATTACTTGAGTATATTTTTATAAAATGGAAATTCATTGATTGCCATCAGATGGAAATTAGAAAGAAAATCAACTATTTAAAATCATCTCACCAATTTATTTTATCTGATAATTTAAGCAAATATATACTCACCAATTTAAATATAAATACATTTGTATATATATGATTTGCTAAACTCATTATGCAGTACGATTTACTAAACTTATTATATTTTTATAAATATGTTTTCAGTTTTCTTGAAAAAAGCTGCGACTAGTGTACCTGCCAAATGTTGTAAAGGTAGTGTAATTACTTCTACAAAGTGAAGAGAATATGCATTTAGAAAATCCTAAAGACACCACCAAAAAATACTAGAGCTCATTAATGAATTTGGTAAAGTTCAGGATACAAAAATCAATATACAGAAATCTGTTGCATTTCTATACACGAACAATGAGCTATTATCAGAAAGAGAAATTAAGGAAATAATCCCATTTACAACTGCATCAAAAAGAATAAAATACCTAAGAATAAACCTACCTAAGTTGGTAAAATACCTGTACTCAGAAAACTATAAGACACTGATGAAAAAAATTGAAGATGACACAAACAGATGTAAAGATACTCTGTGTTCATGTATTGGAAGAATTAATATTATTAAAATGACCATACTGAGCCCTGTGGTGCCGGTGACAGAGGGTCAGATGCTGCTGCAGCCTGCCCGGCTGCCTGCCGCCCGCCAAACACAAGCCGCTGCCACCCTCCCCAAGGAGATCCTGTGGCTCCTGGAAGATGGCGGAGGAGAAAGACGTAGAGATCACCTTCCTCCCCACAAATACATCTACATGTGGAACAACTCCTGCAGAACACCTACTACTGAACACTGGCAGAAGACCCCAGATTTCCCAAAAGATACCCTCAGGCAACCTACATGCAGAGGCCAAGCCAAATCCATAGGTGAACCCCAGAAGCAGTGCAAACAAAGAAGAGAAAGGGAAATTTCTCCCATCAGCCTCAGGAGCAGCAGGTTAAATCTCCACAATCAACTTGATGTACCCTGCATCTGTGGAATACCTGAATTGACAATGAATCATCCCGAAATTGAGGTGATGGACTTTGGCAGCAACTGTAGACTTGGGGTTTGCTTTCTGCATGTAATTTGTCTCTGGTTTTATGTTTATCTTAATTTAGTATTTAGAACTTATTATCATTGGTAGATTTGTTTATTGATTTGGTTGCTCTCTTTTTTTAAAATTATATATATTTATCCTTTTTCTCTTTTTGTGAGTGCGTAGGTGTATGCTTCTTTGTGTGATTTTGTCTGTATAGGTTTGCTTTTACCATTTGTCCTAGGGTTCTGTCTGTCCGTTTTTTTGTTTTTTCTTAGTATAGTTTTTAGTGCTTGCTATCATTGGAGGATTTGTTTTTTTGTTTGGTTGCTCTCTTCTTTATTTTTTTATTACTTTTTAATTTTTTTATTTTTAATAATACTTTTTAATTTTAACAACTTATTTTATTTTATTTATTATCTTTCTTTCCTTCTTTTTTCTCCCACTTTTTCTGAGCTGTGTGGCTGACAGGGTCTTGGTGCTCCAGCCGGGTGTCAGGCCTGAGTCTCTGAGGTGGAAGCCTCGAGTTCAGGACATTGGTCCACTAGAGACTTCCTGGCACCATGTAATACCGAATGGCGAAAGCTCTCCCAGAGATCTCTATCTCAATGATAAGACCCAGCTCTACTCAACGACCAGCAAGCTACAGTGCTGAACACCCTATGCCAAACAATTAAAGAGCAAACAAACAATGATGAACAACACAATAAATGAAATTAAAAATTCTCCAGAAGGCATCAATAGCAGAATAACGGAGGCAGAAAAATGGATAAGTGATCTGGAAGATAAAATAGTGGAAATAACTCCCACAGAGCAGAATAAAGATAAAAGAATGAAAAGAATTGAGGACAGTTTCAGAGACCTCTGGGACAACATTAAATGCACCAACATTCAAATTATAGGGGTCTCAGAAGAAGAGAAAAAGAAAGGGCCTGAGAAAATATTTGAAGAGATTATAGTTGAAAATTTCACAGTATGGGAAAGGAAATAGTCAATCAAGTCCAGGAAGCACAGAGTCCCATATAGGATAAATCCAAGGAGAAACACGCCAAGACACGTATTAATCAAATTATCAAAAATTAAATTCAAAGAAAAACTATTAAGAGCAGCAAGGGAAAAGCAACAAATAGCGTACAAGGGAATCCCCATAAGGTTAACGGCTGATCTTACAGCAGAAACTCTGCAAGCCAGAAGGGAGTGGCAGGACATCTTTAAAATGATGAAAGGGAAAAACCTACAACCAAGATTACTCTACCCAGGAAGGATCTCATTCAGATTCGACAGAGAATTTAAAACCTTTAGAGACAAGCAAAAGCTAAGAGAATTCAGCACCACCAAACCAGCTTTACAACAAATGCTAAAGGAACTTTTCTAGGCAGGAAACACAAGAGAAGGAAAAGACCTACAATAAAAAACCCAAAACAATTGAGAAAATGGTAACAGGAACATACATATTGATAACTACCTTAAAAGTAAATGGATTAAATGCTCCAACCAAAAGACATAGACTGGCTGAATGGATCAAAAACACCCATATATATGCTGTCTACAAGAGACCTACTTCAGACCTAGGGACACACACAGACTGAAAGTGACAGGATGGAAAAAGATATTCCACTCAAATGGAAATCAAAAGAAAGATGGAGTAGCAATTCTCATATTAGACAAAGTAGGCTTTAAGATAAAGAAAATTACAAGAGACAAAAAAGGACACTACATAATGATCAAGGGATCAGTCCAAGAAGAAGATATAACAGTTGTAAATATTTATGCACCCAACATAGGAGCACCACAATACATAAGGCAAATGCTAACAGCCATAAAAGGGGAAATTGACAGTAACACAATCATACTAGGCGACTTTAACACCCCACTTTCACCAATGGACAGATCATCCAAAATGAAAATAAACAAGGAAACACAAGCTTTAAATGATACATTAAACAAGATGGACTTAATTGACATTTATAGGACATTCCATCCAAAAACAACAGAATACACTTTCTTCACAAGTGCTCATGGAACATTCTCCAGAATAGACCATATCTTGGGTCACAAATCAAGCCTTGGTAAATTTAAGAATATTGAAATCGTATCAAATATCATTTCCAGCCACAACGCTATGAGACTAGATATCAATTACAGGAAAAAATCTGTAAAAAATACCAACACATGGAGGCTAAACAGTATACTACAAAATAACCCAGAGATCACTGAAGAAATCAAAGAGGAAATAAAAAAATACCTAGAAACAAATGACAATGAAAACATGACGACCCAAAACCTATGGGATGCACAAAAGCAGTTCTAAGAGGGAAGTTTATAGCAATACAATCCTACCTCAAGAAACAAAAAACACCTGAAATAAATAACCTAACCTTACACCTAAAGCAATTAGAGAAAGAAGACCAAAAAACCACCAACATTAGCAGAAGGAAAGAAATCTTAAAGATCAGATCAGAAATAAATGAAAAAGAAATGAAGGAAACAATAGCAAAGAACAATAAAATTAAAAGCTGGTTCTTTGAGAAGATAAACAAAATTGATAAACCATTAGCCAAACTCATCAAGTAAAAAAGGGAGAAGACTCAAATTGATAAAATTAGAAATGAAAAAGAAGTAGCAGCTGACACTGCAGAAATACAAAGGATCCTGGGAAATTACTACAAGCGACTATATGCCAATAAAATGGACAACCTGGAAGAAGTGGAGAAGTTCTTAGAAAAGCACAGCCTTCTGAGACTGAACCAGGAAGAAGTAGAAAATATAAAGAGACCAATCACAGGCACTGAAATTGAAACTGTGATTAAAAATCTTCCAACAAACAGAAGCCCAGGACCAGATGGCTTCACAGGTGAATTCAATCAAACATTTAGAGAAGACCTAAGAACTACCCTTCTCAAACTCTTCCAAAATATAGCAGAGGGAGGAACACTCCCAAACTCATTGTATGAGGCCACCATCACCCTGATACCAAAACCAGACAAAGATGTCACAAAGAAAGAAAACTACAGGCCAATATCACTGATGAATATAGATGCAAAAATCCTCAGCAGAATACAAGCAAACAGAATCCAACAGCACATTAAAAGGTTCATACACCATGATCAAGTGGGGTTTAGAGGCATAGAGGGAACTTACCTCAACATAATAAAGGCCACGTATGACAAACCCACAGCCAGCATCGTTCTCAGTGGTGAAAAACTGAAAGTATTTCCACTAAGATCAGGAACAAGACAAGGTTTCCTTTCCCACTCTCACCACTGTTATTCAATATAGTTTTGGAAGTTTTAGCCACAATAATCAGAGAAGAAAAAAAAATAAAGGAATCCAAATCAGAGAAGAAGAAGTAAAGCTGTCATTGTTCACAGATGACATGATACTATACATAGGTAATCCTAAAGATGCTACCAGAAAACTAATAGAGCTAATCAATGAATTTGGTAAAGTAGCAGGATACAAAATTAATGCACAGAAATCTCTTGCATTCCTATACACTAATGATGGAAAGTCTGAAAGAGAAATGAAGGAAACACTCCCATTTACCATTGCAACAAAAAGAATAAAATACCTAGGAATAAACCTACCAAGGGAGACAAAAGACCTGTATGCAGAAAACTATAAGACACTGACGAAAGAAATTAAAGATGATACAAATAGATGGAGAGATATACCATATCCTTGGATTGGAAGAATCAACATTGTGAAAATGACTGTACTACCCAAAGCAATCTTCAGATTTAATGCAATCCCTATCAAATTACCAATGGCATTTTTCACAGAACTAGAACAAAAAATTTCACAATTTGTATGGAAACACAAAAGACCCCAAGTAGCCAAAGCAATCTTGAGAAAGAAAAACGGAGCTGGAGGAATCAGGCTTCCTGACTTCAGACTATACTACAAAGCTACAGTAATCAAGACAGTATGGCACTGGCATAAAAACAGAAATATAGATCATTGGAACAGGATGGAAGCCCAGAGATAAACCCACGCACGTAAGCCCACCTTATCTTTGATAAAGGAGGCAAGAATATACAATGGAGAAAAGACAGCCTCTTCAATAAGTGGTGCTGGGAGCACTGGACAGCTACATATAAAAGATTGAAATTAGAACACTCCCTAATACCATACACAAAAATAAACTCAAAATGGATTAAAGACCTAAATGTAAGGCGAGATAGTATAAAACTCTTAGAGGAAAACATAGGCAGAACGCTCTATGACATAAATCACAGCAAGATCCTTTTGGACCCACCTCCTAGAGAAATGGAAAGAAAAACAATTGGGACTTCAAGAAACTTAAAAGCTTTTGCACAGCAAAGGAAACCATAAACAAGATGAAAACACAACCCTTACAATGGGAGAAAATACTTGCAAACTAAGCTACTGGCAAAGGATTAATCTCCAAAATATACAAGCAGCTCATGCAGCTCAATATCAAAAAACGAACAACCCAATCCAAAAATGGGCAGAAGACCTAAACAGACATTTCTCCAAAGAAGATACACAGGTTACCAGCAAACCCATGAAAGGATGCTCAGCATTACTAATCATTAGAGAATTGCAAATCGAAACTGCAGTGAGGTATCACCTCACACTGGTCAGAATGGCCATCAACAAAGAATGTACAAACAATAAATGCTGGAGAGGGGGTGGAGAAAAGGGAACGCTCTTGCACTGTTGTTGGGAATGTAAATTGATACAGCCACTGTGGGAACAGTATGGAGGTTCCTTAAAAAACTAAAATAGGAGTTCCATACGACCCAGCAATCCCACCACTGGACATATACCCTGAGAAATTCATAATTCAAAAAGAGTCATGTACCACAGTGTTCATTGCAGCTCTATTTACAATAGCCAGGACATGGAAGCAACTAAGTGTCCATCCACAGATGAATGGATAAAGAAGATGTGGCACATATATACCATGGAATATTACTCAGCCATAAAAAGAAACAAAATTGAGTTATTTGTAGTGAGGTGGATAGACCTAGAGACTGTCATACAGAGTGAAGTAGGTCAGAAAGAGAAAAACAAATACCATATGCTAACACATATATATGGAATCTAAAAAAAAAAAAGTTCTGAAGAACCTAGGGGCTGGGCAGGAATAAAGACGCAGACATAGAAAATGGATTTGAGGACATGGGGAGGGGAAGGTTAAGCTGGGACGAAATGAGAGAGTGGCATTGACATATATCCACTACGAAATGTAAAATAGATAGCTAATTGGAAGCAGATGCATAGCACAGGGTGATCAGCTTGGTGCTTTGTGTCTCCCTAGCGGAGTGGGGTAGGGAGGGTGGGGTGGGAGATGCAAGAGGGAGGAGATACGGGGATATTTGTATATGTATAGCAGATTCACTTTGTTATACAGCAGAAACTAACACACCATTGTAAAACAACTATAATCAAATAAAGGTGTTAAAAAAAAAATAACCATACTGCCCAACGTGATCTACAGATTCAGTGCAATCCCTATGAAAACACTAATAGCATTTTTCACAGAAGTAGGAAAAATAATTTTAAAATTTGTATGGAAAGACAAATGACCCCAAATAGCCAAAACCAACTTGAGAAAGCACAGAGCTGGAAAAGTCATGCTCACTGACCTCAGAGTATACTACAAAGCTACAATCATCAAAACAGTATGGTGGCGACTTCCCTGGAGATCCAGTGGTTAAGACTTCGCCTTCCAATGCAGGGGGTGTGGGTTCGATCCCTGGTCGGAGCTAAGATCCCACGTGCCTCACAGCCAAAAAACCAAAACGTAAAACAGAAGCAATATTGTAGCAAATTCAATAAAGACTTTAAAAATGGTCCACATCAAAAAAATAGTAACAAAACAACAGTATTGTACTTCCAGAAAAGCAGTCACATGGATCAATGGAACAGGATAGCTGAAATAAAGCCAGAGATTTATGGTCAATTAATCAATGACAAAGGAGGCAAGAATATACAATGGTGAAGAGGCAGTCTTCAATAAGTGGTTCTGGGAAAATTGGAGAGCTACATGTAAAAGAATGAAACTAGAACATTTTCTAACACCATATACAAAATCAACTGAAAAATAGATTAAAGAATTAAATGTAAGACCAGAAAACATAAAAATTCTAGAAGAAAACAGGCAGAACACTCTTTGACATAAATTGTAACAATTTTTTTTTGAATTTACCTCCTAAGGCAAAGGATACAGAAGCAAAAATAAACAAATGGGACCTTAATTAAACCTAAAATCTTTTTAAAGCAAACCATTGACAAAATGAAAAGGCAACCTACTAAGTGGATGATAATATTTGCAAATGATATGACTGATAAATAGTTAATATCCATAAAATATAAGCTCATAAAACTTAACATCAGAAGCTCAATTAGAAATGGGCAGGAGACCTGAATAAACGTTTTTCCAAAGAAGACATACAGATCGCCAACGGGTATATGAAAAGATGCTAACATCACTAATTATCAGAGAAATGCAAGTCAAAACCACAATATCACCTCACACGTGTCAAGATGGCTATCAACAAAAAGACCACAGAAGGCAAATGTTGGCATGGATGTGAAGAAAAGGGAACCCTGGTACAGTGTTGGTGGGAATGTAAATTGGTGTAGCCACTGTAGAAAACAGTATGGAGATTTCTTAAAAAGCTGAAAACAGAACTACCATATAATCCAGCAATTCCACTCCTGGGTATATATCCAAAGATATGCACCCCACTGTTCATAGTGCATTGTTTGCAATAGCCAGGGTGTGGAAACAACCTAAGTCTCCATCAACAGATGAATGGATAGAGATGTGGTATATATATGTATATATATAAAATAGAATACGACTCAGCCATAAAAAATAGTGAAATTTTGTCATTTGCAACAGCATGGATGGACTTGGATGGTATATTGCTAAGTGAAATAAGTCAGAGAAACAAATACTGTATGATATCACTTGTAATTGGAATCTAAAAAATAAAACTAGTGAATATAACAAAGCAGAAACAGACTCAGAACGAACTAGTGGTTAGCAGTGGGGAGAAGGAAGGAGGGAGGGTCAAGGCAGGGATAGGGGATTAAGAGGTGCAAACTACTATGTACAAAATAAATAAGCCACAAGGATACATTGTATAGCACAGGGAATATAGCCAACTTTTTATAATTATAAATGGAGTTTAACCTTTAAAAATTGTGAATCACTCTGTTGTAAACCTGAAACTTATATAATATTATATGTCAACTATACCTTAATAAAAAATGAAAGAGTGGGGCTTCCTTGGTGGCGCAGTGGTTGAGAGTCCGCCTGCTGATACAGGGGACACGGGTTCATGCCCTGGTCCGGGAGGATCCCACGTGCCGCGGAGCGGCTGGGCCCATGAGCCATGGCTGCTGAGCCTGCGCTTCTGGAGCCTGTGCTCCTCAATGGGAGAGGCCACAACAGTGAGAGGCCTGCGTACCGCAAAAAAAAAAAAAAAAAAAGAGAAAATGCATCTGAATTGGTTTAAAACGTATTGTAAATATCCTTATCTCAGCTGTGAAGTGCCAAATGGCAGGTGACTGAGACTCTTGTGTAGATTTAAAGCATCACTGGTAATTACCTTTACCTCTGCTCTTTAGTTTTTCATATGGATTTGAATTATGGCCTAGTGTCCTTTCATTTCAGTCTGAAGAACTCCATTCAGTATTTCTTATAGGACAGATCTACTAGCATGAACTCTCTCAGTTTTGTTTATCAGGGAATGTCTTAAGGCATAACATCAACACTCAGTAGGCATTTTGTAACGCTACCTAGCCTTCACTGCTTGCTTGTGTGTAGCCTCCAGGTTAACCAGAAGTGAAAACTTAGGATGTCGTCAGTTCTTTCTCAAGCATGTGCATAGCCCTATCTATGGGTATGGCCTTCTAGATTTCCAGAAATGTGTTGGAGCTTTTCAACCCATCACTCCTGTGGACATTTCATTCCCCAGCTTTTCCTTTTTTTCAATTATTTATTTATTTATTTACTGGCTGCTTCAGGTCTTCGTTGTTGCACACGGGTTTCTCTTTAGTTGTGGTGCGTGGGCTCCAGAGCATGTGGGCTCTGTAGTTGAGGCGTGTGAGGTCAGTAGTTGTGGCACGTGGGCTTAGTTGCACCATGACATGTGAGATCTTAGTTCCCCGACCAAGGGTCGAGCCTGTGTCCCCTGCATTGGAAGGTGGATTCTTTACCACTGGACCACCAGGGAGGTCACCCTCAGCTTTTCCTTTTAAGCTTAATGATTAGCCTGTTGTTTGTCTGAATTTTATCCACTACCTCAGGCATTCATGCTATTAAACAGTTGCCTCCAATTGTCTTTGACAAATATTTCTACTCCCAAGTCCCTCTCCCAAAGAGTCTATTTGCACTGAGTGAGCTCTGAGTCAGTGCTATAGGCTGAATGGGTGTCCCCTCCCCCAACACCCAAATTTGTATGTTGAAGCCTAATTCCCAAAGTGATGATATTTGTAAGTGGGGTCTTTGGGGGATAATTATGAGAGCAAAGTCCTCATGAATGGGGTTTGTGCCCCTATAAAAGAGACTCTAGAGCAGGAGTCCCCAACCTTTTTGGCACCTGGGACCGGTTTCATGGAAGACAAGTTTTCCATGGACGGGGGTGGGGGGTGGGATGGTTCAAGCGATGTGAGGGATGGGGAGTGATGGAGAGCGGCAGATGAAGCTTCACTCGCTTGCCCACTGCTCACCTCCTTCTGTGCGGCCCGGTTCCTAACAGGCTTCGGACCGGTACCGGTCCACAGCCCTGGGGTTGGGAACCCCTGCTCTAGAGAGCTCCCTCACTCCTGTTGTGTGAAGACAGCGAGAAGACTGCTGTTTTTTGAACTTGGAGGCAGGCTCTCTCTGGACACTGAATCGGCCTGTGCCTTGATCTTGGACTTCCCAGCCTCTAGAACTCTGGGAAATAGATATTTGTTGTTGAAGCCACCAAGCCTATGGCATTTTTGTTATAGCACCCTGAGTAGACTAAGAAAGTCAGTTAAAATAAAGACAACTTTGCAAGTGGAATCTTCCAGGGAACTAGCAGACTCATTAAATAATAAAAACTGTCTTGAATGGGGCTTTGAAGGAGCTCCAGCCTTGTTGTTCTCCTTCCAGTTGCTGCCAAGCTGTTGATTTTCGTGTAATAGTTTTTCAACACTATATTCAGCTGGTACGGGGGAATGGGAATAGGCCAAGTTAAAAATGCCACAAAGCTCCTGTTATTGAGATTTAGCAATTTTCCTTGAAATAACACCTCCAGATTGCTGCATGCCATTGGTTAATTCCAGGGTTCCAAACTGTTGATTCTGACCATTAAGAAAAAAGTAGTCTTCTGTGGAGGAGAGGAGTTTTGGAGGGTTTTACTCTGTCATTTTCACTGATGTCACCTTTTCAGTTCCTCTTTGATACTTATTTTGATCAAAGTGAGATGGCTCTATTAGCAGTATTAAAAATGTAAAAGACGCTGGTAAAAGGGGCACTGCCCCTCTTTTATTCCCTAATGTGTGCACATATTTTTCACTGAGGACATGCTCATGGTAGCTTTATACCGTATCAGTTGGTTATTGTTATTAAAAACAAATGGGCAACAAAGAAATAAATGGCAACAATGACTGAAAACAGAGGAGGGTTAAAATCAAGTGTGGCTCGTCTGTAGACTTTTTATTTATTTATTTAATGTATTTATTTTTGGCTGTGTTGGGTCTTCATTGCTGTGTGCAGACTTTCTCTAGTTGCAGCGCACAGGCTGCTCATTGCAGTGGCTTCTCTTGTTGCGGAGCACAGGCTCTAGGTGTGTGGGCTTCAGTAGTTGTGGCTCGCAGGCTCTAGAGTGCACGCTCAGTAGTTGGTGATGCATGGGCTTAGTTGCACCGCGGCATGTGGGATCTTCCCGGACCAGGGCTCGAACCCGTGTCCCCTGCATTGGCAGGTGGATTCTTAACCACTGCGCCACCAGAGAAGTCTGTAGACTTTTTAAAATGGCTTTACATAGTTGGTGCCATAGTGAATAAAGCACTGGTGTCAATATCAGGCATCCCTGAGTGGGAATTCCAGGTTTACAGTTGTTTCCTTTGCCTGATTCTGTGTTTCCTAATCTGTAAAGTGATACCATAGACCTCCCAGGGTTGCTCTGAGTATTAGGTACAGCGTAAATCTATGTGTCACATGACAGGGATTCAGTCAAAAGAAGCTGTCATCAACAGAAAGGATACTAATTAATAATAACTACTGTTCTTATGTCATTTTTATGTCATGCTTATAGAGACATAACTGAGCACTTTTCCAAACTAGATTAAAAAACTCAAAAGATGCTTGTAAGTTTTGTCCTTCAACATGTGTGTAGACTGTGTAGAGTTCTGGGAGTTCATGTTGGGGGGTGGTAATTAAATGGAAGAAAACTACTTCATGAAGGTACTATTTTGAATTTAAACACATGAGTGTGGGCGAATAGGGAGGGTAGGTGTGACTTGTGAGTGACATTATGAATGAGTCCATGCATCCCAACGTACAGGAGAAGAATGGTGGGGGCCCAGGGATTTAAATTGGTTAAGCTAAGCCACAAAGAGGAAAAGGCAGATATGGGACAGGTGAAGTGAGGACAAGGAGAGAAGAATGACAAGGTTGAGAGAAGAGAGCTGATCATATGTAGGAGGAGACAGGGAAGAGCGGATAAACTAAAGAAGTAAAGAGAATTTAATGGCTCATTAAGAAAATAAGAAGCAAAGGAGGGAGACGTTGAGGTTCCTGGTGGAAAGGAGAAGATAGAATCTCTTGTATTTTTGGCTTCAGCGTTGAATATACTCTTATTTCTCCTTTCAGTTTAAATTGAACTTTTTCTTTCCCTTTAGAGATGGCAGAGTAACTGTAGCAAAACTATTGTAAACATATGGTATGCGTTAATGTGTCGTTTGCCTCCTCAATACGAATTTAGTATGACCATTAACATTTAACTGCCTAATTTCTCAATAACCATTGAAAAATTAGAGCTGCATCATTGCCACCCTACTACTCACCATAATAATTTTGTCATTTCTAAAAGCATTTAATCTTTACAAAATGATGCAAATCACTTGCCTTTTGTATTACTATGACTTTTGGCCTATACTTACATGATTTATTTGTGAGCTAAGTGTCTCTATAAAATAAAAATCACACAGTTAACAATCCTTTACATAAAAATAAAGTTATATTATCTAATTTTTAGGATATTTTTTCCTTTATGAGATTAGTGTTTATTTGCCCTTTTTAAAAATGTTTTTTAAATTTAATTTTATTTATTTTTTTATGCAGCAGGTTCTTATTAGTCATCAATTTTATACACATCAGTGTATACATGTCAATCCCAATCGCCCAATTCAGCCCCCCCCCACGCCCCCACCACTTTCCCCCCTTGGTGTCCATACGTTTGTTCTCTACATCTGTGTCTCAATTTCTGCCCTACAAACCAGTTCATCTGTACCATTTTTCTAGGTTCCACATATATGCGTTAATATACGGTATTTGTTTTACTCTTTCTGACTTCACTCTATAATAAACAGTCTCTAGATCCATCCACGTCTCAACAAATGACCCAATTTCTTTCCTTTTTATGGCTGAGTAATATTCCATTGTATATATGTACCACATCTTCTGTATCCATTCGTCTGTCGATGGACATTTAGGTTGCTTCCATGACCTGGCTATTGTAAATAGTGCTGCAATGAACATTGGGGTGCATGTGTCTTTTTGAATTATGGCTTTTTCTGGGTATATGCCCAGTAGTGGAATTGCTGGGTCATATGGTAATTCTATTTTTAGTTTTTTAAGGAACCTCCATACTGTTCTCCATAGTGGCTGTATCAACTTACATTCCCACCAACAGTGCAAGAGGGTTCTCTTTTCTCCACACCCTCTCCAGCATTTATTGTTTGTAGTTTTTCTGATGATGCCCATTCTAACTGGTGTGAGGTGATACCTCATTGTAGTTTTGATTTGCATTTCTCTAATAATTAGTGATGTTGAGCAGCTTTTCATGTGCTTCTTGGCCATCTGTATGTCTTCTTTGGAGAAATGTCTATTTAGGTCTTCTGCCCATTTTTGGATTGGGTTGTTTGTTTTTTAATATTGAGCTGCATGAGCTGTTCATATATTTTGGAGATTAATCCTTTGTCCGTTGATTCATTTGCAAATATTTTCTCCCATTCTGAGGGTTGTCTTTTCGTCTTGTTTATGGTTTTCTTTGCTGTGCAAAAGCTTTTAAGTTTCATTAGGTCCCATTTGTTTATTTTTGTTTTTATTTTCATTACTGTAGGAAGTGGATCAAAAAAGATCTTGCTGTGATTTCTGTCAAAGCGTGTTCTTCCTATGTTTTCCTCTAAGAGTTTTACAGTGTCCGGTCTTACATTTAGGTCTCTAATCCATTTTGAGTTTATTTTTGTGTATGGTGTTAGGGAGTGTGCTAATTTCATTCTTTTACATGTAGCTGTCCAGTTTTCCCAGCACCACTTATTGAAGAGGCTGTCTTTTCTCCATTGTATATCCTTGCCTGCATTGTCATAGATTAGTTGACCGTAGGTGTGTGGGTTTATCTCTGGGCTTTTTATCTTGTTCCATTGATCTGTGTTTCTGTTTTTGTGTCTGTACCATATTGTCTTGATTACTATAGCTTTGTAGTATAGTCTGAAGTCAGGGAGTCTGATTCCTCCAGCACCGTTTTTTTCCCTCAAGACTGCTTTGGCTATTTGGGGTCTTCTGTGTCTCCATACAAATTTTAAGATTTTTTGTTCTAGTTCCGTAAAAAATGCTATTGGTAATTTGATAGGGATTGCACTGAATCTGTAGATTGCTTTGGGTAGTATAGTCATATTCACAATATTGATTCTTCCAATCCAAGAACATGGTATATCTCTCCATCTGTTTGTATCATCTTTAATTTCTTTCATCAGTGTCTTATAGTTTTCTGCATACAGGTCTTTTGTCTCCCTAGGTAGGTTTATTCCTAGGTATTTTATTCTTTTTGTTGCAATGGTAAATGGGAGTATTTCCTTAATTTTTCTTTCAGATTTTTCATCATTAGTGTATAGGAATGCAAGAGATTTCTGTGCATTAATTTTGTATCCTGCAACTTTACCAGATTCATTGATTAGCTCGAGTAGTTTTCTGGTGGCATCTTTAGGATTCTTTATGTATAGTATCATGTCATCTGCATACAGTGACAGTTTTACTTCTTCTTTTCCAATTTGTATTCCTTTTATTTCTTTTTCTTCTCTAATTGCCATGGTTAGGACTTCCAAAGCTATGTTGAATAATAGTGGTGAGAGTGGACATCCTTGTCTTGTTCCTGATATTCGAGGAAATGCTTTCAGTTTTTCACCATTGAGAATGATGTTTGCTGTGGGTTTGTCATATATGGCCTTTATTATGTTGAGGTAGGTTCCCTCTATGCCCACTTTCTGGAGAATTTTTATCATAAATGGGTGTTGAATTTAAGCAGAACCTTTTTCTGCATCTATTGAGATGATCATATGGTTTTTCTTCTTCAATTTGTTAATATGGTGTATCCCATTGATTGATTTGCGTGTATTGAAGAATCCTTGCATCCCTGGGATAAATCCCACTTGATCATGGTGTATGATCCTTTTAGTGTGTTGTTGGATTCTGTTTGCTAGTATTTTGTTGAGGAGTTTTGCATCTATATTCATCAGTGATACTGGTCTGTAATTTTCTTTTTTTGTAGTATCTTTGTCTGGTTTTGGTATCAGGGTGGTGATGGCCTCTATTTGCCCTTTGTATTTCTAGGTTCATATCAAAGCTTTTTAGGAATTACCATCTACATGTATATGGTAAAATACCTAAATCTTTCCATGCTTTGTTTAAATTGCTTCCATAAATCACCAAGAATAAATTCTTACTTTGTGCACAGGCATAATTCATTATTCAGTGGGAAAAATTCCTATGAAGCTGAAGATTTTTGTGTGCTTCTGGATATAGAAGGATATATGAACTTTGAGTGATTTCCACCTTGAATAAAAACACATTTGGAAATGCACACACATTCATAATAACATGCAAAATCATCTATTCTCTGTCTCTCTTTCTCATACACTCACACATACACATTAGTCCACAAACTCACATGCATTCACACTCGACTGCACACATCCACACACAGTATTCACACTCCCAAATGCATATGGAGGTATAGTTAGTTATTTAAAATGCATTGTGAAATTTTTCTGTTTTATTTGGCATATGGAGAACTTTTCTTTTTACACTGTATTATTTTCAGTAATATTGTGGGGTTAAACTTCTGTGATTTAGCTCCCTTTGAACTTGGATGAGAATAAATAGAACTGTTATATGTATTTAATTTTTATTTAGTTTTTGTTTTCTTAACTGAAGTATAGTTGACATACATCATATTGGTTCAACATTTATGTACATTATGAAGTGATCACCGCAATAAGTCTAGTAACCATTTGTCATCATACAAAGTTATTACAATATTGTGACTAGATTCCCTATGTTGCACTTTTTCTCCCCATGACTCATTCATTGTATGACTGGAAGTTTGAACCTCTTTTTTTTTTTACCTCTTAATTCACCTGTTTCACCCAACTCTCCACTCCTCTCCCCCTGGCCACTACCCATTTGTTCTGTATATCTTTGAGTCTGTTTTTGCTTTGTTTTGTTTGTGCATTTGTTGTTTTTTTAAATTTCACATATAAGTGAGATCATAAGGTATTTGTCTTTCTCTGTATGACATATTTCACTTAGCATAAAACCCTCTAGATCCGTCCATGTTGTAGCAAGTGGCAAGATTTTATTCCTTTTTATTGCTGAGTAATATGCCATCACACCACATCTTCTTTATCCATTTACCTATCACTGGACGCTTAGGTTGCTTCCATATCTTGGCTATTGTAAATAATGCTGCAGTGAACACAGAGGTGTGTATATCTTCTTGAATTAGTGTTTTCATTTTCTTTGGCTAGATACCCAGGATTGGAATTGCTGAATCATATTGTAGTTCTATTTTTAATTTTTTGAGGAACCTCTGTACCATTTTCCAAGTGGCTGCACCAGTTTACATTGCCACAAACAGTGTTCAAGTGTTCCTTTTTCTCCACAATCTTGCGAACACTTGTTATTTGTTGTCTTTTTGATAATAGCCATTCTTACAAGTGTGAGATTATATCTCATTGTGGTTTTGATTTCCATTTCCCCAATAGTTAGTGGTACTGAGCATCTTTTCATGTGCCTTTTGGCCATCTATATCTTCTTTTGAGAAACATGTATTCATGTCCTCTGTACATTTTTTAAATAGGATTGCTTGTTTGTTTGTTTGTTTGTTTGTTTTGATATTGAGTTGTATGAGTTCTTTGTATACTTTGGATATTAACCCCTTATTGGGTATATCATTTGCAAATATCTTTTCCCATTCAGTAGGTTGCCTTTTTGTTTTACTGATGGTTTCCATTGCTGGGAAAATCTTTTAAGTCTGATGTAGCCCCATTTATTTATTTTTTCTTTTGTTTTCTTTGCCTGAGGAGACAGGTCCAAAAATGTATTGCTAAGATTGATGTCACAGAGTTTAGTGCCTATGTTTTCTTCAAGGATTTTATGGTTTCAGGTCTTACATTTAAGTCTTTATCCATTCTGAGTTTATTTTTGTGTATGATGTGAGACAGACAATTTTTTGTGTGTGTCTGTCCAGTTTTCTTAACACTATTTATTGAAAAGACCCTCTATCCCCCATTTTATATTATTGCCTCTTTTGTCATAGCTTAATTGGGCATATAAGCATGGTTTTTTAATCTGTGTTTTATCCAGTACCATACTGTTTTGACTACTATAGTTTTGTACTATAGTTTGAAATCAGAATGCGTGATACCTTCAGCTTTGTTCTTCTTTCTCAAGATTGCTTTGGCTCTTTGAGGTCTTTTGTGGTTCCATACAAATTTTAGGATTATTTATTCTAGCTCTGTGAAAAATGCTGTTGGTATTTTGATAGGAATTGCATTGAATCTGTAGATGCTTTGGGTTGTATGAACATTTTAACAATATTGATTCTTCCAGTCCATGAGCATGGTATATCTTTCCATTTTTTAATGTCATTTTCTATTTCTTTGATCAATGTCTTACAGTTTTAAGAGTACAGGTTTTTCATCTCCTTGATTAAATTTATTCCTAGGAATTTTATTATTTTTGATGCAATTGTAAGTGACCTTGTGTTCTTAATTTCTCTTTCTGATACTTTGTTATTAGTGTGTAGAAACACAATGAATTTCTGTATGTTATTTTTGTATCCTGCAACCTTACTGAGTTCATTTATGAATTCTAATAGTTTTTTGGTGGAGTTTTTAAAAAAAATTTATTTATTTTTGGCTGTGTTGGGTCTTCTTGCTGTGCGTGGGCTTGCTCTAGTTGTGGTGAGTGGGGGCTACTCTTTTTTGTGGTGCACGGGCTTCTCATTGCGGTGGCTTTTCTTGTTGTGGAGCATGCGCTCTAGGTGTGCGGGCTTCAGTAGTTGTGGCCTGTGGGCTCTAGAGCGCAGGCTCAGTAGTTGTGGTGCACGGGCCTAGCTGCTCTGTGGCATGTGGTATCTTCCTGGACCAGGGCTCAAACCCTTGTCCCCTGTATTGGCAGGTGGATTCTTAAGCACTGCACTACCAGGGACGTCTGGTGGAGGTTTTAGGGTTTTTCTCTATATAGTATCATGTCGTCTGCAAATAGTGACTGTTTTACTTTTTTCCTTTCCAATTTGGATGCCTTTTATTTATTTATTTTTCTGTATGATTGCTGTGGCTAGTCTTCCAATACTATGTTGAGTAAAAATGGCAAGAATGGATATCCTTATTTTGTTCCTAAACTCAGAGGAAAAGCTTTTAGTTTTTTACCATTGAATATTATGTTAGCTGTGGTTTTGTCATGTATGGTCTTTATTATGTTGAGCTATGTCCCCTCTATAGCCACTGTGTTGAGAGTTTTTATCATAAATTGATACTGGTTTTTGTAAAATGCTGTTTCTGCATCTGTTGAGATGATCATATGACTTTTATTCTTCAATTTGTTATTGTGGTGTATCACATGGATTGATTTGCAGGTGTTAAAAAGTCCTTGCATCCCTGGGATAAGTCTCACTTGATCATGGTGTATGATCCTTTTAATATATTGTTGAATTTGGTTTGCTAGTATTTTTTGAGGATTTTTGCATCTATCTTTATCAGGGATATTGGCCTATAATTTTCTTTTCTTGTGATATCCTTGTCTTGTTTTGGTATCAGGGTAATGTTGGCCTCATAGAACAAATTTGGTAGCGATCCTTCCTCTTCAATTTTTTGGAGTAGTTTGAGGAAGATAGGTATTCAGTCTTCTTTAAATATTTGGTAGGATTCACCTGTAGAGTGGTCTGGTCCTGGTCTTTTGTTTGTTGGGAGTTTTTTGATTACTGATTCAATTTTACTACTAGTAATTGGTCTGTTCAGATTTTCTGTTTCTTGCTGATTTGGTCTTGGAAAACTATATGTTTCTAGGAATTTATAAAATTAAATTTTATGCATTTAATTTTGAAATATACTAAATGCTCCTATTCATACCAACCCTTAATTTTCTCTTTAGGTGTTTGATTAAACTTAAAAGCATTTGGGGCAGAAATGCACATATAAAATTATAATTTTAACCTTTCCCTTCAAGACATGGTAATTCATAAATTTCAAAAAAAAAGAGTTAATAGTCATCAGTGAAATATAACTCCCATTAAGATTATAGCTAAAGTCACAATGGTTCCACGTGATGCTTTTCCTTCTACTGGTCCTTATGTAGTAGGTTTTTATTTCATGAACATTTGTTCCACATCTAATTTAAACAAGTATATGGCATGTTCCAATTGCATCCAGCCCAGGACAACTGAACAACTGAACAGGTATGTGGTAGCTATGCCCGCATAACCTTGTATAACCCTACCATCTTCATTTTGGGGAAACCAGTCCATATGTGAAGGAATGTGTAGAAATAACATCAGCCCCACCTTGGCCTCTTTGTTAAGAAACAGAGGTTTGAACAGGTCCAGCAAACTGTAATGAGGGGTGGTTTTCTGATATTCTGCCATGCTTTGCACCCAGGCCACTGAAACTTGGGCTGAAGCAAAGAGCTCAAGGAAACTACCTATTCTGCTCTCTGACATTTGAGAATTTCAGAACTTGAACTTCTTGGAACCTAAACCTGATTTATCAGACCAACTTTCTCTGAATGTCCCTTTACAGGTGAGAAAATTGAAGCCTAAAGACAGGACACAACCTCCCTAAGCTCACAAAAATAGTTTGTGTCAAAGCCAAGATTATAAGAAATATCTAGTTCCTAATCCAGTGTCTTCCATTACCCCTTGAGGATTTCTGATCACCCATTACTTGGGTAATTCACCTGCTGTTGCTTCTTTTCTACTAAGTTATGATTACCTGAATAGGGTGAATTCAATCAAGCACATTCTATAGACCTGCAGTTTTCTTTCCTCCAAGCTCTTGTCTCTTGTTTATTAGCTTGTGCCTGAATGTGAGTGATTTGTCAATACCCAGGCCTGAAGTAATCATATCAGATTCCTATTATTTTTAATTACTAGTGATTCACCTCTGTTAGAAATAGCCTTTGAAATTGTGTCCTGAAGCTCTTCTGTTATCCTCTTTTAAATTGTAAAAAGTGGACATCGTGGAAAGGAACCCTCCAGTTTCAAAAGTGTGCAAATGATAATATTGACCCCAAATGAATACGACATGAGAACCTGGTTCACACTGTATATTTTTAGAAGAGAGTATATGCTCAATGTTTTTATAATTCGTATGAGCTTTGTAAGTAACTTTATGGGATTATGTAGGTTGAGATTTTCAACCAAAAGGATTATTTGAGCAGGTATTAGCATCCATGGTGAGGATGTTGTCAACCTGTTAGCTGACTGGAATTCAACCCATTCAGTGGTAGAGCAGTTAAGTAGCCTTGATTTGATCTTTTGTTCTACTTGCAGACTCTTTGTTTATAGGCATGGAGGGTGTTGGTGGTTTAGAAGATTTTTATGAAGATACATATAGTATGAAGTAGATGAATTAATTAATACTTATTATTCAGAGTAGGAGTTTTGGTTTTAATTTAATTGTGTAGGTAGCTGTTTTATACCTATTTTAGTTTTCCTTCCTTTTTTTCCCTGGCTGTTAATATAGGATGTGAGAGGGAGTTGAAAAAATTCCTGCAATCAAACACAATTTCTAGGTGGCTTATTCCTTTCCTGTGGACTTACTGTTAATCCTCTTAGTCATAATCTCTTCAATTGAATATATAGCACCATTCTCCTAGTTGAGAATGCCAAATATCATTTCAAAGTGATTAAAAACTGGGTGATAAAAAATTCCAATAAAGTTCTCATTTTATGACTATTTCCTTGGATGAATTCCTAAAGATGAAGAAGTAATAATAATGTGTGAGCATTTAATATTAAGTATTTAGACTTCAATAATTTGATATTAATATTTATAAAACTTTGTGGGTAACATAGCTAATATTTAATGAAACTACCTCATTATGTTAGTATTATTAGATTGACTGATATAGTAGTAAAATATCAATTATGCATTTTCTCATCGATCCTTGACAAGTTTTTGTATAGAAACATGACTGATGGGATGGATATTTATAGACTTTGGAATTGTTCCAGTATGAGATTTAATAGCGGCTTTGGGACTTATTAGCAATGAGAGCTTCAGAAAGTTAATTATACTCAGAAACTTTTTCCTTACCTGGGAAATGATCATGGTAATTCCTGTCTTGCCTAATTTTTTAAAGTATTAATGGTATATTGTATAAGCGCGTAGCATAATAGTTTGACTGTAGTGATAATAATAATGAATAATAATAGTAACAATAAGTTCATCACTATAATGAACAAGCTAAATACAGTATGAAACAGCTAATATTGTCCTTTTAAAAATATGTTTCTATTTCCAAAATTTCAGAGTATTTTATTTATCATCTTTCAGTAAAAACCAAGGTGTTTAAGTAGACTTGCTTTATATTCTAGGAATTAAGATGAGGCAGGAGATGAAGTTCACTTCAAACAAAAGTCCTAATGAATGTTTCTCAAAACCTTTGTAAAAATTGCATAGTTAATTAGGTGGCTTAATTTCATTGCTAGAAGCACTGATGCATATTTCATTCATTTTCAGCTTTTTCTTTTTCAGAGCCAGAATGAAAATATAATAATTGCATAGTCCATGATTGGCCAGCTGCTTTGCAGTTCTCTTATTGAATATTTTCTGCTGTATCTTTTTGCCAGCAATGGATATCAAGTAGATAACATTAGTTGAGAATAGATAATATATTTTTGTTTTGACATAATTGCTGTCCCTTTAATAGAGTATGAGGGCTATCGGCAGTGTTCACTACCTCGGTATTTGCAAAAACTGAAGATGATAAAAAGTCACATCCTCAGTCCTTTTCATGAAGATGCAGCCAGTTTCACCACATTGATTTTGTAACTCTTTCTCTCTTGCTTTGAGCCTGAAGCCTTTGTTGATGGAGGAGCAGTGGATACTTATCAGACATCTCTGCCTCTGTCAAGTTCTTTACCCTCACAGCAAGTGTCACTCAAGGGGCCTCACATTCATCTTCTTCCTACCCTAGCCCCAATAGAGCAACAGCAACTATCAGGCAGAGGAATATTCCAGAGAGAGTTTAAACCTATATTTAACAGTATAGCCCAGGGCTGGTAGTCATCACAGATTCCTGTAAAGGAACATCTCAGGCATCCAGGGTGCCCCGTCACTTCTTCTCATGACTATCTGACACACGTCATGTGTGTCACTGAGAGCAAGGCAAACTTTTAAACTATTGATAGATGACTGGGGAAGAAGGATTGCATTAGTTTGGTTTTTCCTACTCTTCCATTCTTGACAGATTAGTCTTTCCTCATTGTTGAGAGTTTAGCTAAACTATTCCATACATCCCTGCCTTGGCATCCATTCTGTGTGGCCAAGTGACCTGCAAGGGTCTTGGACTGACTCTCGTCCCTCCCCCAAGCACATGCCACAGATAACAGCTTGCAGAGTCACAAGTAAATGTGAATTCCTGATTAAGACTCCTTCAGTGGTCCTTGTAATAAGCATTCTCCCCTGCCTCCCAGGGCCTTGCCCTTGTGTGGCCCCCTAGATAAACCCCCCTGAGAAGCTTACCAAAACTTTTCTCTTTTTGGTTTGAATTGACTAATCTGGCCTTAGCCCAGGAACCCCAAAGCACTCCACCTGTGGACCCTAATAAAAGCATGTGTCCTAGGTCCTGCAGGACTCTCTGCCTGCATCCTGCCTTGACCTCCCCCTGTGGCCCCTCAAGAGCTATCTGTACTTCCTCCAGGACCTGTGAGTAGTAAATTCCTCTGTTTCAATCCCCTTATAGTCTTTTGTTAAGACTCTCAGTTCAGTTCAGCATCTGATATCCCAGGACTCTGCTTAACAAATGTTAATTTAATAGTCACAACACCGATGAATCCTAAATGTCTGCAGTAATTATCCAAGTGACCCCCTAACCAAGACCAGTGGAGTCCAGCCAAAGAGGTGCTTACGATTCCTTTCCTGCAACAGGAGACCATATAGCCCAGACTGTCATCCCCAGGCAGTAGAACCCTTACATGTTCAGTGCTGCATCCTCTGGCAGCAGCAGGTTCTGGTATTCTTTTTAAGTCTCCCTACTACTTGCCACTTCAATCGCTCTCCTTCTCTTATGAGCTAGTACATGTGTGTACACTCACTCCAACTCCCACCCATCCTTCATAAACACACATGAAGAGACATTTGTCTGCAAAATAACCACCACTACTTCTTAGGTTTTTCCTGTCTCCTGAGCCAGGTCTCTAGTCCATGGGTTGATGTTGTTAGCATTTCCCAGGACTCCACTCTGAACCGTCCTCTGGTTAGGGATCAAGTTTGTTTTTGATGCCTGCAACACCTCTGCTCCATACTCGTAAAATATGTGGTATTTTACGTAACTACGTAAACTTTCACCTGGCTCACTCTGATCCAGCCATCTTCACGGTTTATGTTTCTGGATTGGATTTAAGTTTTGTTGCAAACCTCAGATTTGGTGGGATCATTAAAAATATTTCTCGTCTTTTTCCCTGTGGGTTTTTTTCCCCCTCTCATATTTATAAAGAGGAGCTACATCCTACAAAGAGGAGGCGTTTAAGGTCTTCTTGTAAGATAGAACAGAAATCTAGTAAATTATTCCCCTTAAAATTTCCACAAATGAATCAGAATGTACAATATATGGACATGGAGAGCCTCAGTAAGACCAACAAATTCAGGCAGCTTTTCTTGAAGCATTGATCCAACCATCATTTCTTCAACTGAGTTTCAGATAATGTTTTCGCTTATGTTTTGACATCATGCTATGTGGGAAAATATGTATATTTAACCCCAGAATCATGCTTCTGAGCTGAGATATTCACAGTATTGGAGGCAGATGGGTTGACTGAAGAAACAGCAGCTTCTGTTCTTGGGGTCCCACTTGCTCTGTGGCATCTGTTCAGTGAGAGGAATGGAGAGTGGTTTGCCAACACTTGCTCCTGTTCTTTTCTTCAAACAGCTCACTTGAATTTGAATAAGTCAAATGTACAAATGACAACAATCCACTGTTCTTTTGCACAGCTGGAGCCTTACCCTCTGCATTTCACATGGCTGCTCATGGCATTAGGAGCCAATGGTGAAAGTAATGACCACCATTTACTGAGTATTTGCAAAGTGTGTCTTGTATGCCAGCCTGCAGAATGTAACATTTTAAAGAGATGGAAGTTGAGAAAGTAATAAAAATGGTTTTCTATTATATTTACAATGAAATGACTGAAGATTGGAGGGTTAACAAATCTTTACAAGCAGACAGCATTTTGAGCCATATTGCTTCTCGTTCTTTGTATGAAGGATATTCTTTTTATACTTGTTTCTGTCATCTATTTTCTATTTTTCCAGCTTTCTCAAGAGCTAGGACTTTGGTAATATTGTGAACTGCAAGGTATTGTTACATTACATGCTTTCTTCATGTAGCTGCTTGGTTTCTGAGCTGGTTTTTATTTATTTATTTATTTTTTAAAGTATTCATTTATTGGCTGTGTCGGGTCTTAGTTGCGGCACGCGGGATCTTTTGTTGTGGCATGCAGGCTCTTTGTTGAGCTGCGCGGGCTTCTCTCTAGTTGTGGCACGCAGGCTCCAGAGTGGATGGGCTTAGTTGCCCCGTAGCATGTGGGATCTTAGTTCCCTGACCAGGGATTGAAGCGGTGTCCCCTGCATTGCAAGATGGATTCTTAACCACTGGACCACCACGGAAGTCCTTCAGCTGTTTTTTAAAACTAGGTGGTTGGTACTTGCCGTCTTGGGACCTTCACATAGTATCTTGAAGATTTACCCATTTTCTAGTGTAATACCATTTCCCCTTGCAAAAAAAAAGGTTTTTTTTGTTGTTGTTGTTGGGGCTAATGTGAGTTGCCCTTGGTATAATTTTAATGGGTTTCTTTCAATAAAGATCTTAGTTTTAAGCTGCCTGGATGGGCAGAGTAACACTTGGTGTTACCTATTTCTTAGTCAGGGGTTTAATAGAGAATTTATCTTATTTCTACTTACTGTGATAAATCACTTATTCTGCTTTTTAATTTTATAAACTGTATAATTTCTGTTTTAATATTTCTCTGATATGCTATATGGTTTTTGTTTTCTTTGTTGTGTTCATCTGTTTATAATAATTTTGAAGATTTAGGGAATATGTTTTAAATTATTTCAATGTTGGGGCTTCCCTGGTGGCTCAGTGGTTAAGAATCCACCTGCCAATGCAGGGACACAGGTTCGAGCCCTGGTCCAGGAAGATCCTACATGCTGCGGGGCAACTAAGCCCGTGCACCACAACTACTGAGCCTGCGCTCTAGAGCCCGTGAGCCACAACTACTGAAGCCCGTGTGCCACAACTACTGAAGCCTGCGCGCCTAGAGCCTGTGCTCTGCAACAAGAGAAGCCACCGCAATGAGAAGCCCACGCACCGCAACAAAGAGTAGTCCCCTCTTGTTGCAACTAGAGAAAGAGAAAGCCCGTGTGCAGCAACGAAGACCCAACGCAGCCAGAAAAAAGAAAAAAGAAAAAAGTTGGGGTCTTCACATGACCTTTAAAAACAAATTATTTCAATGTTAATTGTTGTAATGTTAAATTATGATCACACATACTTATACACTTATCTCTATATCTTTATTGATGTTTGTTTTAACTTTAAATGTAAAGAAGTTATATGGCAGAAATTACATGATGGCTTCCAATTTATCGTTTTGTAGGTAGACAAGTTACTCTTGGCAAACTGAAGACTAACAGCTACTCTCTACCAGAATAACTGGCACCAACAGAGTTGATTTTCATAATGACCTTTTAAAACACACTTTTCAAATTTTCATGTTTATTTTGATTTCTGTTAGGCTCAGGCTTAAAAGTAGACAGCTTTTAATTGAATTGATTTCCAAATAATAGACACTTTTCTAAATATGGTTAGTAAACAACCTCTAAGCCAACAGCACAATTTTATAATAAAACATTGACTGTTATGTACTTTCAGTAATTAATTTACACTCTGATTCTCTAAGTACTTTAAAGTGCATATTCACCTTTTTACAGTAACCATGGGGGGGGCAATTTAGCATATTGCAGCAATAGTGTATTAAATATTATAAATGAGAATGTGCCAGAAAGACATTTGTAGTAAAATAGTATCACAGTCACCTATTCAGAGACACAGGATGTATACTGCAGTGAATTTTGTGAAAGTTGGCAATTTAATATAGGATGTGGAAATTGGCTTTAAATTCAGAGGTACATATATATGTATGTGTGTGTATGTATGTATGTGTATATATGTGTTGTGTGTATGTATATATACATATATAATATATTTAGAACAAGAGTGTATGTGGACATTATAATAATGTGGAAATTATTATATGATCATATAATAATAGTAAATAGTTGCTCAAAAGACTAATATTTGCATAATAAGGGGACAGATAATGTGCTCAAGAAAGTGAGTCTCAACCAACTCAACCAAAGTCAGAGAGAACATCCTGAATTTTGAAGGACAGTGTTACTATCAGATTTTGAAAGGAAGCTTCTCACCTTCTTTTCAATTATGCCAATCACTTTCCCAGGAATAGATAGTGATTAAGTGTAGAACTTATTTCTCTCCATAACATAGAAAGTTCATGGGTGTGTGTATGTGTGTGTGGTCCTGTGTTTAATTAAGAAGACAAATATGCAAAGGAAGTATGAATAATAATTCCTTGATACTTTCTCCTGATGTTTAACTCCTTGCCATGCTGCTGATCATTATGAGCACTGGTTCTTTATGCCAGGCAGTGGTGAAAAGCTGACATTTCGTATCATAGGTCTTTTTCATGTTCTCTTACATCTTTCCATAATTCTGTAGCTCTGCTTAGATCTTTTCCCCCAGTAGCATGATGGTTTGCCCTCTGAACCTAGCATCTAATCTGCAAAAGACATGAGGCTCTTTTTTGTGGACAAAAGTTCAGCTTTCAAAGAACTCATAGGAGAGGTTAAAAAAATACACCAAAATTATCTGTAATGGTAAATTAAATGTAGTAAGTGCAACATTATCCAGGAAGCCCAAAGAAGAAATAAAAAATCTACTGATGCAAGTAAAAGAAATCTTCATGGGTTATTTGTGATTAATCTTAAGGACTGGGTGAGATTTCATGCAAAGAAATGCACAGTGGATATGCAAGGAAGTGGGAATGCTAATTGGTGGAGACAGAAATGCCTGATGATTATTGCATCCAATTTGAATAATGTCAAGGGAATGTGAAGACGAGTTACAGGAGAATAGACCAGAAAAGTAAGGCAGGTCCATATTGTTTTCCTGGAATTAGTCTTTCCCAACTGGAGTTCCACAAGAGAATTAGGCCTTACATAAAATAAATTGAGTGATTATTTTCTCAATCCTCCCAAAGTTACTACATAGCTATCACCAGTCTAAATGCATAGGAGGGAAGTTAATTCATTACATAGAATGGGTGCCCAGAACATTTAGGTTTAATTCTCTCTGGGAACCTCCACTGAGAAAGCCTCGTCTAGACTCTAAATAATAAGGAAACACGGAAAATATGTGAGTTAAAACTGTGTCTTGATACAGCTGTGTTTTGGGAAAACTTAACTGACAATAGTACTCAGAATAGTTTGAGGAATGTGAAACTAAATATTATTGGAGTTTATGTAACATGAAAAATAATGAAAGAAATGAAAACAGTAATCAAAAAAAGGTGATGAGGGCTTCTCTGGTGGTGCAGTGGTTAAGAATCTGCCTGCCAATGCAGGAAACATGGGTTCGATCCCTGGCCTGGGAAGATCCCACATGCCACGGAGCAACTAAGCCCGTGTACCACACTGACTGAGCCTGCGCTCTAGAGGCCGCGAGCCACAGCTACTGAAGCCTGTGCACCTAGAGCCTGTGCTCCGCAACAAGAGAAGCCACCACAGTGAGAAGCCTGTGCACCGCAACGAAGAGTAGCCCTGGCTCACTGCAACTAGAGAAAGCCCGCACACAGCAACGAAGACCCAACACGGCCAAAAAAATAAAAACAAACAAACAAAAAGGTGATGATGCAAAAGATTTATTACTTCATTCATTTAAAGCAAAGATATATTAGATACCTACCGGATGTCAGGTTTTGTGGCTACTATGATGAGTAGAAATAGATCTAGCCATTACCACCTAATGGGGAGTCAGACATTAAGCAAATGAGTACAAATCCATGTAAATTCTTAACAGATAAGTGCTAAAAGAAGGGAAGTTTCTCAGTACATATAACAGAGACATAAAGTCTACTCTAGCAGTGTTTACGTACTTGGGAGGAGTGGATAACAGTGTAATAGAATGATGCTTTTTGTATATGGTCAGTTTGGAATTTATTTTATCATTAGTGGGAGACTAATGATAAAATCGGGAACTAAAATTATAATCTCGTAACCTGTGTCCAATGATCATTAAAGCCACTGCTTTATTCTTTCATTCTTTCATTCCAATCTTTACTAAAGAATACTTTTGTGAAAATTGTAATGATTTTTAAAATATTTATTTATTTATTTATTTTTGGCTGAGTTGGGTCTTTGTTGCTCCTCATGGGCTTTCTCTAGTTGTGGCGAGTGGAGGCTACTCTTCGTTGTGGTGCGTGGGCTTCTCATTGAGATGGCTTCTCTTGTTGCGAAGCACGGGCTCTAGGCGTGTGGGCTTCAGTAGTTGTGGCACGTGGGCTCAGTAGTTGTGGCTCGTGGGCTCCAGAGCGCAGGCTCAGTAGTTGAGGTGCACAGGCTTAGTTGCTTCCCGGCATGTGGGATCTTCCCGGACCAGGGCTCGAACCTGTGTCCCCTGCATTGGCAGGTGGATTCTTAACCACTGCACCACCAGGGAAGCCCGAAAATTGTAATGATCTTTGCATAAGGGTATAAACACAAACAGGATTTTTCCTCTTTGTAGGTTGTACCTGTATAATTGCTGCATTTATCTACTCTGTCTACATTCCATTGTTACTGTAAAACAGACTCTACCCAGGCATGCCTGAGTGAATTTCTCCTAGTTGACAAAGAAGCAAAACTACTCCTGGACCTCAAATTAAATAAAAATAAATGAAGAGAAACTAAAATGAAAGAGACATAATTTTTAAAATGTTTAAGTGGTTATCATGAATCTGCTATTGAAGATATTGTCAGGAATGTTACTTATTCTCCAATACGTTTAGGTCCTATGTGAATATTTCCAGTGGTTTCTCAGTTTTAAAATTGAGACTTCTATCCTGAATTCAAAGAAGTTAAGGAACAATTTTGATGATAAAGCATAATTAGTTATACTTGTTTCCTTGGGTTAGAGGTCCTAATTTTCTTCTGTTTTATTGATCATATTGTATCCATGTCTCATTCAGTTTGCTGCTTCAGATAGAGAACTTATAAGTTAATGAGTCATTATGATTAATCAGACATTTCCCTTTCTTAGTATCTAGTTACTTGAGTCTCTGTATGATACTTGAATCTGACACTGTGTGGATTAAGCAAAGATGTTAGCCTTGTTTCCTCTTTACTAAACAGGCCATAGCATGAACAAGCTTTATGGAAATGAAATTTATTATGAAGAACAATGAGCATTCCAATCTCATTCTTGCTGTTTATATTTTCTATCAAATCACAAGTGTCTTCTGGGAAGAATCAGTAAAGCAGACTTGGAGTTTTTTTTTTTTTTTTTGCGGTACACGGCCCTCTCACTGTTGCGGCCTCTCCCACTGCGGAGCACAGGCTCCGGACGCGCAGGCTCAGCGGCCATGGCTCACGGGCCCAGCCGCTCTGCGGCATGTGGGATCTTCCCGGACCGGGGCACGGACCCGTGTCCCCTGCATCGGCAGGCGGACTCTCAACCACTGCGCCACCAGGGAAGCCCAGACTTGGAGTTTTTGAAAATGTGAAAGTCAAGCTAAAAATGTGTAGGTAAATCTATATCTCAAGACAGGAGATAAGCCATAATTTTAGCTTTTATGGTTGTAAGCATTATGAAATAAATGTCCATAAAAGTCTAGACTAACACAGAGGGATTTGGAAAAAGAAATGGCTGAGCTGCTTTTAGTAAATCCTGGTGAAAGTGACAAAACTGCTAAAGAAAATGTAAACAAAAATCTATAAAAGATAAAGATTTATATGGGACTATGGGATTTAACTAGATCCAAACACATGAAAGCTGTGTTATCCAATATGGTAGCTAGTAGCCAGCTACTGTATTTAATTGTTGTTCAGATTTTCTCTGTGACAGTAATCTTATTCTGATTTAGGAGCATTGTTTTATGTCTGTCTTACCCGTACACTACACCCTTGGCCTTAGCTGTCTCCCTGACTCACTGCTAGCAGAGTGCAAAGGCAGAGAATCAGAATCTCAGGAAGAGAAATAACCTAAGGCTTACATCATCTGGTGGCATACCTTCCATTAAAGAAAACCGTTGAGTTCTAGAATCATTCATTCTATCCTTAGGCAAATACAAAGTTTTCTTTTACTAAGTTAGAATCAGTTCGTTAACAGTGTTCCTAATTCTGTCCTCCAGAGCCATCGTGGGACATGTCTAGTCTTTCTTTTTTTTTAATTAAGTTTTTTTATTGCAGTATAGTTGATTTAAAATGTTGTGTTAGTTTCTGCTGTACAGCAAGGTGAGTCAGTTATATATATATACACATGTATCTGCTGTTTTTAGATTCTATTCCCATATAGGCCATATTGAATAGAGTTCCCTGTGCTATACAGTAGATTCTTATTAGTTATCTATTATATATATAGTATTGTGTGTATGTCAATCCCAATCTCCCAATTTATCCCTCTCACCCGTTCCCCCTTGGTAACCATAAGTTTGTTTTCTACATCTGTGACTCAATTTCTGTCTTGTAAATAGGTTCATTTGTACTGTTTTTTCCACATATAAGCAATATCATATGATATTTGTCTTTGTCTTACTTAACTCAGTATGACAATCTCTAAGTCCATCCATGTCACTGCAAATGGTATTATGTCACTCTTCTTTATGTCCAAATAATATTCCATTGTATATATGTACCACATCTTCTTTATCCATTCCTCCAATGACATTTAGATTGCTTCCATGTCCTGGTATTGTAAATAATGCTGCAATGAACATTGGGGTGCATGTATCCTTTTGAATTATGGTTTTCTCTGGATTTATGCCCAGGAGTGGGATTGCTGGATCGTATGATAGTTCTATTTTTAGTTTTTTAAAGAATCTCCATACTGTTGGACATGTCTAATCTTTCTTCTGCTCAACATTTCTTAAATATTTAATACAAATACCATAAAATATCATCAGTTTTTACGTAGATGGGGCGACATTATTAGACACCATCCCATACATAAATAGTTACTGCCTTAATAGTAGTAACTACCCTATATTGAATAATTAATCACAAAATCATGAACTATGGATTTTATGTACATTATTTCTAATGCATACAAGGGTAATATATATCTGCAGCCAACAAGATTATTACTGTTGTTTTCCAAGTTTGGCAGTTGACAGGAGCTGTCACCTTATTTAAGGAGCACAAGCTGACCCAGATTCAGGTCTGACTATAAATCCTTCGTTCCACACTCTTTTATATAAACTGCAAGCACATGCCTTATTATTAGCTATATTATTCTGAGTAAATTGCACTATTCTTCAAATCTGTTTGTCCTTTTAAAGCAGTTGATTTTGGGGTTGTGGAAATAACCAACACAATCCTCCCTTGGAGAATGTAATTTTGGGGAACAGTTTTAAATCAGATTTAAGAGGCAGATTGCTAGAAGAGGCAGGCCTCTCTAAATCTCATCTAGCATGGGACAGAGTGGCCTTGTCAGCACTCAAGAAAGAATGCACTGATGCATCTTCATACTCCCCAAATCTTCAGTTGAGTGTGAGGAACGTTTAATTATAAAGTTTCTTATGACCATATATTTCTGTGATTCAAGAACTGTAAACTAGGGACTTCCCTGGTGGCGCAGTGGTTAAGGATCCGCCTGCCAATGCAGGGGACACGGGTTCGAACCCTGGTCAGGGAAGATCCCACATGCCGTGGAGTAACTAAGCCCGTGCACCACAACTACTGAGCCTGTGCCAAGAGCAGGGGTCCCCAACCACCGGGCTGCGGACCAATACCATTCCGTGGTCTGTTAGGAACCGGGCTGCACAGCAGGAGGTGAGCAGCGGGCAAGCGAGTGAAGCTTCATCTGCTACTCCCCATTGCTTGCATTACTGCCTGAAACATCCCGCCCCCTCCCCGTCAGTGGAAAAATTGTCTTCCAGGAAACCGGTCCCTGGTGCCAAAAAGTTTGGGGGCCACTGCTCTAGAGCCTGCAAGCTACAACTACTGAAGTCCACGTGCCCTAGAGCCTGCATGCCTTAACTACTGAGCCCGCGTGCTGCAACTACTGAAGCCCGCGCACCTAGAGCCCGTGTGCCGCCAACAGAGAAGTCACGGCAATGAGAAGCTCACGTACCACAGCAAAGAGTAGCCCCCGTTCGCTGCAATTAGAGAAAGTCCACATGCAACAATGAAGACTCAACACAGCCAAAAAAACAAAAAAAACCTGTAAACTAATGAGCTAATGGTAGAGATTTAGTACTTTTCAAATGTATATATGTATATATGAATGATATATACAATATATATGTATGACATACATGATATATACAATCTACACAAGATACATATGTGTATGTATATGTAATATATTTTTAACCACAAAGAAAAAAGTACAAATTTATAATTATAAATAAAAAATAAAGAAATGTTTAAAAATAAATGTAGGGACTTCCCTAGTAGTCCAGTGGTAAAGAATCCACCTTACAATGTAGGGGATGCAGGTTCCATCCCTGGTCAGGGAACTAAGATCCCACATGCTGTAGAACAACAAAGCCTGCGTGCCACAACTACTGAGCTTGTGTGCCTAAGCTAGAGTGCGTGTGCTGCAAACTACAGAGCCCATGTACCCTGGAGGCTGCTCGTCACAACTATAGAGAAGCCCGTGCACCACAATGAAGAGCCCATGTGCCACAACTAAGACCTGATGCAACCAAAGATAAATAAAAATAAATAAATAAATAATAATAAAAAAATATATATACATTTAATATCATCTTTTCAGTACCCCCTCACCCAACACAGCCTTTTAACAATTTTTTTTTTTTTTTTCTTTTATGGTACGGAGGCCTCTCACTGTCGTGGCATCTCCCATTGCGGAGCACAGGCTCACGGGCCTAGCCGCTCCATGGCATGTGGGATCTTCCCGGACCGGGTCACGAACCCATGTCCACTAGCATCAACAGGCAGACTCGCAACCACTGCGCCACCAGGGAAGCCCCTTTTAACAATTTGTAAGAATATTTCTCTAAACCATTCTCTGTGTTTACACAAATTCTTTTCCTATTCTGTCTTTCATTCTTTTATTTTTCAACAAAAATGTTTAAAGTCTGAAACTCCTGGAATTGATTTCTACAATTCCATTGATAGCTTGTATGATAGCTTGTTCAAGTAACAGTTGCTTTTTTTTTTTACATCTTTATTGGAGTATAATTGCTTTACAATGGTGTATTAGTTTTGAATTTATGGAAATTGTTTATTTTGCAAAAAAATTTTGCAATCCACACTTTCAAAATAATTGTGGACATGCCCTTTCCCCCCAAATTCTCTCCATCACAGAATACCATAAATATATATATATATATATTTTTTTTTTTTTCTGTGGTATGTGGGCCTCTCACTGTTGTGGCCTCTCCCGTTGCGGAGCACAGGCTCCGAACACGCAGGCTCAGCGGCCATGGCTCACGGGCCCAGCCACTCCGCGGCATGTGGTATCTTCCCAAACCGGGGCACGAACCCGTGTCCCCTGCAACGGCAGGCGGACTCTCAACCACTGTGCCACCAGGGAAGCCCCCATACTATAAATATTTTAAACTTTGGCTAATCTGATGAGTGAAAAAGTATGTCTCATTCATTATGTATAATTTGGATGCCTAGTGATACTGAAAATCTTTTCGTGTTTAATGACCATTTGTGCGTCCTTTTTTGTGGCTTGCCTGCTAATGTGCATTGCTAAATTTTCTATTGCTTTTTATTTAGTTTACTCTTTTTTTTTTTTTTTTGCGGTACGCGGGCCTCTCACTGTTGTGGCCTCTCCCGTTGCGGAGCACAGGCTCCGGATGCGCAGGCTCAGCGGCCATGGCTCACGGGCCTAGCCGCTCCGCGGCATGTGGGATCTTCCCGGACCGGGGCACGAACCCGTGTCCCCTGCATCGGCAGGCGGACTCTCAACCACTGCGCCACCAGGGAAGCCCTAGTTTACTCTTATTAGTTAGAAAGAACTTTGTGTACATTAAAGATACTATCTTTTTGTTTGTCATGTTCCTAGTCTGTTGTTTATCCTTTGCTTTTGTTTATAGAGGTTTTGGCAAATGGTTATTTTATGTCCTAAAATGGGGTTATCTTAAGAAAATCCCCTCAGGTACATGTGATGGTTAATTTTGTGTGTCAGCATGACAGGGCTAACGGATGTCCAGATAACTGGTACAGCATTATTTCTGGGTGTGCCTGTGACGGTGTCTCTGGAGGACATTAGCATTTGAATTAGTAGACTGACTAAAGATTACTCTCACTAGTGCAGGTGGGCATTATCCAATCTGTTGAGGACCTGAATAGAATAAAAAGATAAAAGGGTGAATTTGCTTTCTCTGCTTGAGCTGAGACATCCACCTTCTTCTCTCCTTAGACTTTCTCAAGCATTTAGATTCCACTGGGACTTATACCATCAGCCCCCTGATTCTCAGGCCTTCAGATTGAGACTGAATTACACTACCCGCTTTCCTGGTTCTCCAGCTAGCAGTCTGTGGGCCTTCTTGGCCTCCACAGCAGCATAAACAAATTCCTATCATAAGTCTCCTCTTATATCTCTCTCTCTCTATATCCTATTTGTTCTGTTTTTCTGGAGAACATTGACTAATATAGCATGTTATAAAATTTTTCTCCAGAAAAATTTTCATAATTTTTACCAGGAGATTTATTTTTATACTTTATATGAGATTGGGGTTAAGTTTTCTTTAATTTCATTAGCAAAAAAAAAAAATGCTAGCTTTATATGATGCTTTGAAATTCTTTCCATATTTTCCTGTGACCTGGAAAGAAATAGTATTGTGTTACTTAAAATTCAGTAGAATTCAGCTATAAAACAATCTGGAGTGAGGTCATCTTAAAGGTAGTTTAATTAATGGTTTACTTTATGACTGTGTGTCTGTGGAGATTATTTGTCTCTTGAATCAAATTTCATAGTTTTCCTCAGGATTTTAATTAGTGTCTCACTGTTGCTTTTACATCTTAAATTCCTTATGAGATTGTATATTTTTCATAAACTCAACTTTATATATCTTCAGTTTTTTTCTTTTTCTTAAGTCGTATGATAAAAGACTACGCATTTCCTAAACCTAGTCATGATTGTGTATCCCATTAACTGTATACCTTGACATTTCATATTCTACTGTGGCAAATTAACAGGTGTTGGAAGGCATGGCAGTTCTCCTGTGTGCTCAGAGTGGGTAAGCTTGTAGACTCTAACCCTTCTGCTATGGTTTGGGGAGGATGCCTCTCTGCTCTCTTTTTCTAAGGGACCACTGCTATGTCCCAGATGCAGGCTTTGACTATAAGTGCTACCTCCTTCCACCAGGGACCACTAGGGTTTACCAGTAGCTGTTCTAAGGAACACAAGAAGTAGACAGACATCTGCTACCCATCCTCCAGAGATCACAAAGCTTCAGCCGTTTGGGACCACTCATGAACATTTTCCCAAGATTGAGGAGAGGCAAACCTTTATCTTTCACTCCAGGTCCCTTGGAGAGGGAAGCCCATTCCCTTCCTTAGAGATCCCAGCAGGGCTTGTGGCCTCTGATGCATCCTCCAAGGTCTACCAGAAGCATGCTTTCCTGGGTCTATCACCTTCTCTAGAGAGGGTATTGGGAAGGAAAGTACAGTGACTAGCATTCCATTATCCCAGAATCCCACAGAAATGACCTCGGCGTTTAGATGTATCTTGGTACGAAAGAGAAATCTTATGTAGTGGTCTTTTTTCTTTATTTTTCTCCCTTTAACACGCTTTGGAATCAAATGCAACCAGATTTTAAGTGTTTGCCTCCTACAAGTGTGGTAAATGTCAATTGAGAGAAAAGTGAACATTCTTCTGTAAGGAACTTCAGAATTTCAAGGCTGACCCACTTGAATTTGTTTCTTAATAAGCTAAATCATGTTTTTCTCTCCTGCTACATGTCTAATCATAATCATATGAGTATTTTTCTGCTTTTCTAGATGCAGATTGCCCTGTACGTAGCATCTCTCCATCTGAGGCTCCACACGTGTTCTATCATCCTCTTGCCGAAATGCTTCTTGCATTTCCTAAGCATTGCTGCTATGGTCTTGAGTGTCATTTCCTTAGCTCCATCTGTATATTGATATTTTGTGAGGATCTGTATGGATTCCACGTAAGAATCGAGCTCAGCAGGCCAGCGTATTTAGTTTTTAAGAGAAAAGAAAGTAATCGATCAATTCCTATTGTAGTTCATTCTCTTTTTCCTCCCCACTTCTTCTCATTCTACCCTCACATGCAGATATTCTTACACCTTTGAAACGGAATCAAATTTCCAGGCGGTACAATTAAATTTCAGTCAAAAATTCCACTTACCAGAATGTTCACAATACTAATAGTGTTGTTAGAAATAAGACACTTGATTAAAAGGCGGCACACTTGTCTATATCTTTAATGTGCATTCCTAATGAGTCTTACCAGGAGGCTGATTCACATGAAAATGCACAGTTAGCTCATCCAAGTTTAATATACCATTATCTGCACGCAGGCCCTCTTTTCATTACCATTTGAATGCACTGTTTTCTCTGGAGTTTTGTGCAGGAAACAAATCCCTATATATGGCATACAGCTCTAGACTCTGATTTGTCTGCATTTGCCCTTTAGACAAAAGGCCAAAACAGCGTGCTCTGTGGTGCATTAATTTTCAATCTCTGGCTATTTTTGAAATTTTAATGCACCACATTTCCTTTTCCAGAGGACTTTAGTCAGAATACAATGTAGAAGTGAAAATAGCCAAGAGATTTGTTATTCTGAGTGATGGCGCACCATCTTTCCCACGTGAACTCCAGATAAAAGGGGCTGCTTTAAAGAGCTGTTGAAATCCAATGAAATAAAAAAGTATTTGAAAACTGATTTCACTAGTTTATTGAGTCTATAATGCTATTTAGACTTTAGAGTCTGAGACAACCAGTTGCCTGCAATAAAAACTGAGAAAACAAAAGTTGTGTTTAGTTCCTATGAAGGTTATCATTTGGACTTTCATTAATTTTCATGTTTCTGGTGTGCCACACTCCCACAATTCTATAAGCTTCCCTGGTGTCCAGAATTCTATTTAATCTGGAGCAAATGAAATCAGTAACAGATTAAAAATACTGTAAATATTTAAAAATAATTCCTTCCCTCTTTTTTTTTCTAATTTTCAAGCATTATGTATATTTAGACCTTCAAAGAGAATTAAATAATTGGAAAAAGAGAAAATGTCTTTCTTATAAAGTAATTGATTCATTATTCAAGAGTGAGAACTATCATATAGGACATTTTACTAAGGATGAGGTCATTTTAGGATAATCCAAGTGGTTATTATTTTGCAGATATACTTAGTAAAACGAAGAGATGTGGCACACTTGAAGTGCGCAAATAGACGAAACTATTTGCTTGTAAGGTGATGTTAAGAATAATTTGTTAAGGGTAAAGAGAGCAGGCTTATTGGAAGGTGCATGACATATTAGAAAATAGATGATATTATAGGTCATTTGAACCTATAGGATTGGCTTATAGCCTTTACAACTTACTATCTTTGCTTATCATGCATTTTTCTTAAGTTCTCTGAGTCTCAGAATTCCTCTTTCCTATTCCCAGGGGCATCTGTAAAAATGGCATAATAACCCTTTGTGAAAATAATAACCACTGTTGTGAAAATAGAGATAAAATTATATGGCATCTAGTAATAAACAAGTTCATAAAGGTTGCAAGATATAAGATCAATAAGAAAAATCAGCTGTAGTTTTTTACACTAGCAATCAATAATTTGAAATGGGAATGAAGAAAAATTTCCATTTCCAATAGTATCAAAAAGAATAAATACTCAAGAATAAATTTTAAAAATGTATTACGAGACTTATACACTAAAAACTATAGAACACTGGTGAAAGAAATTAAAGAAGACCCAAATAAATGGAAAGCTAGTTCATGTTCATGGCTTGGAAGATTTAACATTTTTAAGATAGTAATGCTATCCAAATTGATCTACAGATTCAACACAATGTCTATCAAAATCCCAGCTGGTGTTTTGCAGAAACTGACAAACAGATCCTATAATTCATATGGAAATGCAAGGGACCCTGATAGCCGAAACAATCTTGAAAAAGAAAAACAAAGTTGGAGGACTCACACTTTGTAATTTCAAAACTTACCACAAAGCTACAGTAATTGACATTGTGATACTGGCATAAAGATAGACATATAGAACAATGGAATAAATCGAGAATGAAGAAAGAAATCTGTACATCTACGGTCAGTTGATTTTTGAGAGATGCCAAGAAAATTCAGTGGGGAAAATAATAATCTTTTCAACAACTGGATATCCATACGGTAAAGAAAGAATTTGGACCCCTACTTCACATCATACACAAGAATTAACTCAAAATGGGTTGTAGATATTATATAGAATAAACTTAACTAGGAAGGTAAGATACTTGTACACTTAAAACTATAAAACAGTGATGATTAAAGTGGACATAAATAAATTGAAAGGCATTCCGTTGTCATGGATTATAAGACTTAATACTGTAAAAATGTCTACACTATTCAACACAATCTATAGAATCAATACAATCCCTATCAAAGTCCTAGTGGCACTTTTACAGAAATAGAAAAAACAATCCTAAAATTCATATGGATCCACACAAGACCCAGAATAGCCTAAGCAATCTTGAGAAAGAAGAACAAAGCTGATAGCATCATAGTTCTTTATTGCAAAACTACAGCAATTTATTGGTACTGGTATAAAAAAGGACATATAGAACAGTAGAACAGAATAGAAAGCCCCCAAATAAACCCACACATATATAGTCAACTTATCTTCTACAAGGGTGCCAAGATATACAATGGGGAAAGGATAGTCTCTTCAGTAAATGGTGTTGGGAAAACTGGATATCCACGTGTAGGAGAATGAAATTGGACCCTTATCTTGTAACGCACACAAAAAAACAACTCAAAATGTATTAAAGATTTAAATATAAGACCTGAAACTGTAAAACTCCTAGAAGAAAACATAGGGGAAAAGCTTCATGACATTGGTCTTGTTATTGGTTTCTTGGATATGATATCAAAAGCACAAGCAACAAAAGTAAGAATAGACAACATCAAACTAAGAAACATCTGCCCAGCAAAGGAAACAATAAACAGAGTGGAAAGGCAAACTACAGAATGGGAGGAAATATTTGCAAACCATTTATCTGTTAAAGAGCCAATCTCCAAAATACATAAGAAACTTCTAGAACTTGATACCAAAAAAAAAAAAAAACCCAAACAAACAAACAAAAACACCCTGTTTAAAAAATGGGCTAAGGTTTGAATAGACATTTTCCCAAAGAAGACATGTAAATGGCCAATAGGTATTTGAAAAGATGTTCAGCATCTCTAGTCATCAGAGAAATGCAACTCAAAATCAGAAAACCAGCACAGAAAACCACATGCCTGTTAGGATGGCTATTAAAAAAAAAACCCACAAAAAAGATCTTGCTGTGGTTTATGTCAAAGAGTGTTTTTCCTGTGTTTTCCTCTAAGAGTTTTGTAGTGTCTGGTCTTACATTTAGGTCTTTAATCTATTTGGAGTTTATTTTTGTGTATGGTGTTAGATAGTGTTCTAAGTTCATTCTTTTACCGGTAGCTGCCAGTTTTCCCAGAACCACTTATTGAAGAGGCTGTCTTTTCTCCATTGTATGTTCTTGCCTCCTTTGTCGTAAATTAGGTGACCATATGTGCCTGGGTTTATCTTTGGGCTTTCTATCCTGTGCCATTGATCTATATTTCTGTTTTTGTGCCAGTATCATACTGTCTTGATTACTGTAGCTTTGGAGTATAGTTTGAAGTCGGGGAGCCTGATTTCTCCAGCTCCATTTTTCTTTCTCAAGATTGCTTTGGCTATTCGAGGTCTTTTGTGTTTCCATACAAATTGTAAAATTTTTTGTTCTAATTCTGTGAAGAATGCCATATTGGTAGTTTGATAGGGATTGCACTGAATCTGTAGATTGCTTTGGGTAGTATAGTCATTTTCACAATATTAATTTCTTCCAGTCTAAGAACATGGTATGTATACCCTGAGAAAACCATAATTCAAAAAGAGACATGTACCACAATCTTCATTGCACCACTGTTTACAATAGCCGGGACATGGAAGCAACCTAAATGTCTATTGACAGATGAATGGATAAAGATGTGGCACATATATACAATGGATCAGCCATAAAAAGAAACGAAATTAAGTTATCTGTAGTGAGGTGGATGGACCTAGAGACTGTCATACAGAGTGAAGTAAGTCAGAAAGAGAAAAACAAATACCGTATGCTAACACATATATATGGAATCTAAAAAAAATGGTACTGATGAACCTAGTGGCAGGGCAGGAATAAAGATACAGACATAGAGAATGGACTTGAGGACATGGGGTGGGGGAAGGGGAAGCTGGGGCAAAGTGATAGTAGCATTGACATATATACACTACCAAATGTAAAATAGATAGCTAGTGGGAAGGAGCCGCATAGCACAGGGAGATCAGCTCGGTGCTTTGTGACAACCTAGAGGGGTGGGATAGGGAGGGTGGGAGGGAGGCTCAAGAGGGAGGGGATATGGGGATATATGTATGCATATGGCTGATTCACCTTGCTGTACAACAGAAACTAACACAGCATTGTGAAGCAATTATACTCCAATAAAGATGTATTAACCCCCCCCGACAAAAACCCAAAACCATAAAACACAACAAAAAAGATATTAGGTATTGATGAAAATGTGGAGAATTTGGAACCTTGTACACTGTTGGTAGAAAGGCAAAATTGTGCAGCTGCTGTGGAAAACAGTATGGCATTTCCTCAAAAAATTAGAAATAGAACTGGTGTTGATCCAGTACTTCTGCTTCTGAGTATATATCCAAAATATTTGAAATCAGGATTGCAGTGAGATACCTGAACTCTCATGATCATTGCAGCATTAATCACAATAGCGAATGGAAACAACCTAAATATCCGTTGACAGATGAATGAATAAGCAAAATGTGGTGTGTACATATATACAACAGAGTATTATTCAGCCTTAAAAAGAAGGAAATCCTGCCATATACAATAACATGGATGAACCTTGAGGACAGTATACTAAGTGAAATAAGCCAGTCACAGAGCAACAAATAGTGCATGGTTCCGTTTATATAAGGTATCTAAAACAGTCAAACTCATAGAAACAGTAGAACGATGGTTGCCAGGGGCTGAAGGAAGGGGGAAATGGGGAATTGCTGTTCAACAGATATACAGCTTCAGTAATAAAGATGAATAAATTTTAGCGATCTGTTGTACAACATCGTGCCTATAGTTAATACTATATTGTGCACTTAAGATTTTGTTACAAGAGTAGATCTCACATTAAGTGTTTGTACCACAAGAAAAAAAAAGTGTTCTTACCACACATCAGGGACCAGTCCTTCATGAGCAAGAGTTAAACTACAAACGTGAGACTATTTACAAAATGTGAGACCATTCTAAAAGGAGTTACAATATAAATTAATTGAAACATTAAAATAATAAGAAATTCAAACTTCATATATATATATGTTTATATGACACTTTATGGTACCTCCAAAGCAATGGAGAAATGCACTTTAAAAAAAAAACTAATAAAAATGGGTCACGGGCTTCCCTGGTGGCTTAGTGGTTGAGAGTCCGCCTGCCGATG
>NW_006789896.1:146768-169484 GCF_000442215.2 Lipotes vexillifer | reverse complement strand
TACCAAAAAAAAAAAAAAAAAAAAAAAAAAAAAAGGGTCACAAGTTATATTTAGAGTTGTGTGTTTCTCTGCCTTAATAAGACAATTTGACTCGAGAGCTTGGAATGTCCTTTGCTTTGGATATGAAATGATGAGGGTATCTAATGATTACTGTGGAAATAATTAATTGAAAGACTATTTAATCATCTAACTGTAAACTAATGCCTCTTCCACCCCTATCTCAAATACTCTCCCCACCCAAATTTTCATTCTTAGTCCTCAAACTCTGATCATCTATGAGTCATCTAAGTCAATGAAAAACAGTTTTTAAATTTTTTTATTTTTGAAAAAGTTTTGAACATTAAAAAAAATCTTACATATGTTATGATGTAAGGGATGTAAGATTACAAAAATATCTTTTACTTTTGATACTATAACTAACAAATAACCCCCAGTATCTTGACTAACTAACTGACTGTCAGAAAACAGCTTGGGATTTATTTACCAAACTTCTAAAGGAGGATATTCTCAATTGTGGTGAAAAAGCCCTTTTGAGGAAGTGATTGTGTCTATTAAGTGGAACTTTAGGAAAGACTTCTTAGTAGGTTTAGTTAATTTCCTTGATCAGAATATGAGGTGATTTTGCTTTTATAATCAAAAACTATTTAAAACTAGCTCCATTCACTTTATAAGGGTTAATAATGATGTCTCATATTTTAAAAATTTCCATCCTAATTCTACATCTTATCATCAACAGACATAATATTCAAGGTCTAATGCGGAATGATAACAGGGTAATATGTTGTCCATATTAATTAAAAAATAACACTTTCTAGGTACAATCTTTTCCTTTGTGGTAATCTCTCTGTGACATTAGTAAAATACTCACTTATGCCAGAATTATTATTAAATGAAATCTGATTAGATTACAGAGGAGAGGCAGGATGTGAATGAGGTGGGAGGAGAGGCCCTCTGCAATCAAAGCCCGTTGTAGGTCAATCTCGCTCCAGAACTGAGCTGTCAGTGGAAACAGCTGGAAGCCAGAAGAGAGTCTAGTGGAGGAGACACAGCTGTCATGGCTGAACACTTAGGAGAAGCAACCAGATGTCTTGTCTGCCTATTTTATCTTGAAAAACCCATGTACCTGAAATGTGGGTATGTTGCCTCCAAGGCATCAATTCACGGCAGAAGTAGCTCAGTGGGAGAGGGTTTATTGTGCCCCTTCTGCTCTTTGGTCTTTCAGAACAACGTCAGATCCAGTTGCCAGATGGGGGAACTGGTTTCTAAGTTCAAGGAACAAGAGCTCCAGCTGAGAGCTATTCTGTAGATGAATCCAAGGATGCTGAACTTCTAAATGAATATGACTTTGGATGTTGACACAACCTATGAATTCCTCATCATTTCAGATGACCTGAGGAATGTCCAATGTGGGAATATCAGAGGGTGTAAGCATGTGTTGAGAGATTCAGCTACTCATTTTGTGTCTTGAGCTCCCCTTGCTTCATTTCTGGCTGTCACTACTGGGAAACAATGTGGGACAAAGCAAAGAATGGGGCCTGGGAGTTTGCTGAGAGTATGTTCACCAACGAGGGGAGATCCAACTGTGTACAGAGCTTGGATTCCGGACCTTAAGTCTGAGACAACAAAGCTACTTTTTGGCCAGCACTGAGCATAGACTGCCCTCTGGGTAAATCTCCAGTTACACTGAGTGAGAATTTTCCAGGATGTGGATTTTGGAAAATTTCCTTTTATGACATTAGTGATGAAAGTTATATCTTTACATTTACCAAAATTTCAGCTTCTGAGCTACCGTGCCCATTCTTTTCCCCTTCAAGTCCAAGTAATGGTGATCAAGCCTCCCTGAGTATCTGTCTTGTGGATCAATCCCCACTTTCTTTTGTCCCTCCATCATAATCAGACATGGACTGATAAACCCAAAATAACAAAATGATTTTATGGTAAATGTCTTTGTGCTCATAGCTATGATCTTTCCTGCTTGGTACATATATTAGAAAAAATATTAGTGCAAAAATAGGGACTATTTTATGATTCACAAATGTAGATGAGTTAGAATATAAATTGTATATTAAATGTTAACTCTCATGGTAAAAAATACTATTGAGAACAAAATAAATACACTAAGTGCCAGAATAAATCTGCTAAAGCATACATAGAACATCTAAAAGAAAATTATAAAACATTTACAAGAATAATTAAAGAAAGCTGAAATAAATGATGGGATTGGAAGATTCAATATTATAAAGTGGTATTTTCTAAAAAAATTATAGATTTAATCAACCTACCCTCAAAATTATTGATAGAATTTGACAAGTTGATTTTAAAATATAGCCAGAATTGCAAAGGAACATGAATAGCCAAGAGTCTTGAAGAAGAACAAAGTTGGAAGAATTATTACCTTGTTATTAATTTGCCTTGTTATTATTCCTCTTGGCATGTGGCTTAGAAAGTCTTTGTTCCAAATGCCATGAACATTACCTGCCCAGAGTGGGTGTGTTCTGTATATCATTTCTACATCATCATGTAATTTGGGAGATTTATTTGCTAACTGCTAACTTGAAGAGCATCATTTCTGTACTTATGCAAATAATTCAAGAATTGACATCAAAATACATTTATAGGGGAATTATTAGCCCTTTTGATGCAAATATTTATATTTTTTGACTTAGAATTTGCACTTTCTTTTCTAAGCTACCCCATTCTAAGATAAAAGATGAGGAGATGGTTCAATATCCAGGAAACAGTTGTTTTCACAGTCATGTTTCACGGTGGTTTTATGGGTGTATACTTCAAACTCAGTAAGTTGTATACATTAAATGTGTACAGCTTTTTGTTTGTCAGTTATACGTTAATAAAGTGGTTTAAAATTATGTTTAATGGAATGAGAATAAATATTTCTTTAGCTTATCAAATCATCCTTGGTCACTGAACCAGGATAATTGGCTGAAGGGATAGGTTACATTCTTGAGAGGCAATATATTTGCCAACTAGAAAAACCAGATGATATTAGTTATATGTCTTTATTATGCTTTCCTTAGCACTGATATGATCTGGTGGTAAACTCTTTGATTTATTTTGAGAGAGGTTTTCTCCTGTGAAAGTATTTCTGTATCGATGGAGAATAAGCCCTAATTTCTGCTTGTGGGTAGCTTGTTCCAAAGAGGGACATTATGATATCTTTTCAGTACAGTTTGAAATAAAAAACTTGCAACATTTTTTAAACAAGTGCTAAGGAGACCTAAAACCATAATCTCTGCTCCTGTGGGAAATGAAACTATTTTTTGTCTATTAGAAAAATAACACGTAGCTTAAGAGATGCTGCTTTTATGCTCTATAGAATGTTATTTGTGGTCGATGCTTGGCTAAAAGGATACACCAAACATGTCCTCACAGATGGTCAATAAATATATTTTGAATGAATGGAAGTTAAATCTCTTCCTTAAGGGAAAACTACTAGTTAGTATCTGAACCAGAAGTAGATGCCCAATCTAGTTTTCTATTACATTATAGAAAATGTAATATGTAGTTTAACATAATAAACTAATATATAGTTATGCATAAGCTGTTTGACTTTTGAACTAAGGTAAATATTTAAGGACAAAGAAACATATTTCCTTGATATATTTGTTTTCAGGAACATTTGTTCTTTAGTGAAATTATTTAAAAGTGGTCCTTGGATCCTTAGTGTTTTTCTGACGCACTTTGTAAGTCAGATCAAAGACTCTGCTCTGGTTATAGGGCTCTAACAGCACACAGGATTGGCAAATGCAGCACTAGGTCACAAGTCAGTTTTGACTTGAGGCTAGATCCAGTTGTGAGATTCCTCAGCATTGTTTCCTAAAACTAGCAATGAGTCTGGGATAACTGGGTGGGCAGAGTGGCTGATGGTTAATATACCTCTTTGTCTCCTCCTCAGAATATAAGGAAGACCCCAGGAAAGTATGCAAGAGCTTGCTCATTACCTGGTGTGGGGACTTTATTACATACACCAAGACAGCTTTCCCAAGGAAGAGGAAGCATGAGTTCTATCTAGAAGAGAAATCTGTGACAACCACCAACAGTCCCACATTTCAGTAACGGTCTTTCTATTCATCTGCATTTTAATTTGGGGCGTGTTATATTGTACAATATAATTTAACCCAATTAGATACAGTGATCAATATAGTTACTTTTAATATTCCTATTCCTATTACTACTACATACAAATTTAGGAAAAGATTATTCTGTCTGGGTCAATCTTGTTTATAGGGTAAATAGGTGTTGTGTATCAAATTATCAGCACTATGTAAAGTTGCCCTTTGTCCATATCCTCTTCTTTCCTAAAATATTTTTTGCCAGTGGAATATAGTGAATAGAGCTGATTATTTTATAGGAAGCACATAAAAGAATAGAAAGTTAATGGGACAGGGAAGGCAGACACATGTTATTGGGAAATTGAATAATAAAAATAGACATTTGGATAATTACAACAGATGGGCTTGACACAAAACACAACAGTGCCAGTGTAGCGACTGCTACATTTTCACAAACAGTAGATAGAACAGTATTTGTTTATCCAAACATTCCATTTATATATAGAGAGATACAAGTACACCAAAGTTCATTTTTTTCAGTACTCTACTTGCAGTGACCTAATTTGTGTGTTTGAAAAGAAGCACTGTTATAAACATAGAATTTTATATAAATATAGCCAGTAATTATTACAGAAGAGTTGATAACTTTATAAAAGATTGTATCCTTTCAAAAGGTCACAAATATATGTATTCTTATACCTTAATGGCAACTGACTTCTATGTCCATGTCCAGTGTGCCCCTGGACTCTGCAGAACCAGTCAGTGGATTTAGTCTTGTTATCATTGCAAACCTGCTTGTCTTTGGCCCACTCTTTACCTTTATGTCTTCCTGACCATGTTCCTGGCTTTGACTGGGGCCTTGTGTCGACCTCCATTTTCTATTTACTTCCTCCTAACTCTTTCTCTGACTCTGAGCCACTGTCTGTCTCAACTCTGTTGCAGAGTAACTTGTGACTCTGTACTATTGTCCATTCCGTATTCTTTGGAGGATCACTGTGAATGGTCTACTTGGCAACTAAGGCATGAGAAGATTTCCAGTAACACTTGCTGCTTGTTAGGTTGGGTTTGGCAGTTAGGTCACTGATGATCCTAACAAGAGTGGTGTCTGTGGAGAAGTGGGGATTCAAGCTTGACTGGGGTGGATTAGAGGTTAGGAATTGGGGAAGTTCTAGAGATAACTCTATTGAGGTGTCTTGATGTAAAGGGGAACAAAAAAAATGAGGCATAAGCTATAGGAGTATGAGTATATGTGTGTTATATATGTGTGTATATATATGTATATATAATTTTATATTATGCTATTTTAGTTTAGTTTCATTTTTTTTAAAGATTTTTTTTTTTTTTTTTTGATGTGGACCATCTTTAAAGTCTTCAATGAATTTGTTACAGTATTGCTTCTGTTTTACATTTTGGTTCTTTGGCCATGAGGCATGGTGGGATCTTAGCTCCCTGACCAGGGATCAAACGTGCACCCCCTGCATTGGATGGTGAAATCTTAACCACTGGATGGCAAGGGAAGTCCCTTATTTCTTTTTAGGTAATAGAAAGTTACATGAGTTTGCTGAAATAAATAATCCAGTTTAAAGAAAGATAGGGAGTGAATAACCACATGAGTAAAGGGTTTAGGTTGAGTCCAGGAGGTGGAATCTAGGTACTAAGTAGGGGGAGATATTAAGAATTCTGTGGGGGTATGGGATACTTAATGCCTTGTGACAGGAAGGAAGAAGGAAACGTATTCAAGGATAGGTATATAAATTTGTTGGTGAAAAATCAGTATACTCATGTACGTTTACTTTCATTTTCTCAAGGAAATATGAGGCAAGAAAAATCAGTTGTGAGGAGGAAAAAAGTGAAAGGGTTTTGACGGATAGGAAAATGTGTGAAATATTCCTCTCAGGAGTGGGAAAGTAAGCTTACTAGAAAATAATAGGATTAGTGAGAAGTAGTAAGTGCCACTTTGCAGCTTGCAATCATGACTATAAAGGGAATGCAGTCAGCTGGGTTGTTGGTTGAGGTGCTGTGTGGATTGATATTAAGGTTCAGCAAATAACCTGTGATTACTCCCAGGGAGAGTGAAAGAGAGTGAAGGGAATCAAGTCAAGGGCATTTTAAAGGAGTGATTAAAATGACGGACCAAGGAAAGAGGCTGGACCAGGAGCAGTGTTAGGGTGAGACTAATGGCAGTGGGAATGCCATGTCAGTGGACTGGAGGTCTCAGGTGGTCGTGGGATGGGCCAGTGGTGGAGGCATACTTGAGCAAGTGAACTGGTGTGATCAGAAAGTGGATGCTTAAAATCCACTTTTCAGAAATGGTGTCAAGTCTGGTGAAGACAAGATGCGAGGAGGTAGTGTGGGAGATGGAAGTTCGCGGAGAAGGAGATCAAAGTACTAAAGTAAGATGTTAGCCCATCAATGTGGACACTATAGTCATTGAGCATATTGGCAAGAAGTTGGGGGAATGAAGAAGACTCTGCCTGAGTTAGGACCTTCCTTCTTTAGTTAATGAAGAATGTCTAGGAGATTAGCAAGGAAGTGCAATGAGAAGAGGGTGTGGTGGGAATAGAGAGGATGCTGTAGCTGCAAAGATGAATGCGAGGAACGAGAGGAAAGCAAAGTGTGGAGTGAGAAAAGTCTGGGCAGCTAGGAGGACACTTGAATGAAGACTGGACTGGACTGAGCTATGCAGAGCATGTGACAAAAACCAGTTCCTGGTAGAGAGTGTTGCAGAGGAGTCCCAGGGAGGAGCTGGGTTTCAGTAAGAGAAAGCAGGTTAAAAACACTCTATAAATATTTCAAGGTTGAAGAAAGTTACTGATCACAGAGAGGATGTGGAGAGAAGTGCATTATGGAGAGTTTTGCAGGAATAGGTCAATTGAGAATTAGATTAGGGAGAGGTCAGCACATTGCATCCTCTCTCAACAGTGCTTGTCCACCAAGTTGTAGACAAATTAGCTGCGTGGTAAGCAAAGGACAGTGCTGTTTCTAAGCTGGACTCTAGCTCTTTTACAGGAAGTTGGGTGTATTGTTAATATATCTATTAGAAAACAAACTTTCCTGAACTTCCTGGAAAATCATCTCAGAACAACTGCCATCCTACACTGAGATCAACAACTTCTGTAAACAGTCACTGTCCATTAAAGTGTTCTAAATACCCATCGCACAAAACTATCCTCAATCTTGCTCACTGCCTCTGTTTCACTAATTGGAAATGGTTCAAGCCTGAAATACTTGTCTTCAACTATGGGGCAATGGCATGATAAGGATTCATTGAGACACTTGTAACATAAATACTTCAGAAAATAATGGGGAGGGCAGAATAATTTAAAGATGGTTTAGATCACTGTGCTAGCGATAGAAAATGCATTATTTTTTAATGGTTAGATCAACATTAATGTTTCAGTCAACATTTTGTAATTACATTTCTTTTGGTGAAATAAAGCAATAGGATTACAAAAAAATGAACAAAGTAGCCAAGGCTCAGTTTTGATTGTTTAAAAATTAAAGACAGACCTATTTTTTAGCATTTTCTTATCAATCATGTAGTTGCGTATCACCCTCTGTTTGCACTATGTATCTGATCACTGAAATAGGGATAGTAAATTAAAACTAAAATGAAATGTATTATTATAATTTTCACAGCTTTCTAAAGTAATCTAGGGGAGGAAGTTAGTACTGATACTGTGTCAAGCAAGGAAAATTCCAAGATTTGTGTATAAAGTGGGGAGAGGCATTTGAAGGAATTGATATCTTTAAATTACTTTTAAATGTATTTACTTCATTAGAGAAGATCACTTTCCCAATAGATTTAAAAAATAAAGATCACATTTGCTTCGGGTTAATGGACAGGCATTTTGTAAAGCTGCAAAAGATTTTGAATCTGTTTTCACCCGTCTTCTCTCATGCTGCAGGTATGTCACATGAAAGACAAAATTCCACTAAAAAACGTAGTTATTGACTTGTATATAGTCACAGTTCAGAAAGTAGTCACAGTGTAAGAGTTGGAAAGTCAGGATTTGAACCAGGTCTGTGTATCTAAAGTCAATGCATATTTTTCCTGCCACAACAAACTATGTCTTTATATAGATCACATAATTTTACATTTCCACATCTTGATGTTCTAAACTCTGCCTGAAAAATTCTTCCCTCTTTTTGGTGAGTCTCTATTTTTATGCTTCTCGGTTCCAAATACGCGGGCCTCTCACTGTTGTGGCCTCTCCTGTTGCGGAGCACAGGCTCCGGATGCGCAGGCTCAGCGGCCATGGCTCACGGGCCCAACCACTCCGCGGCATGTGGGATCTTCCCGGACCAGGGCACGAACCCGTGTTCCCTGCATCGGCAGGCGTACTCTCAACCACTGCGCCACCAGGGAAGCCCCCAAGCATGTCTTGAATGTTTATTCTTCCAAAGGAGCTTCCCTTCTTTTCCTGCTAATCTTGGCAGTTATGTGCGCACTCTTCTGGGCTGCGTGAACGGCACTTGGGTTATCCTGCTAGTGATGCACTTGCCACATGAGCTAACGTCAGCTGTTAATTGAGGCTCCAAGTGTACACACACACACACACACACACACACACACACACACACGCTAGGTCCATTTTGCATTAGAATGCAAACTGTAAAATAAACTTAGTGTGTACTTGATATAGGAATAATCATTAAAAATGTAAGAACCTACATAAGGCATGATAAGGCCTAACAGTTTTCATTATTCTATAGGTAAAGCCATAATACAATGAATGATTTGATTCTATTGATGATGGAAGTTCAAGAAGGCTTTTTGGGGTGGAAATATTTGAGAAAAATCACTACCGTTTCACATCTGTGATCACAGATTTTTTGAAAAAGCATATTTGGAATCAAAATTTCACATTTGTGAGGAACAGAAAACAGGATCTTCAGGACTTCACAAATATGAAACTAATGTTACAAGTTCCTGGTTCTAGCCTGAATCACATGTGTGATTGAGATTTGTACATTGCCTCTATATAATCTTTTTTTTTTTTTTTTTTTTCCGGTACGCGGGCTTGTCACTGTTGTGGCCTCTCCCGTTGTGGAGCACAGGCTCCGGACGTGCAGGCTCAGCGGCCATGGCTCACGGGCCCAGCCGCTCCGCGGCATGTGGGATCTTCCCGGACCACGGCACGAACCTGGGTTCCCTGCATCGGCAGGCGGACTCTCAACCACTGCGCCACCAGGGAAGCCCGCCTCTATATAATCTTTACTTCACAAATAGCTGCTTCAAAATGTTTATTTTGGTTCTCTCTCTTCCCATGGAGTCACTTTTCAGATGAAGTAACAAACTTTTAATCACTTCATATGACAGCTTACAGGTCCAGTGATGGATGGAAAATGACCCATTCCTTTGTACTTGAATGGTATATACCTCAACAAAATTACACATCACTGCCAGTCATGGTCCTGTGTCTCACCCATAAGTAGAGGTTTATCATGAATACTAAATTTGTAAGTTTCAAGGTACAGCTATTTGCTTTTTACCTATATCTTAAGATGGTGAATAGAGCAGATTTTGTAACTATTCAGCTAATGATTCCAGGAAAAGCCCTTGGAACCTGCTATATTTCTTTTGAGAGAGAATTGAGAACTGAGCTTATATCTACAGTGTGTTCCCCCACAGAATTGAATCAGAGCTTTTTAATGAAAAGAATTTATGGTTGTAACACCATCCTCTTGTGATGGGGACTTGGAGTTAATGCTACTGCAAATGTGGGGAGAAAGAGGTTTATTGTTGCCTAAAGCTTTGGAAGTAAATTGAGAGTGGCCTCAAAGGAAGGCCCTACCATGAATGACCTGCTCTCTTTTATATTCTTGTCTGTTGCTGTTTCAGGATGTTGTTTTGTTATTGCTAAGAGTCAGTCCAAATCTGATCAACAGAGGTTTCTTGAGAGAATGTGGGTGTGCTTTTTATCTTTGGAATTATTCAGTTTATCTTTAAACTGTCTCTGAGTAATTAGTTTGATTTGATGCTTTAACAGAAAGTTATCCTCAGAACTCTTAATAGAGTAAAAACTGATAACAGAAAAAAAAGAAAGATAATGAAAAATTGCTCTTTATTTTCTCATTTTTAAAGAGTAAAGAATGATAAATTTTATCTTTATTTTTTTGGGTGCACGTATCTTTTTTTTTATATCTTTATTGGAGTATAGTTGCTTTACAATGTTGTGTTAGTTTCTGCAGTACAACAAAGTGAATCAGCTGTATGTATACATATTTTCCCATATTCCCCATTGCGAAATTTTATTTACTCATAAAGTTATCTGTATATAGAATATATATAGGAATATGGAAATAAACAAAAAGGTAAAACCCCCAATAACAGTAATAATCAAGTATAGCATGCTTTATATTCTCTGAAAAATATAATCACGTGGCTTATGAACTTTTAAAAAAATATTTATTTATTTAGTTGCACTAGATCTTAGTTGCAGCATGTGGGCTCCTTAGTTGGGGCTCGCCGTGTCATTTCTTTTTGTTGCCCTTTAAAATAGTGTATTATTCAGGAAAGGGTTGATAGTGTTGGGCCTGGAGAAATGAACAGTTTACAGAAGAAATACCTCCCCTCCCCACAACTCTGAGGTTTGCCAAACTCATCTGTGGGCATTTGACCAATCTTTAAAGATGGAACCCACCTTATTCAGTGTTTCCCCAATGCTCTAGTCAGAATTCTAGAGATGTGTCACTCTACAGAGTCACTCTGGTGAGCTGAGGGCAAAGGGAAATGACTAGATTTTCCTCATACCTTATCAACCACAACAGCATTTAAGTAATTCATTTGTTTACAGTCTGGATCAGGTATTATTTAAGGAAAGTTTTCACAGAAAAATAGAGTTTGAAAACTGTTGACTTGGTACAAAACATTCAACTTATGCTGAAACTAGGACACATGGAAAATTTATATCTTTCTATCATCTATCTGTCCATCTATCTATCTATCTATCTATCAATCTATCTCTCTCTCTCCCCAGTTACAAGCAAGTCCATGGCAGAATCAGGACCATGTATTTATTTATATGCTTTATCCATCTTTGCCTCTCTCCTTTCTCTTTATCCCTGCTTCTTTCTTTTCTCTCCTCCCCTTCCTTCCTTGACTTCATTCACCAAATATTGGATAAGCACATCCGTTTGACAGGCACATTGCTTGCCACAAAGGGAACTGAGATCTAGTTTAAAAACACACAATAGGGCTTCCCTGGTGGCGCAGTGCTTGAGAGTCCGCCTGCCGATGCAGGAGACGCGGGTTCGTGCCCCGTTTCGGGAAGATCCCACATGCCGCGGAGCGGCTGGGCCCGTGAGCCATGGCCGCTGAGCCTGCGCGTCCGGAGCCTGTGCTCCGCGACGGGAGAGGCCACAACAGTGAGAGGCCCGCATAACGCAAGAAAAAAAAAAAAAAAAAAACAAAAAAAAAAAAAAAAAAAAAAAAAAAAAAAAAAAAAAAACACACAATAAACAAGTCACAAAACAATATGGTGAGTGCTATAACAAAATTATGAAGGAAACCTTGAGCATAGGTTACTGGATTACTGTAAGATAAGTAGTTGCCTTCATGGTACAGTAGTTAAGCATTTGAACTACGCAGTCAGGTTTACTTTCAAGTCTTCTCAACCACTGATTAGCTGTGTGACCTTTAATAACTTCCTTTATGTGGATTGCTTCATAATTCCTAGAGAAGGGAGATGCAATCAGACAAGCACTACCTCTTCTCCCTATTTATAAATCCATGGGAATGTCTGTCTACCTAAAGGAAAAAAACATTTTCCTGTACTCCTAGCACTGTGACACCACATGTGATGGATTTTTTCCCCCACACCAACTGATTCTTCCGCTCTCTGGACACCAGTTGGGTGTCCCACAATTCAGTTATGACGGTAACAAGCTTGAGTTACTGCAGACCACACAGATTAAGGACTAAGTCCCACAAGAGTGTCCCCACTTCAGATGCCAGTCACAAGCCCCAGGTTGTACCTGTACTTCTCACCAACCAGCTATAAATCATGGGTTCCCACAATCCCTGCCTCAGGCTTCATAATTTGCTATAATGGCTCACAGAACTCAGGGAAACATTTATTTACATTTACTGTTTTATTAGAAATGATGTAAAAAAGGATGCAGATGAACAGCCAGAGAAAGGTACATAGGGCAAGGTCTGGAAGGGTCCTGAGTAAAGGAACTTCTGTCCTGTGGAGTTGGGGTGCTCCACCTTCCTGGCACATGGATGTGTTCACCAACCCAAAATTCTCCTAGCATCCTGGTTGAGGGATTTTAATGGGGGCTTCATCATGTAGGCATGATTGCTTATTAGCTCAGTCTCTGGCCCCTCTTCCCTCCTGGTAGGATGGGGAATGGAGCTGAAAGTTCCAAGCTTCTAATCATGCTTGATCTTTCTGGTGACTAGCCCCGACTCAGGAGCCCATCAAGAGTTGCCTTATTAGAATAAAGGATGGTCCTGTCACCCAGAAAAGTCCAAAGGATTTAGGAGCTCTGTACAAAATGTGTCTGGAACCAGGGACAGAGACCAAATATTATTATTAAATATTATTATTATGTCATAGTCCACCCTCTAGTCTCAGGCCATGGACCCCTTACAGCAAAATGATCTTATCTTTCAGAGCTTTTACATTTGGTGTAGTATTTATAGAACAGATGTAGCAGTAGTACCAACATGAATGTGCTAAGGTCTGGAGAAGGCTGTTTGAGATAGGGATAGATTTAAAGAAACAACTAGGGCTTCCCTGGTGGCGCAGTGGTTGAGAGTCCGCCTGCCGATGCAGGGGACACAGGTTCGTGCCCTGGTCCGGGAAGATCCCACATGCCGTGGAGCGGCTGGGCCCATGAGCCATGGCCGCTGAGCCTGCATGTCCGGAGCCTGTGCTCCACAACGGGAGAGGCCACACAGTGAGAGGCCTGTGTACCGCAAAAAACACACAAAAAAAACAAGAAACAACTAGTTTGTCTTACAAAAGCATTACAGACATTTTTACATTCTTGTTCAATTTAATTATTCTCCGCCCACCCCTTGATAGACTGCTGTTTGTACCTTATGATAAGCTTGTACAGAACTATTTAGTGCAGAAATCAGCTAATGGTTAGCTTGATGCAGTTCTTCCTCAGGCCATTTTCCATGGGTATTACATACTGAGGAAGCTTTAACTCATTCTCCCAATACATTTGACCACTGAGGTCAGTATTATCATAAGATATATTTATTGATACCTGAGGTAGTTGAGTCTTACCAACACCCCCACTATTATACCATAATGGTATGATCATGACATCATTCAGTTTCATTACAGAGCAAATCAGTAAGAATATGTAAGAATCAGTAAGGTGTCTGCTTTGCCTTCCCAACAGAATCTACCATTGCCCATATACAAGATATTATTAAAAACAGGCACCATTACAATTGGCCATGACTCATTTATGTCTGGGTTCCCAGTTAATTGAGGACAACCTCATTGCACAGGTTTGTACTGAGACTGGTTTCCATTTTGTGTTGTTACATAGTAGGGCTTACCTCCCTCCTATGGGGAGGACACAGTGGTGTTTAGAATAGTTTCTATTCCAACTAACTATATCCCAGGATTTGATTTTGACCTGTTCTGGGGGCAAGAGCAATCATAGCATATTGATGTAAATTATAGTAATTTCCCAGAGAATTTCCTTAAGCTTGGAGGGCCTTGATTCCTATAGATGTTCCTCTTGAGCCTCAGCAGCTAGGATTGAGGGCCATTACCCCATGGCCACTTAAGCCTACATTTGTATTATAATAGTCAAGAGGCCTTGCTAGGTCTAAGTACAGGCCTTTTCCCAATGCTGAGTTCTAGCATCACCCAGCATTGTTTGTTGAGTAACAGCATCCACTTTAATATCCCTTAAACACACATCTCTCTCCAGCTACTGCCCATTTCTCTGCTCCTCCTAACAGCAATAGTCCTAAAAATATTGTTTAAAACATATAGTCTTCATTTACTCATCTCACATTTCTTCTTAACTCTTAGTGTACTAGGAAAAACAGTCATCGTCATTTATCATTGGGGTCTAATAGGCTATCATCTATTTAAAATATTTATTAGTTTTTTTTTGCAAATAATTTAAAGAAAGAAGAAAGGGATAGTGAAAATTACTATTCAAAATTGTAATAAGTGTTAAACATAGCAAACCTCTCTATATCAAGTAATTTCTGATATGTGCACCTTATTAAGGACTAAAGAATATTGTCATATGTTCTCTTAGCAAAAAGGCATGGTCTGGTTTTTGTCATAAAAAATTGTATGATGGCGTTCTTCCTTATTAAATAACTAATTGGATGAAAATACTGTACTTCTTTTTGTCCTTAGAAGTATATTGTTCACACAATGATTCTTGAGTTTGAGAAAATCATCTACATCATCTGAAGATTCATATATGATATATTTCACTTATATGATCAATTTCATCATCATTAGTGTCCAGAGTGCTGCTGTTCCTTTGTACTCATCTTTCTAATAATTGTGAAATGTCTTGTATATTTTCTTTGCCATTATAGGCAAGAAAAAAAAATCTGAATTCTCAGCTGTGTTCAATGAAAAGTAAAAACAGGCTACAGAGATAGTTTGTCCAGTTTTCTAAAAAGTACCTTTTTGAAAGATGATGTAGTACTTTGGGTAACAGAATAAAAAATTGGATGATAATTTATTTTACTATCGCATTATCCTTTTAGGTGAGTTTAATATTCTCCCATCTTTCTATTTTATTCTTTTTCTTAGCATACATGGGAATAATTGATAAATAGTAAAGAAATAAATTCTAGGATTATGAAATATCAAAATGTTCCTAGATATAGGAAACATAAGATCACTAAGATCCCATCATATACCTTAGATTTATAAAAGGTCAAATTCAGTACGGTAATTAAAATAGAATGGGTTTATTCTATTAAACATGAACTTTTTGTTTACTTTTGGAAAATCTCTAAGACTAAAAGTAATGAAATGTTAATCTTCACAAACAGTACTGTTCAAAAGAGGAACTTAAAAGTGAAAATTGGATCCAATGGACTCTGATTGTACATTGATTAGCCCACTCTTATCAAGCTCTCTACCCCCCACAAATACAATAAAATCATCTTTTTAAGATCATTAGTAAATTAAGTCTTGACAAAATGTGTAGTCAGTTTTGAGTTCTCACTGTAATGAATCTGTTCAAGGTCCTACATAGATGACTTCACCTTCCCCCTTGAAACCCTATTCTGAATGACTTTTGTAACATCACACTCACCTAGGAGTTTTCTTCCTATTTCACCTGCTGCTCCTTCTTAATCTGCTCTTACTCATCCAGTCTGAGCTTTGGAGGACTTCTAGTCTCTGTCCTCAGGGTTCCTCTCATCTACTCTCTTTTTTTGTAGATTATCTCACCCAATCCCATCTGTAGGTTAGGGAGTCTTTATATAGATATGCTGTATTTCATATTGCTCACAATGAACTATTGCGTAGCCCTCCTCCAAACTGACATTCTCAATCACTGTGTCTGCCCTATCTTAGCAAATAGTACCATCATTCATCTGTTGCTTGGTACAAACACTTACAAATCATCCTTGATTATTAACGGTAAGCTCAGACATCACAATCTTCAAAATAAATTTAAGCTATAACTTTTACCATCTTATGTATAATAACTCTAGTCTAAGCCACCATTGTCAATCACCTGGACCACTGTACCAGTCTTCTGAATACTCCCCAATCTTGCTTTCCTGCAACTTAGTTTTCAACCAGCAGCCAGAGAGAGTTTTCTAAAGATAATCTTACATTATATTACTCTCTTGCTTAAAACCATTTAAGCACTTCCCATTCCAAACTTTAGATGATCTAGCTCTTATCTACATCTTTTCTTTCTTTTCACTCTTCCCATTATTCTGTTCTCCAGGCACATTAGCCTACCTTCTGTTTCTCAAACACTCAAGAGAAAACTTTGTCTTCCTCCCACATTGAAGGAAGAACACCACAAGAGGTCATCTCTATTTGAACTCTGAGTTGTGATCTCCCATTCTGCCAGAATGATGAAAGCTCCATATTGTAGGACTGTAGTTCATAATTTCCTTGAAGCTGACTGATATATAGCACTATTCCTCCTCCTTTGGGGGAAAATGGAGTTTGGGAAGGATGTGGCCAGTTTTGGGTTAACTGTGAATTATCTATGTTGTAAATTAAAAAACATATCATCGTACATATAGAAGTCCATAGCAGATGTCATTCACTGTTGGTTATGAGAACCAGAGACCTGCTATTTTTTTTTTTTTTTTTTTTTTTTTTGCGGTACGCGGGCCTCTCACTGTTGTGGCCTCTCCCGTTGCAGAGCACAGGCTCCGCGGACGTGCAGGCTCAGCGGCCATGGCTCACGGGCCTAGCCGCTCCACGGCACATGGGATCTTCCCAGACCGGGGCATGCACCCGTGTCCCCTGCATCGGCAGGCGGACTCTCAACCACTGCGCCACCAGGAAAGCCCCAGAGGCCTGCTTTTTGAAGAAGCCTTACCAGCAGGGAAAAATAAAACTTATTATACATACATTAGTATTTTTAAAAGTTTTTTTTCACCATAACATACTATAAGACGTACATCTGGTCCAATTATATTTATATACATAAATAGGCATATACAACTGAAACAAAAATTTCACACAACTTACACTTACCCTTAGAGTATGTGATGTTATCTGATATTTTCTACAATATTCTATTTCCATTGAAAATTGAATTCTGGTTATAACCCACTAAGTTGTTTTCATAGCCCATTAATTAGTCACAATCCACCGTTTGGAAAACAACACCACCACTGTATCCACAGGTACCATGAGAGCAACAAAGAAAAGCATCTAAATCAGATGGGAGGTTCAAAGAAGGTTTCTCAGAGGGTTTCATATTCCCTGGGAAATAGAGGATGTCCACGATATTGAAAACAGAGTTTTATGTACTTACTGTGATAAACTGAAAAACAAGTTCCCCCAAAGAACTTGTATTGAGGCAGTATAGGTAGGTGATAGAATGAATAAGAGAATGGGGGAGTTCAGATATAACTATAAAGCACACATGCCATGCTTAATTCCTATTAAAAGTAATTCACAATTTGAGACAAGATCCAATGTCCATTTTCTGACCACAGAAGACATAACACGTCTGTAAACATTTATCAAATGATTAAGAAATGCCTCTAAAATTTCTAAAACTATATTACTTTTCACTTGTAGGAGTGATTATAATACTTACATATTATTAGTCTGTATCCTTGCACGTCAAGCACCACTAAAGTATTAAATCTGCAATATGAAGGCTAAGGACAATAAGAATAATGCTACTAAGGATAATAGTAGTAGTTGCTAATATTTGCCGAGTGCTTTCTACCCTCAGTATCCATTTTGGAATTATCTCTTAGTGAGCTTGACTTACCATAAAAGTGGATTGTAACTTTCATGGGATTAGTTGTTCCACTCAGACATTGGATTGTTTTGCATTTAATAATTTTTCTATAAAAGATACCAGAAACAATCTAGTGGGAAAAAGCTGAAATACTGACTGAAATACTTGAACAGTAAAGCTTATCCTAGGTGAAATAATGAACCAATTTTAACAGCCCCATTGTGGCGGGTTTAACTTTTCTTTCTCACATGGGGTTTTGAGATGTTTTGTTTTATTTTTATGTCTTTGTTATGGCCTAGGAGAAGAGACTGGTTTTCAATAATTGCTATGCCTCTCCTTCACATTCAAGTCCCCGCCTCCTTCTAAGGTCACAATGTTTCTTGTAAAATTTCTCTTTAGAGAACATAGCATGAAAGCAACCTATAGAGACAGGTTTATTTTCCTGCCAGCTAGCATGAGCGTTCCTTGTAGGAGAGCTGTTCCTATGTTTAGAGTGGCTTCGGCTAATATCCTCAGAGGCAGAGCCTGAGCTTCTAGGGCTGAGATCCACCCATACCCAGGTCTCCCAGGTGGAGGGATGCCATTTTGCATGAATAATGGTAAAGAAATACGGTTTTCAGTGAGGAAATCCTGGAGGAAGCCAGGTGGAGCTAATGAAATAGAGCTCAGATGGAAAAAAAGGAGAGAGGAAGGCTTTTGGACACTTGGCTGAAGGGGATTTGGAGAATTACCTGAGGGGATTTCAAATTATTTTCTGTGAATATTCTCTCTTCATCTCCCTGTCTAGATATGGAATAAATTCCACATTGCCAGTGCTGTTCTGTGTGAGCTTGCTGTTTCAGGAAAGCTGTGCATTGTAGAAGGCATAGCCATGCCTGATGTGCAGGAGCAGTGCTTGTGACCTGAACTCACGCAGCAAGTGGAATTACCCCGAAGTCTCCCCCTCCCTAGACCTGCCTCACAACTTCTAAATCTCAGCTCTGCCCTTAGCAAAAAGCCATGTGACCTTAGGCCAGATCTCCAAACTTAAGTTTCTCAATCTAATAATTTTAACGGAGGACCTAATAGTAATATCTGCATAGAGTTTTTCATATATTAAGTTTAAAAATGTATGTTAAATATTTAGGTACATAGGAGTTACTTAATAAAGTTGACTGTGCTTCCCACTTTTCCATTATTCTGCAGATATCTACTGGGCTCCCCGAGAGAAAGCTCTCCACTGAAAAGATCCTGTCAGATTCTCAGGGCTCAGCTATAGTATACGTAGTGCTTTCCCTCTGCTCTTACTGTTTTCAAAGGGCCAGTTGGTGCTGTTGTGTATTTGTTGTTTGTCTATCCAACCGTGTCTTCACTTTCTCATGGTACCCAGACTTTTTCTCTAGGCATCTATACTGGCCCCCAGATTATCTGTTTCTTGAGAAGCTGATCTCAAGATAAATGATGTCTTGATAAAGGAATAAAAATACAACCCAAGGCAATCTAATCACAGTGAATCTCAAGACTTTTAAAAAAAAGTTCTGTTTTTTTTTACTGTGACAATGTTGTAACAAACACCTTTATACATTTATCTTATATATGTGTTTTTTTAAATCACAATAAGAATCCCCAAAGTAGTATTGCTAGTTTAAAAATGGGCATATTTTACATTTTAATACACATTTTTAGATTAATTCCCTCAGTTTGTAGCAGCTCATACTCAAGTGAACAAAGTCGGAGGATGACTTATCCTCATTAGCTATGAGTGTTATTGCCTTGTAAAGTTTGTGCTTATCTAATGGGTAAAAAATAGGTTATTATATCAGATGGTCCCTGACTTACTGTGGTTGGACTTAGTGATTTTTTGACTTTAGGATTGTGTTAAAGTGGCAGCAGTTAGTAGAAATGGTACTTGCAGTTTTGAATTTTGATCTTTTTCTGGAATAGTGATGTGCAGTCTGATCCTCTCTTGTGATGCTAGGCAGAGGCAGCTGCGGGCCACAGCTCCTAGCCCGTCACACAATCATGAGGGTGAACATGTGATACACTTACAACTATTCTGTACCCAGACAACCATTCTGTTTTTCATTTTTAGTACAGTATTCAGTAAATTACATGAGACATTCAACACTTTATTATAAAGTAGCCTTTGTATTACATGATTCTGTCCAACGGTAGGCTAATGTAAGTGTTCTCAGCATGTTTAAGGTAGGCTAGGCTAAGCTTTGATGTTTGGTATGTTAGGTGTATTTAATGTGTTTTAGGCTTAAAATATTTTCAACTTATGAGAGGTTTATTGGGATGTAACCTCATCATTAGTTGAGGAAGATCTATACCTTTAAAATTTGTAATCATTGTGTTTTTAAAAATTGTAGTAAGAACACCTAACTTGAGATCTATCCTCTTAACTAATTTTTAAGTGCACAATGCAGTATTGTTAACTATAGGCACAAGGTTGTATAGCAGCAGATCTTCAGTATTTATCCATATTGCATAACTAAAATTTTATACCTGTTGAACAGAAACCTCATTTTCTCCTCCAACCAGTCCCTGGAAACCACAATTATACTCTCTGTTTCTATAACTATTTTATATATCTCATATAAGTGGAATCATGTGGTGTTTGTCCTTCTGCGATGGACTTATCTCACTTAGCATAATGTCTTTCAGGTCCATCTGTGTAATCACATGTGGCAAGATTTCTTTCTTCTTTCTTTTTTAGGGCTGAATTTATTGATATTATTGCTTTTGATGTTGTTCATAAGGAAAATAGAAATCTTGAATTTTCTAGTGTTGTGAACTTAGAAAGTGACACTCAAAATACCATTTTTACTTTTCCTTTTTATTTTTTTAATTAAATTAATGTCTTCAATTTAATGCAAAAGCACATTTTACTCTACAACTTAAATTTGTGTGTTTTGGGTAATTGGTTGTTTACATGATATTCCAAAAGAGAAATATACTAGAATATTTTAATCGGGATGTAGTTCCCTACTATGATGTAATTTGATATTTTGTAGGATAATTACAATTCAAATATTCTATTCATTGCAATATGTAAAATGTAGTTTAGTCTGCAACAGTTGCTTCTATTTTTTGAGACTTCTACTGTTTAAAAATACACACAATAAAGGAAGCATTTATATGCATAACATGTACCCAGAGGGTTTTTATAACAGCATTTTATCATTTTGAACTTATAAAAAATATATTATTCTCATGCAGTGACCTCTTTAACAGGAAGATTATCATTACTGCTTCATTTTTGAAATAATGTTTAATATAGGCATTTCCCCATACATTGGCTGTACTACAGTAGACTATAACATATTTCAGATAGTTGGAACCAGAGAGTAAAGTTTTCCTTTAGCTATCTTTTCGGACTTTATGAAAGATCAGAAAAGAATGCACCTATTGGTCATTTGGAGTCAAAATTATGAAGCTAATGACCAAGCTGTTTCCTCTGTGTGTGCAGCTCATGTCTATTTTTACTAAAAGTGAGAATCATAGCCTCTTGAAGAAAAAAAATAACCATTCTGCACTTACCTGTATTCATATATTGTATTTTTTGTATTGTACAAAGTCACATAGACATTGTTGTGATTTAAAAAAATTGCTGAAGGACATAGAAACATGCCAAATAATGTAAAGATATGCCATTTTGCCTGAATTGAAGACTCAGTATTTTGAAGATGCATTGTATCTCTATAAATTAAAGGATAATTTCAGTGTGGTCCCAACAAAACACCTAATAGATTTTTAAATAGAATTTGACACGTTCCTTTATGAGAAGAACCACTGGTAAATTTGATTCTATTAAGATAAATAATATATGAAAAAGTGGTCAACAGAGTTAAATATAAGTGACAGCGGAGGGTGGGGGAGATATCCTTTACTGTGTTACCAGATAAAAGAGTAACATCTAGAATTTCCAAAAAGAAACATTTCAAAAATTTAAGAAGAATATCCATAACACAATAAAAATGGACAAAGAATAGAAAAAGTTCACAAAAGATGAAACACTGAAGTTCAGTAAATACATATGTATAGTAAATATACATTTCAATCATATATTTTGTAATAAAAATTAATTGAAAAATTTCCCTAAATAGGATGACAAATTTTTATATAGGATGACAAATTTTTATATAGAATGACAATTTAAAACATACTGCTAATATCAAGTAGAGTAAAGGTATATATCAGATATTTTGAATCCTAGTGGGGTTATTAATTGGTATAGACACTATGGAGGGAAGTTTGGTAGCATTTATTAAGTTTTAAATATGCATGCTTTATGACACTGCCATTCTTCTTTCTGATATTAATCTGTATGTCCAGCAGTAGGGCATGAAAAAGTAATTAAGGAGCAACCATATTGCTATGACTAAGAAGAGTTACAAAATATGACGTTTGTTGCAGACTGATTTGCAAGATATATTATGATAGGAGAAAAGCAAGGTGAAAATATGCAAAGTATTGTATTAAAATGGAAAAATGAATTCTCTTTTAGTATAGGATGATGTGTGCATTCCTAAATAGTATAGAATGTCTTGTAGGACACACATCGCAGGGATAAGGGATAACAATGGTTTCTGAGACAGGGGAGACTGAGGTTGTGGGTTGGAGAAAAAGAATTAATTTGGTTCACCTATTTTAACCTAAATATTGTTACAGAAATTTATTAAGGTATTAGCTGTGTAATTAAGTACTTATTATTAAAAGGAATCTACTAAAGTGTCTAGTAGTCCGGAATCAAAAAGATACAGCTTTGCATAGGGCTTATAAGCTAGGGTACATCTTTTTAGATCAATGTAAAAACAGCCTTTAGCTTCACTGAAGTAGCTTGCTGAAGTAGAATGCCATTTGGAGTTTAGAAGACTGAATTGAAGATTTCTAAAGATAAAATTTCTGCTTTCTGATTACAGACCTGACCTACCTTAGGATAATTATTGGCTCTCTATCAAATCAATAAGCAAGCACACTCCTTTGTGCTGCTAGTGTTAAGGACTGATTTGCCCAGTCTCCTTCACGCCTCTATCTAGTCCCCATTGTGAGGATCGTGATCCAAATATTTGGCATTAGGCAAAACCTGCTATTATGGGACAGACTGTAGAAAAAACCTCATTAGTGGAATAAAGTGATATGTAATGTAAATATGCCTATCACATGCTCATGAAATGATTGTTTCCCTTCACAAACTTTAAGATTTTCCTGCTGCTCAAAGAAGTGGAAGAAGAAAGAGGAGGAGATGGAGGAGGAGGGA
>NW_006789896.1:141902-146758 GCF_000442215.2 Lipotes vexillifer | reverse complement strand
ATGGAGGGGGAGGAGGGAAAGAGGGGATTGCATGTTTATTTTTTTTAGAAAAGAACAGTATGTGGTTATTGGTTTTTATGGATGCAAGCTGAATACTTATTAGAACATACAATTTTACACATGGTCTTGTGAGTTTATATACTGAGGAAAAGAATAAGATTCACCTTTAAAAATTCCCTAAAATAATTAATTCATTCATTCATTCTTTATATGTATCTTGCGTGCCTACACATACTCTCCTGGGTGGTGTTGAAATAATTGGGAACACACAGAGCTCCTGTACTTGTGCATCAGGGGCACATATAAGATATAAGAGATAAAATAAGATGAGATAAAATTAAAAAGTAAAGTTAAATAAAAATTTTAAAAGCTATGGACAGATTAATTAAGGGCTCAGAGAAAAGTGCCAATCCTTTGGAAGAGTGGAGAGGGGAAGCACTCCAGGCAAAGGGAACAGCGTGTGCCAATGCCTGGAGGTGGAAGAAGAGCTTGATATCTGGAAGCCGCTGAGAGAGGAGTAGTGTCATAAGTGCACTGTGTGCTGGGGTGGGGTGGGATGGAGTAGGCCCAACAGAGGAAGCTGGAAAAGTGACTTGAACCCACATAATGCAAAAAACATAAACCCTGGTAGAAAGATGAATTTTGTTCTGAGTGCATTAGAAACCACTGAAGAATTTCTAGCAGTGATCCAGTTTGGATTCTAAGAATATCATGTTCCCTGATTATTGACCGTGAAAATGTCAATAAAAAAACCTATCTTCATTATTCATATTGCTTCAAAAATGTCTGTTATTCCATGCACTGCAACATGTTGAACACATTTTTTCATTGAACTAACACTGTCCTTATTCACATATACAACGAGCATTCTTAGAAACATTTAAAAAAATTTAAATAAAAGTGAAAATTTTTTATTGTGGTATGAACACTTAATATGAGATCTACCCTCTTAACAAATTCTTGAGTGTAATACAGTATTGTTAACTATAGTATTGTTAACTATACACAATGTTGTACAACAGATCTCTAGAATGTATTCATTTTGTATAACTAAATGTATTCATTTTGTTGAATAGTGACTTCCCCCTCCCTCCAGCCTCTAGCAAACATCCCTTTTCTCTCTGTTTATATGAGTTTAACTGTTTTAGATACCTCATATGAGTGGACTCATGCAGTATTTGTCCTTCCGCGACTGGCTTATTTCACTTAGCATAATGTCTTCCAGGTTCATCTATGTTGTAACATATAGCAGGATTCACTTCTTTTTTAAGGCTAAAAAATATTCCATTGTATGTATATACCACATTTTCTTTATCCACTCGTCCATTGATGGACATTCAGGTTGTTTCCCAATCTTGGCTATTGTGAACAATGCTGCTGTGAACATGGGAGTGAAGATACTTCCTTGAGATCCTGATTTCAATTCTTTCAGTAAGTGGGAGTGCCAGATCATACCGTAGTTCTCTTTTTAATATTTTGAGGACCCTCCATGCTATTTTACATAGTGGCTGCACAATTTTACATTCCTACCAACAGTGTACAAGGGTTCCAATTTTGATAATAGCCATCCTGTCGAGTGTGAGATGATTAATGTTGAACATCTTTTCGTATACTTGTTGGCCATTTCTGTGTCTTCTTTGGAGAAATGTCTATTGAGGTCGTCTGTCCACTTAAGTTTTTTTTTTTCTTTCTGTTTTTGCTGTGTTGTTGTAGGACTTTCTTGTATATTTTAGAAGTTAACCCCATATTAGATATATTGTTTGCAGATATTTTCCCCATTTTTTAGGTTGTTTCAGTCTGTTGATTGTTTCCTTTGCTGTCCAGAAACTTTTTAGTTTGATGTACTCTCACTTGTCTGTTTTTGCTTTTAGAATGCTGGTTACCTATGTGAATAAGTGCTGTGTTATTTCAGTGAAAGAATGTGTTTACCACACTTCGGAGCATGGTATACACTATGTAAAGACACATGTATAAAAGGTGTTTCTAAGGATCTAGTTGTATATGATGAATCAAATGTAGTGTTAAAAAAAAAAGCCAAGAAAATGTCTTTTATTTTTTAGGTAAAAACTATTGGGAATTAAGAGTTTTTGTTTGTTTGGATTTTTGATTGGTCAGTCCAAGAGAGTAATTATTAAGTAAAACAGAAGTAAGTAAAACATATTTTATTAACTTTTTGCATTTGGGGGCAGCTAAACCCTTAGCATAGAGATAAAATCTTTCAATAATGTTTTTGTCTCTCACTGTTGAGATTAAACTTCGTTCAATCTGGAACACGTGTCCTTAACTAGATTATCAAATGAAACATGAATTTTTCCCTCAGTATTAGTTTCCACAGTGGTGATTTCAATATTCAATGAATGTATAACAAGGCAAGGTGCTCCATTAGAGAAAACAATTCTGTTCTCCATTGATGGATAAACAGTTTAGCATGAAATCGTTTGATAGTTTCTGCCTTAAACTGTTTGGTCTCCCAAGGCAGAGGTATTTTTTAGAGCCAGCCCTTGCACTGTGTCATTGTAATGACACCATAAAACAGTTTCTTTTTATACTTTCCAGTAAAACAGTGTGACATCTTAAATCTGAGTTGCTTTACTTTTTAAAGGGTGAAGAATACATGATTCCTTTCCATCCGCCTCTCTCCAGCAAGGCAATCATCAGGTACAAAGAAGAAAGCTCAGGGGAAACACATATAGATGGAGGGGGAATTGTTCACAGTCTGAGAAGATAAGAGACAAGGTGACAATAACCTAGAATTATTCAAAGATAGAAGTTTAGGTTTTCCAATGGGTAAAGATAACTTAATGGAGGACACTTACAGACAAACACACTCTAGAAGTGGTGATCACAGCTACCGCAGAACAGGAAAGTTTGGGATTAGCCATTGCAAGTGTAATGAGACTCTTTGTTCTGAAGGTTGAGGCTGGGTCCTGTTAAACGGATCAGGTTGGTTGGTGGAAAGAGAGGGAGAACCATAAAGGGAAATATGCAAGGAGACGGTTTCTGGAAGTTGTCTGTGTTCAACTAGAACAGATCTCTAAAATAATAGCATCATTTCTCTTTAAAACTTCAATTTCGATAACAAACTAATGCAGAGAAACAAGAAGTCCGTCTATTTCCAGTTAACGATCGCTTTCTTAAAGAGAAAGTATAACCTAATAAACACAGATAAAACAACTCAGAAGAGAGTCTGCATGTAAGATTGTTTACACATATTCCGGTAATAATTATGATTTTAATTAGCATTATTGTGTTGTGCTGTGTCAACTCCATTTTGCACTGAGTCAAAATAACTAGAATCTAACTCATCAGAAGGATCTAAGTCAGTGGAAGCATTTGAAGGCATTAGTTTGTCAGAGAAAATTTACTGTTTCTAATACGTGATCCTATCTTGAGTAGGCAGATTTCAGGTAGATGGTGATGCTAAAGTTTATAGTGGCTGTCTTAGTCTATTTGTGCTGCTATAGCAAAATACCACAGTCTGGGTTGCTTATAAAAATCAGAAACATTGCTCACAGTCTGGGAAGCTGGAAGTCTGAGATTGAGGTACCAGCATGAATGGGTGAGGGCCCTCTTTAGAGCATAGCAATGGCTATATCCTGATGCTGTAGCGAACATTTCCCTGTGACTCACTCAAGCCCGTAATGAGAACCAGACTACTGATCTTTGCAGATAATCCACTGACAAATGTCTTCTCTGAATTCATATCTGAGCTGAAATTCCTAGGATTTTCTACTAGCAGTGACATTTTGCAAATATTAGTTTAATATCTTGATTTACCTCTTTCCTCAGAGTCCTGTATACTTCTATAAAACTTGCCCTCACTCGCTTTAACATGCATTTGCATAATGTAAACTGAAGATGGATATCCTAAGTGCATACTAATGTGAAACACTTTAGCTTCTATAATTCCTGAAATATAAAGCTGATGAACATATGAGGTCAAACCCTGTCTGCCTGGGTGTCCTTCCTCTTTGAAATTCCTAGTTACTGGGCTAAGGAACATCCTCATTCTCAGTGGAAATCTTTTTTTTTTTTTTTTTTTTTTGCGGTACGTGGGCCTCTCACTGTTGTGGCCTCTCCCGTTGCGGAGCACAGGCTCTGGACGCCCGGCTCAGCGGCCATGGCTCATAGGCCCAGCCTCTCTGCGGCATGTGGGATCTTCCCGCACCGGGGCACGAACCCGAGTCCCCTGCATCGGCAGGCAGACTCTCAACAACTGTGCCACCAGGGAAGCCCTCAGTGGAAACCTTGACACATGGATAGTTGTTTAATTATAAATATAAAATATATTACTATTTAAATTTTACAATTTTTTAAACATCTTTATTAGGAGTATAATTGCTTTAAAATGGTGTGTTAGTTTCTGCTTAATAGCAAAGTGAATCAGTTATACATATACATATGTCCCCATATCTCTTCCTTCTTGCATCTCCCTCCCTCCTACCCTCCCTATCCCACCCCTCTAGGTGGTCACAAAGCACCGAGCTGATCTCCCAGTGCTATGCGGCTGCTTCCCAATAGCTATCTGTTTTACGTTTGGTAGTATATATATGTCCATGCCACTCTTTCACTTTGTCCCAGCTTACCCTTCCCCCTCCCCGTATCCTCAAGTCCATTCTCTAGTAGGTCTGCATCTTTATTCCTGTCTTGCCCCTAGGTTCTTCTGATCATTTTTTTTTCTTTTTTTAGATTCCATATATATGTGTTAGCATACGTTATTTGTTTTTCTCTTTCTGACTTACTTCACTCTGTATGACAGTCTCTAGGTCCATCCACCTCACTACAAATAACTCAGTTTCGTTCCTTTTTATGGCTGAGTAATATTCCATTGTATATATGTGCCACATCTTCTATAT
>NW_006789896.1:135055-141215 GCF_000442215.2 Lipotes vexillifer | reverse complement strand
GGGAATTTTTTTTTTTTTTTTTTTTTTTTGCGGTACGTGGGCCTCTCACTGTTGTGGCCTCTCCCGTTGCGGAGCACAGGCTCTGGACGCCCGGCTCAGCGGCCATGGCTCATAGGCCCAGCCTCTCTGCGGCATGTGGGATCTTCCCGCACCGGGGCACGAACCCGAGTCCCCTGCATCGGCAGGCAGACTCTCAACAACTGTGCCACCAGGGAAGCCCTCAGTGGAAACCTTGACACATGGATAGTTGTTTAATTATAAATATAAAATATATTACTATTTAAATTTTACAATTTTTTAAACATCTTTATTAGGAGTATAATTGCTTTAAAATGGTGTGTTAGTTTCTGCTTAATAGCAAAGTGAATCAGTTATACATATACATATGTCCCCATATCTCTTCCTTCTTGCATCTCCCTCCCTCCTACCCTCCCTATCCCACCCCTCTAGGTGGTCACAAAGCACCGAGCTGATCTCCCAGTGCTATGCGGCTGCTTCCCAATAGCTATCTGTTTTACGTTTGGTAGTATATATATGTCCATGCCACTCTTTCACTTTGTCCCAGCTTACCCTTCCCCCTCCCCGTATCCTCAAGTCCATTCTCTAGTAGGTCTGCATCTTTATTCCTGTCTTGCCCCTAGGTTCTTCTGATCATTTTTTTTTCTTTTTTTAGATTCCATATATATGTGTTAGCATACGTTATTTGTTTTTCTCTTTCTGACTTACTTCACTCTGTATGACAGTCTCTAGGTCCATCCACCTCACTACAAATAACTCAGTTTCGTTCCTTTTTATGGCTGAGTAATATTCCATTGTATATATGTGCCACATCTTCTATATCCATTCATACGATAATGGACACTTAGGTTGCTTCCATGTCCTGGCTACTGTAAAAAGAGCTGCAATGAACATTTTGGTACATGACTCTTTTTGAATTATGGTTTTCTCAGGGTATATGCCCAGTAGTGGTATTGCTGGGTCATATGGTAGTTCTATTTTTAGTTTTTTAAGGAACCTCCATACTGTTCTCCATGGTGGCTGTATCAATTTACATTCCCACCAACAGTGCAAGAGGGTTCTCTTTTCTCCATACCCTCTCCAGAATTTAAGGTTTGTAGATTTTTTGATGATGGCCATTCTGACTGGTGTGAGATGATATCTCATTGTAGTTTTGATTTGCATTCTCTAATGATTAATGATATTGAGCATTCTTTCATGTGTTTGTTGGCAGTCTGTATATCTTCTTTGGAGAAATGTCTATTTAGGTCTTCTGCCCATTTTTGGATTGGGTTGTTTGTTTTTTTGATATTGAGCTGCATGAGTTGCTTGTATTTTTTTGGAGATTAATCCTTTGTCAGTTGCTTCATTTGCAAATATTTTCTCCCATTCTGAGGGTTGTCTTTTTGTCTTGTTTATGGTTTCCTTTGCTGTGTAAAAGCTTTTAAGTTTCATTAGGTCCCATTTGTGTATTTTGTTTTTATTTCCATTTCTCTAGAAGGTGGGTCCAAAAGGATCCTTCTGTGATTTATGTCATAGAGTGTTCTGCCTATGTTTTCCTCTAAGAGTTTGATGGTATCTGGCCTTACATTTAGGTCTTTAATCCATTTTCAGTTTATTTTTGTGTATGGTGTTAGGGAGTGTTCTAATTTCATTCTATTACATGTAGCTGTCCAGTTTTCCCAGCACCACTTATTGAAGAGGCTGTCTTTTGTCCACTGTATATTCTTGCCTCCTTTATCAAAGATAAGGTGACCATATGTGTGTGGGTTTATCTCTGGGCTTTCTATCCTGTTCCATTGATCTATATTTCTGTTTTTATGCCAGTACCATACTGTCTTGATTACTGTAGCTTTGTAGTGTAGTCTGAAGCAGGGAGCCTGATTCCTCCAGCTCCATTTTTCTTTCTCAAGATTGCTTTGGCTATTCATGGTCTTTTGTGTTTCCATACAAATTGTGAAATTTTTTGTTCTAGTTCTGTGAAAAATGCCAGTGGTAGTTTGATAGGGATTGCATTGAATCTGTAGATTGCTTTGGGTAGTAGAGTCATTTTCACAATGTTGATATTTCAAATCCAAGAACCTGGTATATCTCTCCATTTGTATCATCTTTAATTTCTTTCATCAGTGTCTTATAATTTTCTGCATACAGGTCTTTTGTCTCCTTAGGTAGGTTTATTCCTAGATACTTTATTCTTTTGGTTGCAATGGTAAAAGGGAGTGTTTTCTTAATTTCACTTTGAGATTTTTCATCATTAGTGTATAGGAATGGAAGAGATTTCTGTGCATTAATTTTGTATCCTGCTACTTTACCAAATTCATTGATTAGCTCTAGTAGTTTACTGGTAGCAACTTCAGGATTCTCTCTATATAGTATCATGTCATCTGCAAACAGTGACAGCTTTACTTCTTCCTTTCCGATTTGGATTCCTTTTATTTCTTTTTCTTCTCTGATTGCTGTGGCTAAAACTTCCCAAACTTTGTTGGATAATAGTGGTGAGAGTGGGCAACCTTGTCTTGTTCCTGATCTTAGTGGAAATGGTTTCAGTTTTTTACCATTGAGGATGATGTTGGCTGTGGGTTTGTCATATATGGCCTTTATTATGTTGAGGAAAGTTCCCTCTATGCCTACTTTCTGGAGGGTTTTAATCATAAATGGGTGTTGAGTTTTGTCAAAACCTTTCTCTGTATCTATTGATATGATCATATGGTTTTTCTCCTTAAATATGTTAATATGCTGTGTCACGTCGATTGATTTGCGTATATTGAAGAATCCTTGCATTCCTGGGATAAACCCTACTTGATCATATTGTATGATCCTTTTAATGTGCTGTTGGATTCTGTTTGCTAGTATTATGTTGAGGATTTTTGCATCTGTGTTTGTCAGGGATATTGGCCTGTAGTTTTCTTTCTTTGTGACATCTTTGTCTGGTTTTGGTATCAGGGTGATGGTGGCCTCATAGAATGAGTTTGTGTGTGCTCCTCCCTCTGCTATATTTTGGAAGAGTTTGAGAAGGACAGGTGTTAGCTCTTCTCTAAATGTTTGATAGAATTTGCCTGTGAAGCCAACTGGTCCTGGGCTTTTGTTTGTTGGAAGATTTTTAATCAGTTTCTATTTCAGTGCTTGTGATGGGTCTGTTTATATTTTCTATTTCTTCCTGGTTCAGTGTCGGAAGCTTGTGCATTTCTAAGAATTTGTCCATTTCTTCCAGGTTGTCTATTTTACTGGTGCAGAGTTGCTTGTAGTAATCGCTCATGTTCCTTTGTATTTCTGCAGTGTCAGTTGTTACTTCTCCTTTTTCATTTTTAATTCTATTCATTTGAGTCTTCTGCCTCTTTTTCTTGATGCGTCTGGCTAATGGTTTATCAATTTTGTTTATCTTCTCAAAGAACCAGTTTTTAGTTTTATTGATCTTTGCTATCGTTTCCTTCATTTCTTTTTCATTTATTTCTGATCTGATCTTTATGATTTCTGTCCTTCTGCTAACTTTGGGGTTTTTTTGTTCTTCTTTCTCTAATTGCTTTAGGTGTAAGTTTAGGCTGTTTATTTGAGATGTTTCTTGTTTCTTAAGGTAGGATTGTATAGCTATAAACTTCCTTCTTAGAACTGCGTTTGCTTCATCCCATAGGTTTTGGGTCGTCGTGTCTACATTATCATTTGTTTCTAGATATTTTTTGATTTCCTCTTTGATTTCTCCAGTGATCACTTGGTTATTAAGTAGTGTATTGTTTAGCCTCCATGTGTTTGTAGTTTTTACAGATTGTTTTCTGTAATTGATATCTAGTCTCATAGCACTGATACAATTTCAATTTTCTTAAATTTACCAAGGCTTGATTTGTGACCCAAGATATGATCTGTCCTGGAGAATGTTTCATGAGCACTTGAGAAGAATGTGTATTCTGTTGTTTTTGGATGGAATGTCCTATAAATATCAATTAAGTCCATCTTGTTTAATGTATCATTTAAAGCTTGTGTTTCCTTGTTTGTTTTCATTTTGGATGATCTGTCCATTGGTGAAAGTGGGGTGTTACAGTCCCCTGCTATGATTGTGTTGCTGTAGATTTCACCTTTTAGGGCTGTTAGTATTTGCCTTATGTATTGAGGTGCTCCTATGTTTGGTGCATAAATATTTACAGTTGTTATATCTTCTTCTTGGATCGATCCTTTGATCATTATGTAGTGTCCTTGTCTCTTGTAATAGTGTTTATTTTAAAGTCTTTTTTGTCTGATATGAGAATTGCTGCTCCAGCTTTCTTTTAATTTCCATTTGCATGGAAAATCTTTTTCCATCCCCTCACTTTCGGTCTGTGTGTGTCCCTAGGTCTGAAGTGGGTCTCTTGTACACAGCATATATACGGGTCTTGCTTTTGTATCCATTCAGCCAGTCTACATGTTTTGGTTTGAGCATTTAATCCATTTACATTTAAGATAATTATCAATATGTATGTTCCTATTACCATTTTCTTAATTGTTTGGGGTTTATTATTGTAGGTCTTTTCCTTCTCGTGTTTCCCGCCTAGACTAGTTCCTTTAGCGTTTGTTGTAAAGTTGGTTTGGTGGTGCTGAATTCTCTTAACTTTTGCTTGTCTGTAAAGCTGTTAATTCCTCCTTCAAATCTGAATGAGATCCTTGCTGGGTAGAGTAATCTTGGTTGTAGGTTTTTCTCCTTCATCACTTTAAATATGTCCTGTCACTCCCTTCTGGCTTGCAGAGTTTCTGCTGAAAGATCAGCTGTTCACCTTATGGGGATTCCCTTGTGTGTTATTTGTTGTTTTTCCCTTGCTGGTTTTAATATTTTTTCTTTGTATTTAATTTCTGGTAGTTTGATTAATATGTGTCTTGGCATGTTTCTCCTTGGATTTATCCTGTATGGGACTCTCTGCACTTCCTGGACTTGATTAACTATTTCCTTTCCCATATTAGGGGAGTTTTCAACTATAATCTCTTCAAATATTTTCTCAGTCCCTTCCCTTTTCTCTTCTTCTTCTGGGACCCCTATAATTCAAATGTTGGTGCATTTAATGTTGTCCCAGAGGTCCCTGAGACTGTCCTCAATTCTTTTCATTCTTTTTTCTTTATTCTGCTCTGCAGTAGTTATTTCCACTATTTTATCCTCAAGGTCATTTGTCCATTCTTCTGCCTCAGTTATTCTTGTATTGATCCCTTCTAGAGAATTTTTAATTTCATTTATTGTGTTGCTCATGTCTGTTTGTTTGCTTTTTAGTTCTTCTAAGTCCTTGTTAAATGTTTCTTGTATTTTCTCTATTCTATTTCCAAGATCTTGGATCATCTTTACTACCATTACTCTGAATTCTTTTTCAGGTAGACTGCCTGTTTCCTCTTCATTTGTTAGGTCTGGTGGGTTTTTACCTTGCTCCTTCATGTGCTGTGTGTTTTTCTGTCTTCTCATTTTGCTTAACGTACCATGTTTGGTTGGGGTCTCCTTTTTGCAGGCTGCAGGTTTGTAGTTCCCATTGTTTTTGGTGTCTGTCCGCAGTGGCTAAGGTTGGTTCAGTGGGTTGTGTAGGCTTCCTGGTGGAGGCGACTAGTGCCTGTGTTCTGGTGGATGAGGCTGGATTTTGTCTTTCTGGTGGGCAGGTCCACGTCTGGTGGTGTGTTTTGTGCTGTCTGTGGCCTTATGATTTTAGGCAGCCTCTGTGCTAATGGATGGGGTTGTGTTGCTGTCTTGCTAGTTGTTTGGCATAGGGTGTCCAGCACTGTAGCTTGCTGGTCATTGAGTGAAGCTGGGTGTTGGTGTTGAGATGAAGATCTCTGGGAGATTTTCACCGTTTGATATTATGTGGAGCTGGGAGGTCTCTTGTGGACCAGTGTCCTGAAGTTGGCTCTACCACCTCAGTGGCACAGCCCTGACACCTGGCTGGAGCACCAAGAGCTTGTCCTCCACACGGCACAGAATAAAAGGGGGAATAAAAGGAAAGAAAGAAAGAAGAAGATAAAATAAAATAAAATAAAGTTATTCAAATAAAAAATGAAAAATAATTAGTAAGAAAAAAAAAATTTTTAAGTAATAAAAAAAAAATGTACATGGCTTCCCTGGTGGCGCAGTGGTTGAGTGTCCGCCTGCCAGTGCAGGGGACACGTGTTTGTGCCCCAGTCCGGGAAGATCCCACATGCCGTGGAGCGGCTGGGCCTGTGGGCCCCG
>NW_006789896.1:127004-135002 GCF_000442215.2 Lipotes vexillifer | reverse complement strand
GGGCCCCGGACAGAAAAAAAAAAAAAAAAAAAAAAAAGGGCAGACAGAACTCTAGGACAAATGGTAAAAGCTAAGCTATACAGACAAAATCACACAGCGGAGCATATACATACACACTCACAAAAAGAGAAAAAGGGAAAAAATATATGTATCGTTGTTTGCAAAGTCCACCTCCTCAATTTCGGATGATTCATTGTCTATTCAGGTGTTCCACAGATGCAGGGTACATCAAGTTGATTGTGGAGATTTAATCCGCTGCTCCTGAGGCTGCTGGGAGAGATTTCCCTTTCTCTTCTTTGTTCGCACAGCTCCGGGGTTCAGCTTTGGATTTGGACCCGCCTTCGTGTGTAGGTCGCCTGAAGGCGTCTGTTCTTCGCTCAGACAGGACTGGGTTAAAGGAGCAGCTGACTAGGGGGCGCTGGCTCACTCGGGCCGGGGGGAGGGAGGGGTACGGATGCGGGCGAACCTGCGGCGGCAGAGGCCGGCGTGACGTTGCACCAGCCTGAGGTGTGCCGTGTTCTTCCGGGGAAGTTGTCTCTGGATCAAGGGACCCTGGCAGTGGCGGCCTGCACAGGCTCCCGGGAGGGCAGGTGTGGACCGTGTGACCTGTGCTTTCACACAGGCTTCGTGGTGGCGGCAGCAGCAGCAGCCTTAGCGTGTCATGCCCGTCTCTGGTGTCTGCGCTGATACCGCGGCTCACGCCTGTCTGTGGAACTCCTTTAAGCAGCGCTCTTAATCCCCTCTCCTCGCGAACCAGGAAACAGTGAGTGAAGAAAAAGTCTATTGTCTCTTCGGCAGCTCCAGACTTTTTCCCGGACTCCCTCCCGGCTAGCTGTGGCGCACTGACCCCTTCAGGTTATGTTCACGCCGCCAACCCTAGTCCTCTCCCTGGGGTCAGACCTCCGAAGCCTGAGCCTCAGCTCCCAGCCCCCGCCCGCCCTGGTGGGTGAGCAGACAAGCCTCTCGGGCTGGTGAGTGCCGGTGGGCACCGATCCTCTGTGAGGGCGTCTCTCCGCTTTGCCCTCCGCACCCTGTGGCTGCGCTCTCCCCCGCGGCTCCGAAAGTCCTCCCTCCACCACCCGCAGTCTCCGCCCGCGAAGGGGCTTCCTAGTGCATGGAAACGTTTCCTCCTTCACAGCTCCCTCCCACTGGTGCAGGTCCCGTCCCTATTCTTTGTCTCTTTTTTGTTTTACCCTACCCAGGTACGTGGGGAGTTTCTTGCCTTTTGGGAGGTCTGCCAGCGTTCAGTAGGTGTTCTGTAGGAGGTGTTCCACATGTCGATGTTTCTGATGTTTTTGTGGGGAGGAAGGTGATCTCCGCGTCTTACTCTTCTGCTGTCTTGAAGCTCCTCCCTACAATTTGTTTTTATTTGTATCATACAGTACAACTGTTCAAAAACTTCATGCCATTCTGGAAAAGAAAAGGCCCCCTTAAATAGAGGGACCAAAGTGGTAATGGGGAAAATAAAATAGGTTAATGCAGAGAAATGTGGTTTTGGATTCTTTAATAATAGTATGTTAGGCAGAAAGAGTTCCAAGTTTTGCATCCAAAGGACCAAAACAAATGAAATCCTAGAAAAAGAATATGGAGGCAGCCAACTAGTCAACTGACCATTACAAAGGTAGAACATAACATCCCTTCCATTTATCCCATCGTCAAGGAGTAGTATTTACTTTTGCTTAGGACCAGGAATGTGTATATTGTGATGCTCGAAAGGCGGCAGAGAAGCACCATATATTTTCAATCCAGAATGAATACAACATACCGTGGAATCTTTTGGGTTTATTTTCTCCCAAGAATAGATCTGACTACTGTGCGGTAAAAGAAAGTAAGAACCAGACTGCCCTGGTTGGAGAAAGTCTTCAGGTCTAATTGCACTGTGCACAGAGTTTCAAACAAGTCTCTGATTTCTGGAGGAACCTACCCCTGACACATCTGGTGCTTCTCCCTGCACAACCTCTCAGGCGTCTTTCTGTGATGCCCTGCAGGCCCAGAGACTTCAGCTTTCCCATTCTGCATTGTCACCATTCCTCCTTACCGTCTGATGAAAAAAAATCATTAATTTCTTAAAGCAATTCCTCTTGCTTCTCTGACTCTCTGTCTTGCTCTGATTCTGTCTCTCTAATTGCTTGCTCAAGCTTTCTCTCTTTGTCCTCTTTCAGTCTATCTCTTTCATTTGAGCAGAAGTCTAATTAGTCTTTTGAGAATCCTGGTTAATGAAAGAAGAGAGAAAAAACTGCATTTTGAGGTGGTGTGATGTTAAAGTTATTCTGTGAGTTGGAGGGAGTATATTTTTTTAGAGAGGGAAGACGTATATGGAAATATTTGAAAGAAATATGAATGCTCCAGAGGTGTAGCTTCATGGGAGCTAAAGGCACATTCTTTTTACACTGAGTGTATTTTCCTTACTGTGGTGCCTTCAGATCTTCGCTGTTGTTGTTTAAATATGTGCATTTCTTTTCTCTAATAGTCAGATCTCTTTCAAGCAGTTATTTTACAGAAATATGCACTCTCTTTCTCTACTGTTCCAAGTTTAATGATATGCATTTTTCAAGATAGGCACCAGAGTCAAGATGCAGAAGTTCCAGGGTTGTTTGTTCTTTTCTAATGATATTAACCAGCCCATCTAATTGGGAGCAAACCGGGGCCTCACAAGCACTGTGACTCATCAAGCTGCAAAAAATGGCCACATTTTTAAAAGAGTGTGGCTAGCCTATTAAGAGTACTTCAGTCAAATTTTATGAAGCTTTAAATAAATGGATTTTATGGTTATTATTGCAGAGCATATTCTTTTTGAGTTAACTTGCAACTAAATGTAATGCTTTCTCTCTTTTGTCACCCCAAGTTCTTTTAACATACAAACTACTCCCTGGGGATAGCATCTCAGATGGAGTCATAAGATAATTGTAACTTAATGGGACCCCAGTGGCCTTTAAAAGTTAATGCAACTAGAGCAATTAATGAAGCTTCTAAAGTAAGGGATGTAAGCCTGAGGATACTTTATGCACTGGGATGATCTAGCTCATTATTGGCATTATTTAACATTCCCCAGGCTCTCAAGTAGATCATGGCTATACATCCAAAAATAGGACAAGAAAATATTTTTGACTCCTATAGATACAAAAATATTCTTCAAGTTAGAAGAAGGAAAATGATCTTGAAAGGGAACATAACAAGTTGGGAGAAGGAAAGTTCTTCTCTATAAAAATTCAGCTAGTAAGTACATGGATGAAAGAGTGATAGAATTCTAAAGCTGCATTTTGCAATTCTAGGCAACAAGCACAGTAAATCTTAAAATTAGGGGAAAGCTTGACTGGAAATTTTATGAGGACAGGCTAACATCATCTGAATTCACAGATAAATCTTAACATCATTATATACGGGGCAGCCAGATATCATGGAGTCTCAGTGATGTGAAGTAATAGGAAGTACAAAGCACCACATATGAAGTATGTTTGTCAAAATACTTGAGCCTATCGTAAGTCCTCCACAGTCTTCCTGTCAATTTATAGGAAATAAAGGAGAGAGAGGAAAGTTAGTATACACGTCATGAGGAAGTAATCAATCCAATGCAGAATGTGGGACATTTGATAGTACATATTAAAGGAGTAAGTAAAACTTAAGGGATATGGCAACTTAATACAATATATGGACATTGAAGGATCTTGATTCAGATAAATCAAGTACACAGGAAATGTTCATGGTATTAAGAAATTATTGACTTTTAAAGTATGTTGATTGTTTAAAAATAGTCTTAGAGAAGCATACTAAGTATTTACAGTTGAAATGCCGTGATGTATGGAATTTGATTTAAAATATTCTGGCTAAAATATGCGGGCAGTAGTCGAATTAAGGCTGGCCATATGTTAAAGCTGGGTAATGGTATATGAGGGCTGGTTAGAGTGTTTTCTGTACTTCTTGCTGTGTTTGAAAATTTGCATAGTGAAAAGGAGAACATGAGTATTTCACAATAGACACAAAGATAAGTGAAAGAGTTGTACTTTTTATGTCTGAGGACTTGAAGACATGGTGACATAATCACATCAAGTCTGGGTGTCGTTTGGAGCCGATATAAAATTTTTAGACATTGTTCAGATACAATGACAAGAAAAGAGGAGTGCTTCAGTTTTGTGTTAAAGTACCATTCTTGTAAATGTATCTCACTGTTTGTGAATTTTACCTACCTGTGAGATGTACACAATACAGTTTCCAAAACATATTACTTATAGTTGCTCTACTGATTTAAGCAAACTAAGAATTTTATTGGCTCTGATTTTTTTTAAATTTAAGTGTTATTTTATATTGGAGTATAGTTGATTTACACTATTATGTTAGTTTCAGGTGAACAGCAAAGGGATTCAACTGAATAACTATACATGTACATATCTCCATTCTTTTTCAGATTGTTTACCCATATAGGTTATTACAGTATATTGAGTAGAGTTCCCTGTGCTATACAGTAGGTCCTTGTTGATTATCTGTTTTATATATAGTAGTGTGTATATGTTAATCCCCAACTCCTGATTTGTCCCTCCCCACCACCTTTCCCCTTTGGTAACCATAAGTTTGTTTTCACAGTCTGTGAGTCTGTTTCTGTCTTGTAAATAACTTCATTTGTATCTTTTTTTTTAGATTCCACAAGTAAGATATCAAAAGATATTTGTCTTTCTCTGTCTGACTTCACTTAGTATGATAATCTCTAGGTCCATCTGTCTGATGGTTTTAATATTGTCAAAATACCAAGTTTTCTAAAACTTTTTTAGCAATGCTGAGGGAAAAAATGATCCCCCCTTCTTTTGCAAGTGGTACTTTCCAACTTCTTTATTTAAATAACTTGTAATGACAAGTAAAATGATCATATTTGTTATACCTATTTATCTTGAAAATATTTTATCATCCCCCACTCAGAGGTTGTAGATACACAGAGTGATTTAGTTTATTTTAAGCAAACCTTACAAAGTGCCATTAAAACAATTATATCATATGTGATTTTATTCAGTGAAGCACCTGAAAAAGCACCAGTGTGAAATTGGGGAAACTGAGATAATCAATAATATTTAAGACCTGCATCATTTCAAAGGTGCTGAAAAGCAAGACAACTTGAATTTAAATAAGGCAGTCCCTAGTGTGTGCATGTGCAGAGGGCCTACCCTGTAGCACAAACGTTTAGCCACACATATCCTCTTCACAGATTCTTCCCAAAGCAATAAAATTCACATGGCGCCCTTTCTTTCTTCCTGTCTTTATCATTTCTCCACCTTCTCAGCCCCACAGAACACAAACTTTCTGTGAGTGAAACAACTACATTTGCCATTGCTAAGATCTCATCTATAAAACAGAATTCGTGATGTTTCATGCTGATGCCTTATCTTTATACATACACATTTATATATTTTTAAAAATAAATTTTGTTTTGGTAAGAACGCTTAACATGAAATCAACCTCTTAGCAAAATTTTAAGTGTATGATAAAATATCATTGCCTCCAGGTACAATGTGGTACAGCAGATCTCTAGAACGTATTTAATTTGTCCTGGTCAGTACTGTTATAATTATGCCCTCTAGTGATCTAGGAGCAGTGTTGCTGATTGTTCTGATTCCTCTCTTGTTATGGACACTTCTTTGTACGGCACATGACCTATCAGATACACCTCTACAGGAACTCATCTCTTTATGTTCTGCTGCCCTGAATGCCAGCCTAACTCAAGAGACTGTGTCTGATGTCCCTTGATTTCCTTCCCAGCTTATCGCTGCTTTTAAGATTTTTGTTTACATCCATTCCTTGTTGTAAGTTAGACGCACTAAACATCGGATAAAAAGGGAGAAGACAAATACTAGTGTCTCGTGGATACCCTTGGTTTCTTTGGGTGGTTTCAATTGCAGTGTTTTCCTACTTTAATGAGACTCAGTGTTCATGGGACTAGGGCACAGCATAAAATGCAATGATGTAAACAAATTTGGAAGGCCAAACACCACAATAAAATTTGCCTTTGGGACTTCTAGAACTTTGAAGGAGTGTGTTATGGAACACTGTTGTGTTGGAGCACTGCAGGGCCCTGAGCAGGTGTGAAGTAGAGAGACATGGAAGGTCTCTGGGTATTGGATCAGTACCAGCCATCGTTTTATGGAAGATGTGCAATTAAGTGATTGTTAACTTTTCGTGTGGAAGAAATCTCGTGCACATTAAACTAATTCAGTGTTTTAGAGGAGAAAAAAAAAGTCACTCAGGTACTGGAGATTAGATAATTCCCAGGTGGGTCTGTTCATTTGTTTGAAGTCCCAGGTGGGTCTATTCATTTGTTTGAAGCAGTGGCTCTTTCAAAGTGTGTTCTGGGGACCAGTAGCATCAGCAAATTTGTTAAAAATGCAAATTATCGACTCCCACTCCAGACCTACTGATTCAAAAACTCCTCCATGGCTCCCAGAAATTTGTTCTCACAAGCCTACCGGGGATTCTGGGGAATGCATGAATTTAAGAATCACTGGTTTAATGTATATTTTTCAAAACAAAGCGTTTAAGATTCTTCAATCCATTAAAATTTGTTCTTAGTACAGTAAAATCCTTTGAAATAATTCTTCAAGTCAGATAAATAGTCCTTTTTTTCCTTTCAAGATTATTAGTTAAAAACAATGAGGATTGTATTGGCTTGATAATTCTGCTTATTGATGATAACTCAGAAAATATTCATATTTATTATTATTACATCTGTCACATTTTACTGTTTTGCTGACATTCAGCACTGTAAATGGCCTGATGCATAGCTTTAACACCTGCATATTTCTAAGGAAAACAAGCAAGGAATGCCTGTAGCTCCTTTGGGATCCATGGATTAATAATGAAGCAAAAATTAGTCAGGAATAGAGTGTGAAGCTCAATTCAGTTTCAGATTCCAAGTGTGAATAGCAATACTTTCCCCCATTATATGAGACAGTACATGTAACATTCATTGCCTTGGCAAGCATACCAAAGGAGCTTGGCAAGCATACCAAAGGAGCTTAATGTTAGTTTTTATTATCCTAGTGCTCTTTAATACTATTCCAGAGAAGGCTGCTACAGGTCTCCCTGTTTATGCCATTGTGAAGCTTGACTAATTGAGAGAAAGAAAAAAATAAAGAAAACTATTCAACAGCTCAGTTTCTCATATGACTATGCATATATAAGTTCTAAAGAGAACATTAGAAATTGGCAGTGTATTAAAAATAAATTTACTGTGACTAAGTTCAGTTAAACTCTATCCTTATGACCTTTCTGTCCTTAAGAGATGTCTTTTTATTATAAAGTGCTGTTGGTTGCTTAAAAGTCTTCTTTGTCTGATATCAATATAGTTACACCAGCTTTATTTTAGTTAGTGATCTTTTGGTATATCTTTCCTCATCCCTTCGTTTTAGACAGTTTTTGTCATTTAAGACATATACCTGTAAACAGCATAGAGTAAGGTTTTATTTCTATCCAACCTGAAAATCTTTGCCTTTTATAGAATGTTTTTTCCATTAACATTTAATTAAGTTATTACTGTAATTATTTATTACTAAGTCTACCTTGCTTTTTCTCTGTTTCCCCCTTCTCTTTCCTTCTTTCTTTTTCTCCCCTTGCTTGCATATCTTTGGATTAATCAAGTGTTTTTGTTATTCCCATTCTTTTCTCATTTTTAGTAGTTATTAAGTTGATTGCAATATTTATCCTTGACTTATTAAAATTTATTTTAAATGAATACCTTTTAGATTTCCAAAATGATGCAATTATTTTATGAGTTTAACTCCATTTAACCCCTTCTTGGGACTTTTTTTCTTGTCCCTCTTTCATGTTACTACCATTCTGTGTTTTGTCTTTGAGGGTATTTATTGTATTTATTTAAAATTCTTGGTCCATATGTTTCAATAATTCAGATAATATGTATTTTTCAGCTTTGTGTTTCTTTACTGTGTTTACATTGCTCTCCCCCACCCCAGTTTTATGGCCTGTGGGTTGCTTATGTGCCCCCCCCCCCCCCAATTTTTG
>NW_006789896.1:105787-126908 GCF_000442215.2 Lipotes vexillifer | reverse complement strand
TTTGGCCTGGGGGTTGCTTATGTGCCCCCCCCCCCACCAATTATTAGCCACCCTGTCTGGTAGGAAGGTCTGGAGCAGGTCCTGGCCTGTGCCTATACCAGTGTGTTTGGACATAAGGGAATGGATGAGCTTCCTGATGGACAGCTGCAGGCACCATAGAACCGTTGTCCCCAACTCTGAAAGGCTCTCTCCCCCAGGTGAACCCTCAAGTTAGGGAGTAGGAACCTCCTTTGGTTTGGAGTTTAAGGTTTTAGACTAGAGAATGGACGAATCAATGGGAGGTGGCAACACAGTACCCCATATGTATTTTCATTGGTGCTATGTTCTCATAGTGTTCTGATAACACTGGGATTCCTGATAGCAGTGTCGGGTAAAGGTGGTTCCAAAGCACCATGGGTAGGGGAGGAGGTGAAGATGGATGGAGACTAAAACAGAGCTTCCAGAGTTCTCCTACAAGCTCTAGTCTCACAGTCTTCTGCCCAGGCTGTATCTATCAAAGCCCCCATACCCACCCATACCACACATACCCTCATATAGAGTTACAGTACAACCCACAGCAATCTCTGATCTCCTCAGGAACGTCTCATAGTTACTTTGTATTTCTTCAAATCCATGCTGTCTTTTCATTCTGTAGTTTCTCCACAGAGACAAATCCAGTGGCCTCTGCTAGGTCCCCATAGAAGCAAAACTGTTATTTCTTTTATGATCCCCTCCTTGCCCTTTTCTCTCAGCTCTCTTGTTGAAACTCATAGAAAGGGCTCTTATATTTTGATAGAAAATACTTGTGAATCAAAAACTAAGGCTGTGAATACATATTTGATATAATCATTTGCTCTGGCGAGATTATGTATTAGGACAGGGAAAGTCCTTCTTCATTCCCATGTCTTGACCAGGTACCAAATCCAGAAATCAGAGATTGAAATCAAAGTGAGACCAATGATGTTCTTTTTTCTTGTTCTTACTTTTTGCTGGCCAACTGGAGACTGAGGCAACCTCTGGATCATCCCAGAGAAGACATTGTGCCTTGCTGAGGTTCAGAGTGTGGGATGGGTCTGCCTGAAAGAGTTTCCCATCATAAGACACAGATGTAGCACTAAGTGGGGTGTCTAGGCTGAGAAGGCTTGAGAGAGTCATCAAATTTCCTGGGTTCTTAGTGTTGTCTGAGAGAGCAGTCAAATTTCTCCTTTGACGTAGGTTGCAGGGGTAGCCTCCAATTTCTCCCAGCACATGAATTAGGGAGAGCTCTCCTTCCCTCTTGCGGGCAATTCATATCCAACAAGGGGAGGTGTTATAGGAGCAGGTGTCTTCTGTCTCACCTTCTTGACTTCCCTCTTTCCAGTTCCACTCTTTGTGAAAACAGAAAAAAAGAAGTAGGAAATTCAGTTATACTAGGAGACTCGGTTGCCAGTTATACCTTGTCTTCTTTGTTGATGCTTTGCTTTGAAGAATCTGAAAGACCTGCCACCCTTCCCATGAGGAGCAGCAAGGACCTGCTGCTGCCCCTTGGGTTATAGGTCTCAACGCTGACTGTGTACTAGAAACATCTGAGCAGCTGTAAAAAATAAACAGCTGATGCCCAGCCCCATGACCAAAAACCCTGACTTTAATTGGTCTTGTGTGGGCCCAGGACACAGATATGTTTTAAAGTGTTCCAGGTCACTCTTACACATACATAGCACTGAGAATAGGGCTTGAAGCTTTGCACTGATGGGATGCCAAAGGTTTAGATAAAGAGGAAGTAGGGGAGGGATAACGCAAAAAACAGCTTCCCAGAATTCCATTCAGAAGGTGACTTAATAGGAAAGATAATGCCTGGCCTCAACCTTGGGAACTAGATATTCACAAATTAATGAGTTCTGCATTCTAGAGCAACATTCTTATAGATGTCATGGATTTCACCATTCCTTATTAATATATCTTTTCTTCCAAGTTTCCCTTCTCTCTTGTCACTGATGGTGATTCTCATCACCACATCTTCACAGCACTTGGCAATAACCCACTTGGTTCCTGTTCATTTTCATATTGATATCCCCAGTAGGCAAGGGCATTCAAAGTTCTTACAACTTTATTGTACAGAAGAACTTACTCTGGGCTGACGACTACTGTCCTTGCAAATTTGCCTGCCCCAAATATTCACCATGCCTAGTAAGCAGATCATCTTTCTAGTACAAGTATTTATTCTCCTTCGAAGGAGTGGGGGCTTCTGAAGTATTATAGAATTTAGGAAGTCCTCTGATTATTGTTGAATTTGCCATTTTTACTGTTTTGGGGATTTTAAATGAACCTAACTGTCTCAGCTTTTAGGATGAACAATTGATAGAATGGCAATTTTGATCTACAAGTAGTTTTTCTTTTAGTAACTTCCATGTTCAGTTACGTGGCAAAGGGGAATTAAGGTTGCAGATGGAATTAGGTTGCTAATCAAGTAATCGTAAAATAGATTATCCTAGATTATAATCACAAGGGTCTTCTGGGGTGGAAGAAGGAATCTGAAAAGAGAACCAAAGAGATGGCAGCATGAGATGAGCTGAGCCAGATGTTGTTGGCTTTGAAGATGGAGGAAGGGGACCACCAGCAAAGGAATGCAAGGCCTCCTCTAGAAGCTGAAAAAATTAAGGAAATGGATTCTCCACTAGATCCTCCAGAAAGGAAGGCAGCTGTGTGGATGCCTTGATTTTAGCTCAGTGAGATTCTTTTTAAACTTATGACCTCCAGAACCATAAGATAATAAACTTGTGTTGTTTTAAGCCACTAATTTTGTGGTAATTGGTTCTAGCAACAGTAGGAAACAAATACATTGTTGAAAAGGATGAAGAAATTAATAAAAACTAACATGCAAATTAATTGAAGACCCTCATGATGGAATGACTCTAAATTTGCTAAATATTAATTTTTTAACAGAATATCTTGTATAAATATGAAATGACTTGGTGAAACAGAAGCATTCTTGAGAAAGAGGTTTAACTGAAGAACTAATTGCACGTTTTTTCTTTGATACATAATTGCCTCATGGAAAATCAGTTCACAATCTTTTTAGAAATAAGCATATTTAAAGGACTAGAAATGGAGCCATTTCTATTTTTCTGAGCATAATGTACTCAAATCCATTTTACTCCACAAAGGCAAGAGTACCTCTACCCTACCACAGATTTTTAAAAAAAAATGTATTACTCTATAAGTAAAAGATGGCAAAGTAAGCATGAAGTCAATCTGGGTGTAAATGGTTTTAATTCATTTTCATGGGTGTCTGTTCATGGAAACTTTTTTTTCCTGTATTTCCCATAAGGAAAAATTTTTTTAATAAAAAGGAAGAGAAAATAACAAGAATTTTCTGTACCAACTAATATGATTAGTAACAAGTGAAGCAACAAGAGGATGAAGCTGATAATTTAAAAAAATATTGCAGTGTTACCAGGGATCAGATTATTGCTAGCAGCCTGGTTATTTTTTGCATAGTTTTCATATAACAGTCCAAGCTTATTTGGTGACGTGGAAGTTTAGTCATTGCTGACATTGTTTGCAGGACTTTAAGAAAAATTCTTTAAAATAAATTTGGGATAATGAAGAATTTGGATGAAAGAAAACTGTGTAATAGATGCTTTCTCTTTGAGGTCTATTATAGTCACTCTTGCACCCAGCCTAAATCTCACTACCTTGCTTTGGATGTACTCAAAGAGAAAATGTTTCATTTTTGTGAAGAGCTGTCGGACACAGGGAAACTTCACCTTCAGTAAGATTATTTCTAGGCACAGGAACAATTGAAGCACTGCTTCTTCAAAATCACTGGAATACACTTCAGAAACCCTCCTTATAGAATACGTTTTAATTTAGATCTTATCACTGCTCGTCAGAGCTTTTGTGTCCACCTGTCTTTTGTCTCCAAACGATGAGTAGAGTTGGCACTACACAGACAATTCAGAGAGGTGTTCTGAACTGTCATTGTTTTGGAAGTTTTTATTCTTCTAAAGACCGTGGAAGAAAGATGCAGTAAAAGATGTTAGGTCAGACACTTAAAAGTTTTTTCTACGCTTAATTCCATTGTATGTTTCTTCTACCTGATGGTATTAATAATTTTATGTGAGGGCATTTTCTTTGATGAGGTTCACAGTTAGAGTACAGGGTGTTTTATTTTGATGGGTGTAGAAGTGGCTGAGGTGGCAACATGTGGAAGAAAGCTTTCATGGCTTTCTAAATTTCATATGTTCTTTGCTCTCTATTTTTCAATTCATCCAGACACAGATTTTTTATTTATGTGTCCTTGGTCCCAATTCTTCAAGAAAGGAGCCCTGTGGGCCTATGATATTTCCCACAGAAATAAGGAAAATGTGACATATTTACTATTAACACTTCACAAGAGGCCTTCACCCAAATTCATTTGACATTACATGATTTTTAATTACAGAATATGATTACACAGTTATGGTTTTAGTCTTCTTTCTTCACCAAATAAAGCAAAGGTATATCTTCACAGACTGCAAATCAATTTTCCATGAATTCATTGCTTTGAAATTTTCACTTTTCCTTTATCAACTGTTTTATTACCCTCTTGCATGACGTGGTTTATCCCCCGGGAATATGTTTCATTTACATGTTTATAAGCAGTCCCATTTTAGTTACCCTTGAAACAATTTTTTTTTGTTCTTAATTTTTTTCTGTTTTATAAAATTAAAAATAGAACTGTCATATGATCCAACAGTCCCACCTCTGGGTATATATCCAAAAGAGTTGAAATCAGGATTTTGAAGAGATACCTGCATCCGCATGTTCATTGCAGCAATATTCACAATAACGATGATATGGAAATAATTCATATGTCTTAACAGGTGACTATGTGAAGAAAATATGGTATATACACACAATGGAATATTATTCGGCCTTAAAAAAGAAAGAATCCTGCCATATATGACAATATGGATGAACCTAGAAGACATTATGTGACGTGAAATAAGCCAGTCACAGTAGGACAATACTGCATCATTCTACGTAAATTCAGTATCTAAAATAGTCAAACACATAGAAGCAGAGAATAGAATGGTGGTTGCTGGGAGGAGGGAGGTGTCGTTCAAGGAGTAGAAATTTCCAGTTATGGAAGATGAATACGTCCAGAGATCTGCTGTACAGCATTTGTTAACAGTATGGTATTGTGTACTTTAATACAGGTTAAGAGGACGGATTTCACGTTAAGTTTTCTTAACCCCAAAACACAATGAAACAAGCCCACAAAAGAACGTAAGGACATTTTTGGATGTGATGGATATGTTTAGTACTTCGACTGTAGTGATGGTGTCATGAGTGTATGCATATGTCCAAACTCATCATGATGTATACCTTAAATATGTGCAATTTTTTATCAGTTATACCTCAATAAATGTTAATCAGCATTTTATTTATGCGTATAGAGACTTGCCCATCTTTTTTACCTTCTTCCTTGAAATCCTTTGTACCTCCAGATACATCTCCAGAGCTGTGTTGATTAGTTGACTGCACAAGTGTTTTGCAGTAAAGCAGGGATTATGTGTGCCTATTTGCTTCTCTCTACATCCACCCCTCTTCTGGAGGAATGGCCAAATGGAATGTTCCACAGAAGCTCTCTGCTTTGCTCTGTTTCTATTTCCTTTAATTTTTCTACAGGAAATTCAACAATCTCATCCTTAGAGAAGTACTTTCTATCTTACTTTTTAGATTCTTAACTTGGAATTTAGAATGGTTGTAAAAAGGTGTTTTCTAGATATTTCATTGTAACATATTTCACTAGTGAAAAGTTGGAGAGAATTTAAGCATTCACCGATAGAAGATTATTATATTATGACATAGGTTATGTTATTTTTATAATGCTGTATTTTTCATCTTTGTAATTATTTTATTTTTTAGTTAATTTCTTTTCTTATAAATTTATTTTTGGCTGCGTTGGGTCTTCATTGCTGCATGCGGGCTTTCTCTAGTTGCGGCGAGTGAGGGCTACTCTTCGTTGCAGTGCACAGGCTTCTCATTGTGGTGGCTTCTTTTGTTGTGGAGCACAGGCTCTAGGCACATGGGCTTCAGTAGTTGTGGCACGTGGGCTCAGTAGTTGTGGCACGTGGGCTCTAGAGCGCAAGCTCAGTAGTTGTGGCACACGGACTTAGTTGTTCTGCAGCATGTAGGATCTTCCCGGACCAAGGCTCGAACCCATGTCCCCTGCATTGGCAGGCGGGTTCTTAACCACTGCGCCACCAGGGAAGTCCCTCCTTTAGTTAATTTTTTTTGGAGTATAGTAGCTTTATAATGTTGTGTTAGTTTCTACTCTGAAGCAAAATGAATCAGCCATGCATATACATATATCCCCTCTTTTTTGGATTTCCTTTCTATTTATGTCACCACAGTGCATTAAGTAGAGTTCTCTGTGTTATACGGTATGTTCTCATTTGTTGTCTGTTTTATACATAGTATCAATAGTGTATATGTGTATAATGCTATATTTTAAAGTGCAAGAGAAGATTATAAAATGTTATAAATTCAATCATGTAAAGTGTATGATGTGTGTGCTTTGGGAAAAAAATGATTGGAAGGATATTGAACAAAATGTTAGCAGTGATCATCTGTTGTGGATGGTGGGATTATGCATTTTATGTGTAATATCTACTTTCCTTTGTTTTTCTGTGATTTATTATTTATTAAAAAGCAAAGTACATGTATTTCTTTTCTTGCAGTTACAACTTATTTCCACTTGGGGAAAAAATCAGTTACAATTCACAAATTTAGCAATTACCTTGTATAGCATCTTGCTTTCGTTTGATAGATTTTCGTATATAATCCTAACACCCCCTCCAATATTTATTGCTGAGTTCTTTATATCGAGTCCGTTTTCAAAGAAATATTTCTCTTCTGGGAAGCATTAGTTTCTCTTAATATTTTAATGTAGACAAATATTGGTTTTTAAGTTTTCTGTTGATTTACTGAGATTTTTTGCCTTATTAAAACTAGAATCAGGGCTTCCCTGGTGGTGCAGTGGTTGAGAGTCCACCTGCCGATGCAGGGGATATGGGTTCATGCCCCGGTCCGGGAAAATCCCACATGCTGCGGAGCGGCTAAGGCCCGTGAGCCATGGCCGCTGAGCCTGCGCGTCCGGGGCCTGTGCTCCACAGTGGGAGAGGCCACAGCAGTGAGAGGCCCGCATACCGCAAAAAAAACAAAAACAAAACCAGAATCAATTCTAGAGTGGTAATTCCTAGGTCTACGTCTGGTGATAGCTGGTGAGAATTGTTTTTTAAGTCTGCAGGCCTGAAGTGGATGCCTTGTCAGTGAAATTACATACCTTGTCAGTAGAAGGCATACATACATTGGTCAGATTTTTGTAAATTAAATATTACAAGAAATCAAACTCCTTTATCTCTACTTCTGCAGACCATGGGATGGATTTTTTTAAAAATTGAAAGTCACAGAAAATCTCTTACAAATTCAGAATGTAATAGATTGGCATAGAAATGATACAATTCATCAGTGAAGATTTTTATACCTTAATGGGATCTTTAAGATAATCTAGGAAAACCAGTTTATTTGAAAAACACAAGAACTCTGCTGCAGAGATGTAATCTATCCAGGATCTCATGACAATTACTGGCATTTAACAAATGATTATTGAATAGCTACTATGTGCCAGGCACTGTGCTAGATATTAGGAATTTTTATTGTTTCTATTTAGTTTTGAATTATTTCCAATTTCCTTATAGTTTTGACATTAGGAAGTATTTTTTTCCCTCTGTAAATGATCTCTTTACTCTCTGAAAACCTGTTACTGAATGTTAGCACAGTAATTGTTCACATTCTGTTTGTTTGGCATCAGTGTTCTTTGTTACGTATTGTTTTCTAGTAGTTGCTTGTATATATGAAGAGTCTCATTACAAACACATAACATTTTATTTCCAAGTACACGAAAATTAAAGGAATATACTCCTACTGAAGAAAACAAATAAAATGGAAGAATACAGGATAAAGAATTCTCATACATGCACACACATGTGCATTTGTGCTGTCTCAGCTCACTTCCCAGGGTAATCTCTACCACTGTTAACCTGGTGTACACTCTTTTGACATTTTTCTATGCATTTAAACTTGCACACAAAGAAACACATAGCGATATACTTACTTTTACACAACTGTTATAAGGTACATATTTTACCACACAATTTACTCTTAAGTTAAATCTTACAGATTTTTCAATGTCGGGCACATGAGCATATTTTTCTTAAAGACTGCATAGTATTTCACAGAATGATTGGTAGAATAATCACATTTTTATCTGCTTCCCAATTACTAGACATTTGGAATACCTCCATGGTTCACTGTGTTGAGCATGTCTACTATGAACCTGCTTAAACCCATCTTTGTATGAAATGTGGACTTTAGTATAAATACATAGAAATGGAATCACAAGGCCAAAATGGGAAAATTTCAGTAATATCAGTTTTTAAATTACTGCTACATTGCCCTTAAAATGGTAGAGCAGATTATGACAGAATCTTCTTCCTGCTCCTTCATCCACACTGCATACTATCAACCTGACTGAACTACAACTTCTGTAAGAAGATTATGGGACCAAATACTCTCCTGTAACTGAGCATTGCTGGTTCGAATGTGTGTGTTGAAAGACTGGATTAAGTTCTTGCTATATAGTGGAACCACAGTTGCAAAAATTCAGTTGTAAGGAATGCTGCAGTACCACTAAAAGGTTTAAGATAAGTGGCACATCTATAGAATGGTTTTTAAGGGAGGGAGGGGATGGTAGCCGTAGACTAGAAAAATAACATTGCCAGAAATTTTAGATAGGATAGCTTTATTTTTACTCTAATCCTAACTTTTTGAATGCCCAGACACAAGGAGAAGGATCCAAAGAAACAGACTGTCTGTATATTAGAATATATTGTTAGCTGAAATCATTTTTGTAAAACTCACTAGTAATTCATCTATCTGACGAAATTCTTTCAATATTCGAAAGTCAAGGCACTTCCCTGGTGGTCCAGTGGGTAAGACTCTGCGCTCCCAATGCAGGTAGCCTGGGTTCGATCCATGGTTGGGGAACTAGATCCTGCATGCATGCCGCAACTAAAAGCCCACATGCGGCAACTAAAGATCCCATGTGCCGCAACTAAGACCCAGCGCAACCAAAATAAATAAATAAATAAATAAATAAATAAATAAATAATTTTTTAAAAAAGAAAAAAGAGGTCAACCCGTAAGTTTACTTTTATCAAGTAAGACTTCTGTAGGTGCTTATTTCAAATCTGCAGCCACACATGATTAGCAACAGTTACTCCAGTGTCAATTTTGAACACAAGTAAGAACAAAGTAATTTTTTGTACTTAATTTGTTTTGGGGGAGAAAATGTATACACACACACACATACACACCCTACACTCAATTCCAAATTTCTTTCAGCTGTTACAGCAGTTTCAGCTTTCTGGGTAAGAACTGAATTTTTACATTTCTCTTCTCACTTTGTCCTCAGAGTTCCTGCCAAGTGAGAGTTCACATGCAGATGAACCAAAATCATCCTGCAAACCTGTCATTTCACCCATATTGTTTTCATAAATTTGCTACCCACCTTGGTGCAAACATATGATGTTCTTTTTTTGTTTTTAACATCTTGATTGGAGTATAATTGCTTTACAATGGTGTGTTACTTTCTGGTTTATAACAGAGTGAATCAGCTATACATATACATATATCCCCATATCTCCTTCCTATTGAGTCTCCCTCCCATCCTCCCTATCCCACCCTTCTAAGTGGTCACAAAGCACCGAGCTGATCTCCCTGTGCTATGCAGCTGCTTCCCACTAGCTAGCTATTTTACATTTGGTAGTGTATATATGTTCATGCCACTCTCTCACTTCGTCCCAGCTTACCCTTACTTCTCCCGGTGTCCTCAAGTCCATTCTCTATGTCTGCGTCTTTATTCCTGTTCTGCTCCTAGGTTCTTCATAACCACTTTTTTTTTTAGGTTCCATATATATGTGTTAGCATACGGTATTTGTTTTTCTCTTTCTGACTTCACTCTGTATGACAGTCTCTGGGTCCATCCACCTCACTACAAATAACTCAACTTCATTTCTTTTTATGGCTGAGTAATATTCCATTGTATATATGTGCCACATGTTGCTTATCCATTCATCTGTTGATGGACACTTAGGTTGCTTCCATGTCCTGGCTATTGTAAATAGAGCTGCAATGAATATTGTGGTACATGACTCTTTTTAAATTATAGTTTTCTCAGGGTATATGCCCAGTAGTGGGATTGCTGGGTTGTACGGTAGTTCTATTTTTAGTTTTTTAAGGAACCTGCATATGTTCTCCATAGTGGCTGTATCAATTTACATTTCCACCAGCAGGGCAAGAGGGTTCCCTTTTCTCCACACCCTCTCCAGCATTTATTGTTTATAGATTATTTGAAGATGGCCATTCTGACTGGTGTGAGGTGATACCTCATTGTAGTTTTCATTTGCATTTCTCTAATGGTTACTGATGTTGAGCGTTCTTTCATGTGTTTGTTGGCAATCTGTATATCTTATTTGGAGAGACATCTATTTAGGTCTTCTGCCCATTTTTGGATTGGGTTGTTTGTTTTTTTGATATTGAGCTGCATGAGCTGCTTGTAAATTTTGGAGATTAATCCTTTGTCAGTTGCTTCATTTGCAAATATTTTCTCCCATTCTGAGGGTTGTCTTTTCATCTTGTTTATGGTTTCCTTTGCTGTGCAAAAGCTTTGAAGTTTCATTAGGTCCCATTTGTTTATTTTTCTTTTATTTCCATTTCTCTAGAAGGTGGGTCCAAAAGGACCTTGCTGGGATTTATGTCACAGAGTGTTCTGCCTATGTTTTCCTCTAAGAGTTTGATAGTGTCTGGCCTTACATTTAGGTCTTTAATCCATTTTGAGTTTGTTTTTGTGTATGGTGTTAGGGAGTGTTCTAATTTCATTCTTTTACATGTAGCTGTCCAGTTTTCCCAGCACCACTTATTGAAGAGGCTGTCTTTTCTCCGTTGTATATTCTTGCCTCCTTTATTAAAGATAAGGTGACCATATGTGCGTGGGTTTATCTCTGGGCTTTCCATCCTGTTCCATTGATCTGTATTTCTGTTTTTATGCCAGTACCATACTGTCTTGATTACTGTAGCTTTGTAGTATAGTCTGAAGTCAGGTTGCCTGATTCCTCCAGCTCCATTTTTCTTTCTCAAGATTGCTTTGGCTCTTCAGGATCTTTTGTGTTTCCATACAAATTGTGAAATTTTTTGTTCTAGTTCTGTGAAAAATGCCATTGGTAGTTTGATAAGGATTGCATTGAATCTGTAGATTGCTTTGGGTAGTATAGTCGTTTTCACAGTGTTGATTCTTCCAATCCAAGAACATGGTATATCTCTCCATCTACTTGTATTGTCTTTAATTTCTTTCATCAGTGTCTTATAATTTTCTGCATACAGGTCTTTTGTCTCCTTAGGTAGGTTTATTCCTAGATATATTATTCTTTTTGTTGCAGTGGTAAATGGGAGTGTTTTCTTAATTTCACTTTGAGATTTCTCATCATTAGTGTATAGGACTGCAAGAGATTTCTGTGCGTTAATTTTGTATCCCGTTACTTTACCAAATTCATTGATTAGCTCTAGTAGTTTTCTGGTAGCAAATCTAGGATTCCCTATGTATAGTATCATGTCACCTGCAAACAGTGACAGCTTTACTTCCTCGTTTCTGATTTGGATTCCTTTTATTTGTTTTTCTTCCCTTGTTGCTGTGGCTAAAACTTCCAGAACTATGTTGAATAATAGTGGTGAGAGTGGGCAACCTTGTCTTGTTCCTGATCTTAGTGGAAATGGTTTCAGTTTTTCACCACTGAGGACGATGTTGGCTGTGGGTTTGTCATATATGGCCTTTATTAGGTTGAGGAAATTTCCCTCTATGCCTACTTTCTGGAGGGTTTTTATCATAAATGGGTATTGAATTTTGTCAAAAGCTTTCTCTGCATCTATTTTGATGATCATATGGTTTTTCTCCTTAAATATGTTAATATGGTGTATTGACATTGATTGATTTGCGTATATTGAAGAATCCTTGCATTCCTGGGTTAAACTCCACTTGATCATAGTGTATGATCCTTTTAATGTGCTGTTGGGTTCTGTTTGCTAGCATTTTGTTGAGGACTTTTGCATCTATGTTCATCAGGGATATTGGCCTGTAATTTTCTTCCTTTGTGACATCTTTATCTGGTTTTGGTATCAGGGTGATGGTGGCCTTGTAGAATGAGTTTGGGAGTGTTCCTCCCTCTACTATATTTTGGAAGAGTTTAAGGAGGATAGGTGTTAGCTCTTCTCTAAATGTTTGATAGAATTCGCCTGTGAAGCCATCTGGTCCTGGGCTTTTGTTTGTTGGAAGATTTTTAATCACAGTTTCAATTTCAGTGCTTGTGATTCGTCTGTTCATATTTTCTATTTCTTCCTGGTTCAGTCTCAGAAGGTTGTGCGTTTTTAAGAATTTGTCCATTTCTTCCAGGTTGTCCATTTTATTGGCATATAGTTGCTTGTAGTAATCTCTCAGGATCCTTTGTATTTCTGCCGTGTCAGTTGTTACTTCTCCATTTTCATTTCTGATTCTATTGATTTGAGTCTTCTCCTTTTTTTCCTTGATGAGTCTGGCTAATGGTTTATCAATTTTGTTTATCTTCCCAAAGAACCAGCTTTTAGTTTTTATTAATCTTTGCTATCGTTTCCTCCATTTCTTTTTCATTTATTTCTGATCTGATCTTTATGATTTCTTTCCTTCTCCTAACTTTGGGGTTTTTTTGTTCTTCTTTCTCTAATTGCTTTAGGTGTAAGGTTAGGTTGTTTATTTGAGATGTTTCCTGTTTCTTAAGGTAGGATTGTATTGCTATAAACTTCCCTCTTAGAACTGCTTTTGCTGCATCCCACAGGTTTTGAATCATCGTGTTTTCATTGTCATTTGTTTCTAGATATTTTTTGATTTCCTCTTTGATTTCTTCAGTGATCTCTTGGTTATTAAGTAGTGTATTGTTTAGCCTCCATGTGTTTGTAAATTTTACAGATTTTTTTCCTGTAATTGATATCTAGTCTCATAGCGTTGTGGTTGGAAAAGATACCTGATACAATTTCAATTTTCTTAAATTTATCAAGGCTTGATTTGTGACCCACGATATGGTCTATCCTGGAGAATGTTCCATGAGCACTTGAAAAGAAAGTGTATTCTGTTATTTTTGGATGGAATGTCCTATAAATATCAATTAAATCCATCTTGTTTAATGTATCATTTAAATCTTGTGTTTCCTTATTTATTTTCATTTTGGATGATCTATCCATTGGTGAAAGTGGGCTGTTAAAGTCCCCTATGTCCTGAACTCGGCTCTCCCACCTCAGGGGTACATGTCTGACACCTGGCCAGAGCACTAAGACCCTGTCTACCAAACGACTCAGATGAAAAGGGAGATGAAAAGGGAGAAAGGAAAAAATAATAATGTTATTAATATAAAAAATAATTATGAAAAGTGAAAAAAATTAAAAAATATTAAAAAAGGCAAAAAAAAAAAGGAAGAAAGGAGAGAGCAACTGAACCAAAAAACAAAGCCACTAATTATAACAAGCGCTAAGAATTATACTTAAAATAACAACAACAACAAGAAGAACGGACAGACAGAACCCTAGAACAAATGGTAATAGCAGCGCTGTACAGACAAAATCACACAAAGAAGCATACACATCCACCCTCACAAAAATAGAAAAAGAAAAAAAAATTATCTTTGCTCCCAAAGTCCACTGCCTCAGTTTTGGGATGATTCGTTATCTATTCAGGTATTTCACATATGCAGGTACATCAAGTTGATTGTGGAGATTTAATCCGCTGCTCCTGAGGCTGATGGAAGAGATTTCCCTTTCTCTTCTTTGCACAGCTCCGGGTGTTCAGCTTTGGATTTGGCCCCATCTCTGCGTGTTGGTCGCCTGAGGGCATGTGTTCTTCGCTCAGACAGGACGGGGTTAAAGGAGCAGCTGACTAGGGGGCTCTGGCTCACTCAGGCCACGGGGAGGGAGGGGTACGGAATACGGGGCGAGCCTGCGGCGGCAGAGGCCGGCATGACGTTGCACCAGCCTGAGGCGCGCTGTCCTGGGGAAGTTGTCCCTGGATCACGGGACCCCGGCAGTGGCGGGCTGCACAGGCTCCCAGGAAGGGAGGTGTGGATAGTGACCTGTGCTTGCACACAGGCTTCTTGGTGGCTGCAGTAGGAGCCTTAGCATCTCATGCTTGTCTCTGGGGTCCGCCCTGATAGCCGCAGCTCGTGTCCGTCTCTGGAGCTTGTTTAGGCCGTGCTCTGAATCCCCTCTCCTCACGCACCCCGAAACAATGGTCTCCTGCCTCTTAGGCAGGTCCAGACTTTTTCCTGGACTCCCTCCCGGCTAGCTGTGGCACACTAGCCCCCTTCAGGCTGTGTTCACGCAGCCAAGCCCAGTCCTCTCCCTGGGATCTGACCTCTGAAGTCTGAGCCTCAGCTCCCAGCCCCGCCCGCCCTGGCAGGTGAGCAGAAAAGCCTCTCGGGCTGGTGAGGGCCGGTCGGCACCGACCCTCTGTGCGGGCGTCTCTCCGCTTTGCCCCCCGCACCCCTGTGGCTGCGCTCTCCCCCGCGGCTCAAAGCTTCCCCCACCCCCGCCACCCCCCGTCTCCGCCAGTGCAGGGCCTTCCTAGTGTGTGGAAACTTTTCCTCCCTCACAGCTCCGTCCCCGAGGTGCAGGTCCCTTCCCTATTCTTTTGTCTCTGTTTTTTCTTTTTTCTTTTGCCCTACCCAGGTATGTGGGGAGTTTCTTGCCTTTTAGGAAGTCTGAGGTCTTCTGCCAGCGTCCTGTAGGTGTTCTGTAGGAGTTGCACATGTAGATGTATTTCTGATGTATTTGTGGGGAGGAAGGTGATCTCTGCGTCTTACTCTTCCACCATCTTGAAGGTCTCCCCATGATCTTCTGAAGTTCACCTGAAAATTGCTTATTCAAGCCTTCATTTGGGAAGGTATAGATTTGAGTGTTGTCACCAGTCCAGGGGTATATTTGAATAAAGTCACACTCCCTAGCTCCAGGGCAATGTCATCAATCACATGTGTGTCAGGGATTTGTTTTGTGGCCCCACAAATCTTTGGCTCCAAAATGAGCTAAGTCCCTCACTTAGGAATGGGGTCTGCAGCTGCACTTGATGGAGTCTTTCTATCAATTCCTAGATGACTGGAGCATGGGTTTTCCCAGATGAAGTTTGTACGTGTGGATGTGTTTGTTGAATGTATAGTTTTTTTCTAAAAGCCTTAAATATTCCAGCAAAAGAGAATTTTATGTAAGAGAGCCATTTTTATAGGAAACTAAGGTTCAAGTATAAGTAGAATATATGAAAAAATTTTATTCCTCCCTAAATTAGGTGTTTGAAAGAACACTGAAGGAAAGTTCCCAATATGGCCAGCAGTTCCAGATTGAGTAGATTTGTTCTAGCAGAAAAATTTCAACTATGAATGAAAATCACATTATCTAATAAAATAACTGTTTTAATTATGAAGGTAACACAATACACACTATGAAAAAAATGGAAAAATCTAGAAAAGGAAAAAATTCCAACAATATTGGCAAAGAACCTGTGTATATTCATTAGTAGTATTTTTTTCTTCTAGTGTCATTTACGTCTGTGTGTTTGTATAAAATCCATTTGTATATTATGTAATAATAATAAGTAATATTTATTAAGCACTCAGCTAATATGTACATCCCAGTTATTTTCTCATTCAGTTCTAGTGAAAAATCTGTAATACATATATTATTACATTCATTTAATAGTCATGAAGACTGAAACTCAGAGTGGTAAATTTTCCAGGACACAGATTTTTGCAGTTTGGTCCTTTACCTATGTGCAATTTTGCAGCATTCTATCTTTTCATCTGCACTTTGCAATTAACATGATTATGTTACATTCATTGTCCATGTTGCTGTGTAACCTTTATAGCAATAATTTCTAATGAGTATGTTATGTCCATTAAGTGCAAGTGCCTAAAACTGAACTATTCTAAGGTTGAAAATTGTAGTTACATTAAAAAAATTTGGCAGAGTTCTTTGTTAAATATATTTGTATACATCATCTTTTCAATATTGTGGATTATTTTCTTAGGATATACGTCCATGATTAAAATTTATGCCCCCAAAAGAGAAATATTAACATTTTCAGTACCCTGGATATATATTATAAAACTATTTTCCAAAACGGTTATATTGATCTAAAAATTTAGCAGTAGTTCTTGAGAGTAGTAGCTTTCCTGTACCTTTATGAACATCAATATAGTAATTTTAGCTTTTACAAGATGCTTGAAATAGAAGTTTACTGAAATAATAATAATTCACATATTGTAGTGATGAGTAAAATAATGGGTTAAAACTCCTTACTCACCTCTCCCCAAAATACACTCCCTGAAATAGTGAATGTTTACAGCTCCCTGTGTTTGCCTCTAAGATACTTTCTATGGTACAAATTTGTATATCTATCTTTATCTGTCTGTCTGTCTGTCTCTATCATAGTGTGACATGCATTATTCCTATTTAATTATCTAATTAGTTATCAAATAATGGATATCACACTACTTTATAGTGTCATACAGATATATTGCAAACTCAGAGGGTATGTTTCTATGCTTTTGCATTTCCCTGAGTGGTAAACTGCTTTTGACTGTTACGTGTGCGTGCTAGCCTGTTTTGGGAGGCAAGGGGAGTCTCCGTTTTCCTGGGCCAGCCTTAGTTTTATGCAGATCCCTAGTCCCTGATTCTCAGGGGTGGGGTTTTCTCAATGATCCTGCCACTGCCCCTGTATTAGGAAACATCTAATGGACTGAGTCCAGCATGGTTTGCTACTCATTCCTTAAGGGAATTTTCTTTTTCCCTTGTTCCAATTTCCACAGCCACAGTGGATTTTTTACTCTGCCCTCAGGCATAGCATTTGTGGCCCTTTCCCTGATGGCTTAAATCTTTCGCTACTTAGAGAAGAAGGCACCAGGTAGTACTTTGTGTTTTTCCCCAGGGGCTGCCTCTCCCGTCCTCTTGGCCTGCAACACCAACCGAGGCTTTCTCCTGTTTTCCTCTTTTCCACTGCTTTGTCTTATGCACCTGGTGAGTCCTATGTACCTGATGAGTTCATGGAGAAGAGTCTCTTAAGTGGGTGCAAAGTGCTGTGTGTCAGCAACTCTTAGCGTTTCTATTCTCTTACAGTTGCTCACACTGGGCCTTCCACGATTCACTAAAAATTTAGTTGAACCCCTTTTATCCTCTTTTATGACGATCTCATCTTCCTCCTGCTGCAGCTATTAACAACAGTGCTGTCTGTCCTTTGATATTAGAGTAGTTGGTTATTCTATTTTCACAGGTTTTTTTTTTTTTTTTTTTTTGCGGTACGCGGGCCTCTCACGGCTGTGGCCTCTCCCGTTGCGGGGCACAGGCTCCGGACACGCATGCTCAGCGGCCATGGCTCACGGGCCCAGCTGCTCCGCGGCATGTGGGATCTTCCCGGACCGGGGCACGAACCCGTGTCCCCTGCATCGGCAGGCGGACTCTCAACCACTGCGCCACCAGGGAAGCCCCTATTACCACAGCTTTTTGATGTGTCCAAGAAACATTATAATTTTGTACATTATCCTGCATTTTCTTGTCATTAGGGTGGGAGTGATGTTCTTAACCAGGTTTCTACATCTTGGACAGAAGCTGGAAATCTGTCTACATTCATGAAAAACATTTTACAGATATCCCTGTAAAGTATATTTGCTTTAACTTGTTTGCTTTCTTCCGACTTCTTTCAATGTTTTCTCTGCAATTTTTATATTTGGACTGTTTTCCTATGATGTTTTTGGAACTGTGTTCTTTCTTTCTTCATAATGTTGCCTCTTATTTAGAACTGGCTCAGTTTTCTACACTGTACTGCCTTTTTTTGATTTATTCTTTAGTAATTTCTCCAGAGTTAAAAAATGTAATCTATAGCATAGTCAGTTTGGTAGGAGCTTTTGTGACCATATCAGAGAGTTTCCTCTTACCTCAATCTTCAATTTGGGATCATGGTTGTCTACATACATGGGGAGTCTGATATGATTTAACCCTACTTTAGTGCTTAGTCCTGTCAACCTCTATGCCATCAGGTCCCCCAAAACTAGTTCCGGCTGGTGTTTACCACCACTAAGGAGGGCTTCCTTTTAAGATTCATAGACTTTTGTAACTCTAAATGTGCCCTCTTAGAGTTTCAGCTGATATGAGACCTGAGCTCCTCAGGTGATTCTAAAACCTGATCAATTTAAATTGGGAGTTTGGGATTGACATATACACACTACTATATTTAAAATAGATAGCCAACAAGGAACTCTGCTCAATATTCTGTAACAAACTAAATGGGAAAAGAATTTGTAAAAGAATAACATACATGTATATGTATAACTGAATCACTGTTGTACTCCTGAAACTAACACAACATTGTTAATCAACTATACTGCAATATAAAAAAAAAAAAAAAAAAAACCCCACTTAAATTCTTATTCTACAGTTTTCCTGACCTCACTCGGTAGCAAAACCCTTCATGACAAATTGAATTTTAAAGGTTGTAGAGAATGTAGAATTGTGGAAAACAGGAAAAAAAGTCATTCTTTATTTTTATTTTTTATTTTTTTGCGGTATGCAGGCCTCTCACTGTTGTGGCCTCTCCCGTTGCGGAGCACAGGCTCCGGACGCGCAAGCTCAGCGGCATGTGGGATCTTCCTGGACCGGGGCACGAACTCGTGTCCCCTGCATCGGCAGGCGGACTCTCAACCACTGCGCCACTAGGGAAGCCCAAAAAAGTCATTCTTGACAATGGGAGTAGCGCAGTCAAAGAAACAGGCGGAAAAGTAGGGTGAATGTAATTACTGCTGCATTACTGGAATATACCATGCTTGTTGGAAATTAGTTTGGGACTAAATTTTGGATGGTCTTGGAAGTCAAACTAAGGATACCAGTGTTCATTCTCTAGATAATAGGACCTCAGTTAAGGTTTTTGAAATGAAGGGTAACATGATTAGTGCTGCCCACAAAAAGACTAATCTACTAGCTTGTATATCCCTGACTGACATCCAGAGACTAGAAGTAGAAAGAATATTTGCAATATTCTAGGAGAGAGTAATTGTGGTCTTGAATGAGAGTTTGATCACTGGAATGTAAAGGTTGTGATAGATGTGAAAACTAATAAGGTAAAATGATCCATCAGTGGAAGAGAGAGGGCAGTATTAAGGGTAGTACTGAGGTTTTAAATGTAAATGATTAAAAAACTAGGCTGTTGTTTACAGCAACTAGGAACAGCTTTGGGGAAAAGATAAAACATTTAATTGGGGTTAAAGTTCTTTGAGGGGTTGCTGGTACTTCCAATTGATTTTAAGACAAACTAGTCTAAATTAATTAATGCAAAAATCCAGTCCATCAGGCATGCAGACTTTCTATTTTTTAATAGTAAAATTCTATAATTGAGATTTTCTCATCTAATCCAGGATACCCTGTGGATATATTGAATTAATTCTCCAGTTTATTCATTTTGTATTTAATATGTAATATTTCACTTCATAATAATAATTTGATCTTTCAAAGAATTTTCAAAATTTTACTTAATCACTTAAAGAATGAGTCAAGAAATTTGATTTACTTTCTAGTACAAAGTCCTAACACTAATTATCCTCTGGTTTCTTCTGTGGTTAGTTCTGACATTATGTTTTAATTTTAACATTATAATTTCCATTATTTTTAATCTGTATTTTAAAATAATTTTTATCAAATTGTAATGTACATACAGAAAAGTGCACAAATAATAAGTATAGACCTTGAAGAATTTTCACAAATGTCCTTCCATTTTTCTGCCTACCTCTTCCAGAGGAAACAAACTTCTTTCACTTTTAGATTATTTTTACCTGAATGGAATCATACAGTATGTACTATTTCATGTATGGTTTCTTTCTTTCAAAGTTATGTGTATGCTGTTTTTCCATTCTGTTTCAGAAAGTTATTTATTTTTATGAATTTGTCTAATCTTTATTGACATTTGCATTGTTTCTGGTTTGCAGCTATTCAAAGAATGCTGTTATAATGTAGTCATGCAAACCTTTCAGTCAATACATGTATGAATGTTTTGGGTTTATATTTAGATTTATGATTGTTGGGGGTGTGTGATAAGGTATGTGCATGTCCATCTTTAGTAGAGAGTACCAGGCAGTTTTCAAAGTGGAAATGATGAGAGTTCCAGATTCTCCTCATCCTTGTCTGTGCTTGGTGGTTGCAGTCTTTTAAATTTCAGTCATATTGATGTATATGCAATTGTAAATTACTTTGGAATTAGTTTACATTTTATGGTGATTAAGGAGACTGAACACTTTCTCATACGTTTATTGACCACAAGTTATCCTCATTTTAGAAGAAGTTGCAAAAGATTCTTGCCCATTTACTTTTCTTTTTTGTACACAAGGAGTTTTATTACAGAATTAAAAAAAATGGAAGTGTAGTTGATATACATTATAATATAATTATATATAATACATATTATATATAATTATTATATAATAACATATATAATTTACAAGTGTACAATACAGTGATTCACAACTTTTAAAGGTTGTACACCATTTATAGTTAGTATAAAATATTGGCTATATTCCCTGTGTTGTATAATATATCCATGTAGCTTATTTTATACATAATAATTTGTACCTCTTAATTCCCTACCACTGTCTTGCCCCTCCTCCCTTCTCTCTCCCCGTTGGTAACTACTGGTTTGTTCTCTAAATCTGTGAGTCTGTTTCTTTTTTGTTTTGTTCACTAGTTTTATTTTTTAGATTACACATGTAAGTGATATCCTACAGTATTTGTCTTTCTTTGTCTGACTTATTTCACTAAGCATAATACCCTCCAACTCCATCCATGTTGTTGCAAATGGCACAATTTCATTCTTTTTTTATGGCTGAGTAGTATTCCATTGTAACTATATGTACTACATCTTCTTTTGATGGGCACTTAAGTCGCTTTCATATCTTGGCAATTGTAAATAATGCTGCTATGAACATTGGAGTGCATGTATCTTTTTGAAAGAGTG
>NW_006789896.1:53558-105745 GCF_000442215.2 Lipotes vexillifer | reverse complement strand
GTGTTTTTGTTTTACACCAAGGAGCAGAATTGCTGAGTCATATGGTAATTCCATTTTTAGTTTTTGAGAAACCTCCATAGTGCTCTCCACATTGACTCTACTGTTGAATATAATTTTTTGGTGTAAGGTATTTTTTTAGATAGCTTAAGGAAGACTTCTATTAGTATATAACAAGTTTTCTCATGAAAACATGAAAAATGTTAAATCCTATTGTATGCTTTCTTTGAAACTATCAAGGTGACCATACATTTTAATCCTTTATTCTGTTAATATGATGAATTACATGATTTATTTTCAGATGTTAAAACCAGTTGTTCATTCCTGGAATTAATCCACTTGTATATATTTCTGGATTATTTTTGCTAATATTTTATGTAGAATTTCATATGTATGTTTATGTTTTTGTCAGATTTTTGGTATCATAGTTATGTGGGTCTCATATAATAAGTTGAGAATTTTCTCTTTTTTCTATTTCTCTAGAATAGTTTTAAAAATAAGATCGATGTTAATTATTTCTTAAATACATGGAGAAATTCAATTATAAAATCATCTCAGCCTGAAGTTTTCTCTAACGATTTTCATTTGAGCTGCAATTCTTAACAGATGTACATTACTCATATTTTCTGTTTCTTCTTATGCCAGATTTACTAAGTTGTGCTTCACTAGAAATCTGTTCATCATTTAATCTAAATTTATATAAAGTTGTTCATATATTTTTACTTTTCTTTTGTAGTTTTCATTCCTAATACTGTTTGTTTGGCTTTTTCTCTCTTTGTGTTTCTCTCCAAAGTCTTCCCATGGAACTTACAGTTTTATTAAATTACTATTTATTAAACTATTATTTTTCGAACATTGCAGTGAAAATTTTTTCTTTGTGTGCTTTTCTTTGTGTTTCATTAATTTCTTATCTTATTTTTCTATTACCTTACTTTCATTGGATAACTTACTGAGTTGGATGCTTATTAGATCATGGAGTATGAGCATTTATTCTTTTTCTAAATATGCCTTAAGGCTATAAATTTCCATCATAGAATCTTTACAAGTGTCCAAGAAGATTCAATATAATTATGTTTATTATCTTTCCATTTGACTGATTTAAAAATTACACTGTAACATTAACTTTGGCTCAAATATTGGGAGATTTTCTAGTTGTACTTTTGTTACTTGTTTCTAACTTAATTCCCCCTGGTCAGAGATGCACATGGAATTGTTTCAGTCCTTGTAAATTTGTTGAGACTTACTATGAACAGTATATTATCAATTTTGAAAAATTCTTCACATCATCTTGGGAGAAATGTGTATTTTCTAGTTGTTGAGGATGGTGTTGTATACGTTGATGGGATCAAAATTTTAAAATTTCGCTCTTCAAAACTTTTCTATCTTTACTGCTAATACTGGCTTCCCTTATTAGTTACTGAGCGCAGTCTGTTAAAATTTATTACTTTGCTTATATATTTCATATACTAGTTTATGAGGTACAAAAATCTTTCTGATGGATGGATTACTTAATCACAAGAAAATATCTTATTTTTTTTAATTGCTTTACAATGTTATATTAGTTTCTGCTCTACAATGAAGTGAATCAGCTATATGTATACCTATATCCCCTCCCTCTTCGACCTCCCTCCCACCCATCTAGGTTGTTACAGAGCACTGAACTGAGCTCCCTGTGCTACACAGCAGGTTCCCACTAGCTATTTTACACATGGTAGTGTATTTCTGTCAACCCTAATCTCCCAATTCGTCGCACCCATCCCTTCCCCGCCGTGTCCACATGTCCGTTCTCTATGTCTGCATCTCTATTCCTGCCCTGCAGATTGGTTCATCTGTACCATTTTTCTAGATTCCACATATATGTGTTAATATACGGTATTTGTTTTTTCTCTTTCTGGCTTATTTCACTCTGTATCTCAGACTCTAGGTCCATCTAGATCTCTACAGGTGACCCAATTTCATTCCTTTTTATGGCTGTTGTTGAGCATCTTTTCATGTGCCTCTTGGCCATCTGTATGTCTTCTTTGGAGAAATGTCTATTTAGGTCTTACGCCCATTTTTAAATTGGGTTGTTTGTTTTTTTGATATTGAGCTCCATGAGCTGTTTGTGTATTTTGGAGATTAATCCTTTGTCCGTTGCTTCGTTTGCAAATATTTTCTCCCATTCTGAGCGTTGTCTTTTTATCTTATTTATGGTTTCCTTAGCTGTACAAAAGATTTTAAGTTTCATTAGGTCCCATTTGTTTATTTTTGTTTTTAATTTCATGACTCTAGGAGGTGGGTCAAAAAAGATCTTGCTGTGGTTTATGTCAAAGAGTGTTTTCCCAACTGGAACCCCCAGACACTGCAATAGGAAGGTAAAATGGTACTGCTGCTTAGGAAAACAATCTGGCAGTTGGCTAACAGTTAAACAAAAAGTTATCATTTGACCCACTAATTCCACTTCTGGGTATACACCCGACAGAACAGAAAACATGTCTGCACAAAAACGTGTACATGAATGTCGACAGCAGCATTACTGCTACTAGCCAAAAGAGAGAAACAACCCAAATGACCATCAAAAAGATGAATGGAAAAACAAAATGTGCATAAACATACAATGGAATAGTATTCGGCCATAAAAAGGAATGAAGTACCGATATAAGCTACACGGATGAACCTTGAAAACATTATGGTTAGTGAAAGAAGCCAGTCACAAAAGACCACGTATTCTGAGATTCCACTTATATAAAGTGTCCAGAATAGGCAAATCCATAGATACAGAAAGTTGATTAGTGGTTGCCTATAACTGGGGGGTAGGAAGGAACTGGAAGTTGATAATGAAAGGATATGGGGTTTCTTTCTGGGGTAATGAAAATGTTTTAAGATTGACTCTGGTGATGGTTTCACAACTCTATGAATATATTAAAAATCACTGAATTATACACTTTAAATATATCTCAATAAAGCAGTTATCAAAAAAGAGTAAAACCCATTTTATTTAACTGTTTTCGGTATAAACAAAGCAGTCAAATAATAAATCTATAATATAAAATTATCTCTTCAAGATGTGACTTCCATATAGAAATCTTTTCAATATTGAAGATATGTATACACTGAACAGGAACAATTTCCCAGTATATTTTTTTTTTTTTTTTTTTTGGCCATGCTGCACGGCTTGTGGGATCTTAGTTCCCCAACCGAGGATCAAACCCAGGCCCCCAGAAGTGGAAGCTCAGAGTCCTAACCCCTGCACCGCCAGGGAATTCCCAGTATATTCTTTACATAAAAAAGCAAATTCAAAACATTATGAAAACTATGTTTATGTTCTTATTCAAAATGAAAAAGTTAAATAAATGCACAGAAAATGTACACCAAAATTCTAACAAGCTGTCTCTATGTGGTCAGATCACTTCTTTTTTTTTTTTTTTGGCCATGCTGCACGGCTTGTGGGATCTCAGTTCCCCAGCCAAGGATCAAACCCAGGCCCCCAGAAGTGGAAGCTCGGAGACCTAGCCCCTGGACCGCCAGGGAATTCCCAGTATATTCTTTACATAAAAAAGCAAATTCAAAACATTATGAAAACTATGTTTATGTTCTTATTCAAAATGAAAAAGTTAAATAAATGCACAGAAAATGTACACCAAAAAAAAAAAAAAAAAGTGTTTTCCCTCTAAGAGTTTAATAGTGTCCAGTCTTACATTTAGGTCTTTAATCCATTTTGAGCTTATTTTTGTGTGTGGTGTTAGGAAGTGTTCTAATTTCATTCTTTTACATGTAGCTGTCCAGTTTTCCCAGCAACACTTATTGAAGAGGCTGTCTTTTCTCCATTGTATGTTCTTGCCTCCTTTGTCATAAATTAGGTGACTGTATGTGGGGGTTTATCTCTGGGCAATAAAGTATCTTATTTTTTCCCTTAATAATCTTCTTGCCTCGAAGTTGACTTTTTTTCTATTGATATAGCTATATGAACAGTTTTGGGCAATCTTCATATTATATATCATTTTTTTATTCCTTTACTGTGAAAATCTCTTTATCCTTGTATTTAATGCATATCTTATTGTTGTGCTTTGTTTTATTTAGCCAGTCTCTCAAACTTTCTTTTAGGAAGTATGTAGTACATTTATATTCAATTGAATTACATATATATTTTAGATTATACTTAACATTTTACTAATACTTTTTTAACATGTAGTAATTTTAGCACTTAAAATTTTTTGTCTGCTGGTGAAAAACTCTGTTTTGTTCTTCTGGAGCTCTTTTCATTTTACTTCAGTTTTGTAGGATTGTTTTTTCTTAGATGTAGCTATATAAATTGAAATACTTTTCTTTGAGCACTTTGATGATGCCATTCCACTGATTTCTAGCCTTCACAGTTTCTATTCAAGTGTTAACTATCAGCCTTATTGTTGTTCCTTTGAGGGTGATGTGTCTCTTTTTTCCAGCAGATTTTAGGATTTATACCTTGGTGCATGTTGAATTTTCCAGTTCTTTGAAAATGTGGAAACCTCTGCTGGTTTCCTCAGATTCTGTAGGTGATGTTCCTCAGAATCTGTAGATGATGTTTTCAGCTTTACCTCTTTCTGTCAGAGTTTTTACATCATTAGTGGACTAAATCTGCATATATGTGCCTGATGGATTTTTCTGGAAGGCTGCTCTAGCTATTCATGTGCTAAAATTGCTCAGGAATTAAAAATCCCCCAAAGCAGTCCTTAACTAATGACTGGCAGTTGTTGGTATATAAATCTTTACAGTTCCCCCACCCTTGGGTTGGATAATCCTGGAGCGTGTGTTTTACACCATTTTTTTAAAACTTGAGTTTCCCCTATACCATTAGCTAGTGTAATAATGTATCTTTTGTTAGTTGCCGTCCCTTCTCTGCATCACTTCCTCCATGTTAGTGTTCCTTTCACTCCCAGATAAACCAAATAAACCACTTGTGATAGAATCCTCATCTCAGGATCTGAGTCTACTCTAATCCCAGGAGATTAAAAAAAGGACTCTTATGGCCCTCCTGTTTAGGAGGGTAATATCGAGGTCAGGTGATATATGGAGTCCTGGCCCAGCTCTGTCTCACTGTGAGTTCAGTGGTTCATTAGTGTACTCTAGTGAATTCCCCGGTCCCTCATTACATAGTAAAGATACATATAATTTTGCATAATTCTCACATTGGCTGCCTGACTTATGGAGAAAGAAGCAAAATGTTTGGGAAAAACAAGTAGAATCCCCTAAAATTACTCCCTGGTCAAGAGACTAAATGAGAAGCCATAATGCATCCTGAGAAAAATGACAGATTTAGTGTTACCCTGTAGGCTTAAAGGATTCAGGGTTGGTGATCCCTATCATATTTCCATTCAGTTAACTAGTCTGAGTCCTGAATATCAATATAGTATGGAAAATTATGGGGAACTGCCATAAATTTAACCAAGTGATAGCACCAATCACTGCTGCATTTTTGCAGTTGTCAACATGGTGATAAAGGCAAATAAAATCTCAATATTATGAAAATGTTGGTGACTCCAAAGACCGCTGAATATCATAGGCACCTGCAGGGCCTAAGGACTAAGAGTGGGAGTAACAGAAGTGGTCCCTTTAACTGTTACTCCTCATGACCCACTTGAGGAATTTGGGCTTCAGTTTCCAGAAGAGAAAAGCTTCTACCAGGCTGAACAGCAAGAGATCCACAAAAGCTAAAATTATAGCTAACCCTAGTCATTCTGGGCTCTCACATAGGAGTGCAGAGGCATTTAAAAAGTTGTTACATTGTCAGTGGAAATTGATCATTATTATCCTGAGAATATAGAGTTGCTGCTGCATGATGAAGGCAGGAAGAGTCACTGTTTTCCCCTATCTAGTAATTTATGAGAAATGGGTACCAGCAGAAAGCATGACCTAACAAGAGCATGGTAACCAGAGGCTCGAGCCTTCAAAGATAAGGATCTGCTTCATCCCAGATCATCAAAAGTACTGGCCAATTACATGGGGAGATTAAATGGTAGAATAGACATATAGTGAATATTGGTTGCAACCTTTGGATGCATCTCTTGTTTCACTAAAACTCCTGCACATGCATTTTTAAAAATATTTGACCTTGAAGAGGTGACAAGGTAGAGCAAACTTAACGTGAGGTGTGAGTTGTTTTGAGCATTACAGAGGGCAGAGACTACATGTAGCAAATTCAGTTGGCACCTTCTCACATACCCTAAAGCTTATCATATCTGTGCGCTCTAGATAATTGACAACTGCCAGTATCTGTATATTCATGCTTCATGACTTGTTCTGGAAGGCTACTCTGCTGTACCCAAGGAAGGGTAGAAATGCTCTGGAATTAAATAACACCTTAGCAATATCACTCACCCAATGCCTGATGGAAAGAATGTACAAAAACCTCAGCCCCATCAAGCCTCAGATGGGATATATCTGAACATAGTATGTGCTTTACAACATATCCCAGAGTGACTCTAGTATTACGTTATGGCTGTCCCTTGAATCTTGCTTAATAGGGTACTCTTTATTGGTTGCTTCCCTTTCCTATATCAGTTCCCACTTCCCTCTCGATGTTCCTGGCATCTCCCAAAATGAACTACTTACACTAAGATCTTTATGTCAGGGTCTGCTTCCAGAAAAACTCAAAGTAAGACAGATTTGTAGCCAGTACTTTTTGATAGGGTTTTCTGCCTCTTAGCCACTGCTTGGGGATTAGAAAATTCCTTATGTGTAAAAGTACTTTTAAATACCTGGATTCTGGACCCTTCAAGTCCTTACTGATTTGATAGCCCTCTGATGCCTTCAAACAGCCTCTAAAAATGTATTTAGTTATTACAGTTGTTCTCTGGGGAGAGTTGGTCCAACATAACTAATAGCAGAAATCAGTTTCTTTCATATATCCATATGTGAATCAAAGAAACTTTAATGAGAACTTAAAAAAGCAGTTACTGCCTTCTTCCATGACATTTTGAAAACTCAAGGAACATTTGAAAAATGTAACATCCAATTTTCTAGAAGTGAAAAGCCAAGCTCAAGGCATTCTTACATTATGACTCTTTCAGTCATCTTTGAGTCTTTGTTTTCTGCCAATCTCTACATCTTTTGGGTAGTTTCTTTGCTCTTATTTTATGAGAGAGGATTAGACTTTTAAATTTGCTATTGTTGTCATGACATGTTCAGGGAGTAATTATCTGGCTTTTAAGGATCATACACTCATTCCTTTGGGGGTAAGGGAGCAAGTATAAAGCATTCATATTTCTTTTCATTTTCATTCCAGTAACTATATTCTAAAGGGGCACAGCATAGTGTTTTAAATGGAAAGAGAGGTTAAAGGAATGAAAAAGTGCTTGTTTGAAGAGCGCACCATTAAGACTCCTTCTGTAGATTAATAGATCACCAGTCTCCAGGATTAGCAAGTCAACCATTTCATTAAAATTAAATTTACATGAAAATATGGGGGAAATGAATAACATTTCAGTCTTTGTTGGTAGCAGGTCAAAAAGCCACATCCCCATTGAATTTGGAACTCTGCTTTATAGTGACTTTTTCTATGACCTATTTTCCAGCTCTCATTTTATTGACTAGCTGAAGGCTTCTCCATGAACCAATTGTTTTCTTTGTAGTTTTCAGCTTCATGTATTCAGGAAGATGTGCCTATGAGCTGAGTTGTAAATATGATGCCTTAAGTGACGTGTCATTTAGTGAATGCTGTGAAGTTTTGAGTGTTTCCTGAACAGTGACAAATTTTGCCTAATTACTTGTCTCTATATTAAGAGTTGGACACAGTGTCAGCATCATCTTGTTTGCTGATGTAAGGAGTGTCCCTTAACAATTACTTACATGTTGGAGGGAAAAAAAAGAGAGAAACAGCTTATGCCTTATATATCATAAGGACTAGTCACAACTGAATGTTTATCTCATAATATTAAAAAAAAAAAGAAAAACATGCCTAAATTTTCTTATCGTGTCAATTTGATATAGGAAAAAAGTTTGCTCTGTTCTCTCTGAAAAAGAATGTGAGTTGCTGAGATAATATTCATTTGCTTCTATGAGATGCCACTCAGAAGCCAAGGGGTATGAAAATATTACCTTACTCTTCTAGGTTAGGTATCAGAAATGCTTTTAGATTAATATCTAGCGTGCAAAAGCAGAGTAAGCTTGCCTATTGTCTTAAATTCTATGTGCTCCTTTCTTACTTTTTTATATGCATCCTACTGAATCCTGGCATTCTCACTCTTGCTCCAAACTTCTCAGTTCCTTGCGATAAGGAGAGATGTACAGCAGTCTTGATTATAGCTCTTCTCTACCATTGAATTGTGGGTGCTTAATTGGCACACAACTTGAAGCAATTTGAACTCGGAAGCAGAGTCCATATCAAATGCTTTAAGACATGGCAATGATTTTGTCTAAAAATTTTTTTTGGTGGTGGTGATGATAAGGTAGCCATCCGAATGCAGCAAGCAAAGGTACCCAAAGAACTGTTCTGATAGATTTTTTAAAAGTTCTCTGTATAGAGAACTTAAAAGTTAGTTTTACTTGTATACTATGTATATTCATCAGATGTTCTCCCTAAATATTATGTAGTATTTTAATATATTTGTTATCATTCATTCATCCAAAATATATAGAAAACTTATATGCTAAGAATACTGCTAAGTGCTTGGTTTAAAAATATTTTAAGGGGGCTTCCCTGGTGGCGCAGTGGTTAAGAATCCGCCTGCCAGTTCAGGGGACGTGGGTTCGAGCCCTGGTCCGGGAAGATCCCGCATGCCGTGGAGCAACTAAGCCCGTGCACCATAATTACTGAGCCTGTGTTCTAGAGCCTGTGAGCCACAACTACTGAAGCCCGTGCACATAGAGCCCGTGCTCCGCAGCAAGAGAAGCCACCACAATGAGAAGCCCGCTCACCACAAGTAGAGAAAGCCCACGTGCAGCAATGAAGACCCAACACAGCCAAAAATAAATAAATAAAATAAATAAATTTATTAAAAAATATATTTTAAGGGACTTCTCTGGTGGCGCAGTGGATAATGCTCTGTGTTCCCAATGCAGGGGGCCTGGGTTTGATCTCTGCTCAGGGAACTGGATCCCACATGCATGCTGCAACTAAGAGTTCAGATGCCACAACTAAGAGTTCAGATGCCACAACTAAGGAGCCCACGTGCTGCAACTAAGGAGCTGGTGAGCCGCAACTAAGTCCTGGTGCAACCAAATAAATAAATATTAAAAAAAAATTTTTTTAAATAAATGGTTTGCTTCTGAAAAGCTGACTGAAAACTGATAATTGCAACTTCTAAGTCACATACATATTTCGTTAGTGTTTGTCTTTCTAAAAGTAAGTGCCAGATTTAGGGCTAGATATTTCTGATAATGCTAATGTTTGTAACTCTATGTATGAATACTAGGCTACATAATTTATTTAAACTAATGTTCAAGATTTCCTTCAAAAGTATAACAGAAAAGAAAATTAACATGTACCATCCTGTGATCAAGATGAATTTTTGTTATTTTTATACGATGTGTACCTGGAAGCAAGAGTCAGTGTAGCATATGCTACTCTCATCCCAAATAGATTTTTTTCTTCTCTGATATTTACTGAATGCTAATAATGTACCCTAAGCACATTATTACCTTTATATTTCATGATCCCTTTAGGTGCTGCTGTTAATATTTCAATTTTACAAATAAAGACACTGAGCCTGTGAGTCTCAGGTCGCATGGTTAGAATGTGTCAGAGCCTTCACTCAGGTTCTGCACCTTGAGTCCTTTTGTTGCCTTATGATCAAGAATATTTGGAATTTGTGTGAGGATTTTCTTTTCAGTCTACGTATTATAGGTTTATGATGAGTTATAGTCATTTTCCTCACAGGCCCCTCGAAATGCTTAATTCCATTTCCAGTGTGAGGGCATCCCATACATGAGTACTGCCCCTGTATTTGGCTCCTGCCTGATTTTTGTATGTTCAAGGGAAAATGAAATAAGAAAATGAGAAGTTTAGTAAAAGTGAGTAGGGCTCTAGGGCATTTGTGGGATCAGAGAAGTGTATTAATACTCTAATCTAGTTAGCCACCTATTTTTCCTGAGTACCACATGCTGGTATCAGTAGGATTTGTGGGATTTTCTGAGTTTTCCTGATTAGCCTAAAGCAGTGAAGAGGAGAGGGGAAAGTGACATATGAGCAGAAGAATGCGAAGGAGTGAAGTGACATGGCAGGGAGAGTGGTGTTGGAGAGGAGGATGAACAGAAAGGTGCATATGGAAGGGGGCAGCCCTGAAACGCCTGAGCACTAGCTGGATCTCTGGCAGGCACCTGTTCTGTCAGTTACTCCATCCTGCTCTGGTGAGGAGGGATAGAATTCATCACGAGCTCCTTTTTTTTTTCTACTTCCACATTTCTCTCTGGGGTTGGGAAAGGTGAGCAATTTGTTACAAATGCATGATGAATTTCATTAAGTATTCACAACTACTGTTAAAATCACTGGAGATCTGCAGAGTAGAACCCAACATGCCCAGAACAGATTTGACACACAGAGCAGAGATGTGAAATTTGCCAGAAATTAAAAGCTGTGCTGGTAAATTCGGGTCCTTTATGATTCTTCTTCTTTTTTTTTTCCTGAGCAGAACATGATTTTATTGAAATAATGACAGTTACATGTTTTATTAATGTGCTTTTTAGACAGGCTTCATAACATGATCTCATCATAAAATTCTGAAGGTAATGGACTTATCATTCACTGAGTTAATGCAGTAGAGAGTGCTTTGTAGCCTAGAGAGTGCTAAATAAATATTAGTTATTGCAATCATAATCTACATGGCATTTTGTCTTATAGATTTGAAAAAAATTTTAAATGAGCTTTTTATTTTAGAACAATTTTAGATTTACAGAAAGACTGTGAAATAGTACAAAGAGTTTCCATATAACCCTATTTTCCCCTAGTTTCCCTTATCATGAGCACCTTAAAGTGGTATGGCACAATTATAATTAATGAAACAATTATGTTAGGTCCACATTTTATTCAGATTTCCATAGTTTTCACCTAATGTCCTTTTTCTGTTCCATGCTACCATCCAGGATGCCACTTTACATTTAGTTCTTATGTTTCCTTAGGATCCTCCTGGCTGTGACAGTTACTCAGACTTTCCTTGTCTTTGATGACCTTGACAGTTTTGACAAGTACTGGTCAAGGATTTTATAGATTGTCCCTCACTTGGGTTGGTCTGATGCTTTTCATATGATTAGACTGGAGTTATGAGTTTTTGAGAGCATGATCACAGAAGTAAAGTACTACTTTCATCACAGCATATCAAGGGTACATACTATCAATATGATTTATCATTCTTAATGCTCACCTTGATCATCTGGCTAAAGTTGTGTTTATCAGTTTCTCCACTGTAAAGTTTCTCTTTTTCCGCTTTTTCCATACTGTACTCTTAGGAAGGAAGTCGCTATGTGCAGCCCACAATTAGACAGTGGGGAGTTATGCTGCAGTTCCTTCAGGGTGGAGTATCTACATAAATTATTTGAAGTTCTTCTGCTCAGGAAATGCCCCCCACCATGTGTTTATTTATTTATTTAATCATGTACTTATATCCATATGGAATTGTAAATATTTATTTTTTACTTTGCATTATACTCCAATACAAGTTAATTTTGCTCAAATTATTCCAGCTTTGGCCACAGGGGACCATTTGTTTTGGCTCTTAGGTCCCTTTAATGTACTTCCATGTGGGTGTGTGTGGATTTTTTTTTTTTAATTACTATTTTTGTTTAGCACTTCTATACTTTCTGGCATTTAAAAGATGCTCTAGGTTCATCTTGTAGATATCCTGCCCCAGTACTGGGATCAACTATTTCTTCAAAGAGCCCTGATTCCTTTTATTGAAGAACAGCATTAGAAACCAAGATATGAGTTATTTTGCTGCCAAAATGTCATTTTTCTGAGTTTTCTTAGCTGACAAGGCAAAGAAATATATGTGTGTACACTAACACATGTAAATGCCCTTATCTATAAATAGTTTATATGTAACCATCTTCATGTATGTTAAGGTAGACATGAGTTCATGTTGGTGTCTCCAACTGGAATCCATTACCACACAGACTACCTCCTGTTCTTGCTTATCTGAAACATCTCATTCCAACAGTGAAAAACCTGACTCCCAACATTCATTTGCTTAATGGCTTTATTATAGATTTCAACATTTATTATGTGTATGCTTCTTTTGTCTGAGAAGCAGACATCTAGATAGAATTAGACATGTACGAGATTTATTAGGGGAAATACCTGGGCAGGAAGAAGAAAAGAGAGAGCAGGAGTAGGTAGAGAGAGGTTTTAGACCATGACTCAGGTCTCACACTTGTAAAAAGAGAAAGAGAAGAAAGGAAGGAAGGGAGGGAGGGAGGAAGGTCCTCGCACTGTGTGCAGCTCTGAGAAAGTCTCAACCAGGACGTTGAAGAGACACAGCAATTATTGCCCATTAGAGGAGATCCATGTAGGGCAGAAATGGCCTGGCTCCAGTGTCCTCACTGTGCCATCATTGGCTGAGAGCATCTTGGAGAGAGTGTGGCTTTGGTGTAAACATTACAGCAGATCTCAAGGTGTAGCCACTGGAGACTGCCATCCGCCGATGCTGTTCATTGCAGAAAATCTACAAAGGGAGACCTGAGCCAGGCATTTCCATGGCCATCACAATTCTCTCTCATTATATAGGTCTGTTATAGGTTAAATTGTGTCCTCCCCCAAATTTATATATTGAGGTCCTAACCCCCAGTACCTCAGAATGTGACTGTATTTAGAGATAGGGCCTTTTAAAGAAGTAATTAAAGTAGAATAAGATCATAAGGGTGGGCCTAATTCCAATATGACTCATGTACATAGAAGAAGAGGAAATTAGGACACATACATGAAGAGAAGGAAGACAATGTAAAGATAAAGGGGGAAGATGGCCATCAAGTTGGCCAAGCAGAGAGGCCGCAGAAGAAACCAACCCCGCCAACACCTTGAACTTGGACATACAGCCTCCAGCATTGTGAGAAAATTTCTCTTGTTTAAGCCACCCAGTCTCTGGTACGTTGTTATGGCAACTGTAGCAAACTAATACAAGGTTCTAACATTTAAAAGTCTTTAATTAGGTGGAGCTTCAAGATGGCAGAAGAGTGAGACGTAGAGATCGCCTTCCTCTCCACAAATACATCAGAAGTACATCTACATGTGGAACAACTCCTACAGAACACCTACAGAATGCTGGCAGAAGACCTCAGACCTCCCAAAATGCAAGGATCTCCCCACGTACCTGGGTAGGGCAAAAGAAAAAAGATAAAACAGAGACAAAAGAAGAGGGACGGGACCTGCACCAGTGGGAGGGAGCTGTGAAGGAGGAAAGGTTTCCACACACTAGGAAGCCCCTTCGCGGGCGGGGACTGCTGGTGGCGGAGGGGGGGAAGCTTCGGAGCTACAGAGGAGAACACAGCAACAGGGGTGCGGAGGGCAAAGTGCAGAGATTACGGCACAGAGGATCGGTGCCGAGCACTCAGCAGCCCGAGAGGCTTGTCTGCTCACCCGCTGGGGCAGGCGGGGGCTGGGAGCTGAGACTCGGGCTTCGGAGGTCAGACCCCAGGGAGAGGACTTGGGTTGGCTGCGTGAACACAGCCTGAACACAGCCTGAAGGGCGCCATGGCTAGCCGGGAGGGAGTCCGGGAAAAAGTCTGGACCTGCCGAAGGGGCAAGAGACTTTTTCTTCCCTCTTTGTTTCCTGGTGCGCAGGGAGAGGGGATTAAGAGTGCCCCTTAAAAGAGCTCCAGAGATGGGTGCAAGCCGTGGCTATCAGCGTGGACCCCAGAGACAAGCATAAGATGCTAAGGCTGCTGCTGCTGCCACCAAGAAGCCTGTGTGCAAGCCCAGGTCACTATCCACACCTCCGCTCCTGGGAGCGTGTGCAGCCCGCCACTGCCAGGGTCCGGTGATCCAGGGACAACTTCCCTGGGAGGACACACGGCGCGCCTCAGTCTGGTGCAACATTATACTGGCTAGTGCCGCCGCAGGCTTGCCCTGCATTCCGTACCCCTCCTCCACCCCGGCCCGAGTGAGCCAGAGTCCCCAAATCAGCTGCTGCTTTAACCCCATCCTGTCTGAGCAAAGAACACACCCTCAGGCGACCTACATACAGAGGCGGGGCCAAATCCAAAGCTGAACCCCGGAGCTGTGCGAACAAAGAAGAGAAAGGGAAATCTCTCCCAGCAGCCTCAGGAGCAGGGGATTAAATCACCACAATCAACTTGATGTACCCTGCATCTCTGGAATACTTGAATAGACAACGAATCATCCCAAGTTGAGGAGGTGGACTTTGGGAGCAATGATATATATATATATTTTTCCCTTTTTCTCTTTTTGTGAGCGTGTATGTGTATGCTTCTGTGTGTGATTTTGTCTGTATAGCTTTGCTTTTACCATTTGTCCTAGAGTTCTGTTGGACCTTTTTTTTTTTTTTGTATAGATTTTAGCGTTTGTTATCATTGGTGGATTTGTTTTTTGGTTTGGTTGGACTCTTCTTTCTTAATTTTTTTTTCTGTTATTACTTAAAAATTTTTTTTAATAATTACATTTTATTTTTCATTTTAATAATTTAATTTAATTTAATTTAATTTTATCTTTGTCTTTCTTTCTTTCTTTTTTCCTCCCTTTTCTTCTGAGCCGTGTGGATGACAGACTCTTGGTGCTCCAGCCAGGCATTAGGGCTGTGCCTCTGAGGTGGGAGAGCCAAGTTCAGGACACTGGTCCACAAGAGACCACCCATCTCCATGTAATATCAAATGGTGAAAATCTCCCAGAGATCTCCATCTCAACGCCAAGACCCAGTTCCACTCAATGACCAGTAAGGTACAGTGATGGACACCCTATGCCAAACAGCTAGCAAGACAGGAACACAACCCCACCCATTAGCAGAGAGGCTGCCTAAAATCATAATAAAGTCACAGACACCCCAAAACACACCACCAAACGTGGACCTGTCCACCATAAAGACAAGATCCAGCCTCATCCACCAGAACACAGGCAACAGTCCCCTCCACCAGGAAGCCTGCACAACGCACTGAACCAACCTTAGCCACTGGTGGCAGACACCAAAAACAACTGGAAATATGAACCTGCAGGCTGCGAAAAGGAGACCCCAAACACAGTAAGTTAAGCAAAATGTGAAGACAGAGAAACACACAGCACATGAAGGACCAAGGTAAAAACCCACCAGACCTAGCAAATGAAGAGGAAATAGTCAGTCTACCTGAAAAAGGGTTCAGAATAATGATAGTAAAGATGATCCAAAATCTTGGAAATAGAATAGAGAAGGTACAAGAAACCTTTAACCTAGAAGGACCTAGAAGGACTATAGAGCAAAGAAACAGAGATGAACAAAAAAATAAATGAAATTAAAAATTCTCTAGAAGGGATCAATAGAAGAATAACTGAGGCAGAAGAACGGATAAGTGACCTGGAAGATAAAATAGTGGAAATAACTACTGCAGAGCAGAATAAAGAAAAAAGAATGAAAAGAATTGAGGACAGTCTCAGAGACCCCTGGGACAACATTAAACGCACCAATATTCGAATTATAGGGGTCCCAGAAGAAGAAGAGAAAAAGGATGGGACTGAGAAAATATTAGAAGAGATTACAGTTGAAAACTTCCCTAATATGGGAAAGGAAATAGTTAATCAAGTCCAGGAAGCACAGAGAATCCCATACAGGATAAATCCAAGGAAAAACACACCAAGACACATATTAATCAAACTATCAAAAATTAAATACAAACAAAAAATATTAAAACCAGCAAGGGAAAAACAACAAATAACATACAAGGGAATCCCCGTAAGGTTAACGGCTGATCTTTCAGCAGAAACTCTGCAAGCCAGGAAGGAGTGGCATGAAATATTTAAAATGATGAAAGGAAAAAACCTACAACCAAGATTACTCTACCCAGCAAGGGTCTCATTCAGATTTCACAGAGAAATTAAAACCTTTACAGACAAGCAAAAGCTAAGAGAATTCAGCACCACCAAATCAGATTTACAACAAATGCTAAAGGAACTTCTCTAGGCAGGAAACACAAGAGAAGGAAAAGACCTACAAAGACTAACCCAAAGTAATTAAGAAAATGGTAATAGGAACATACATATCAATAATTACCTTAAATGTAAATGGATTAAATGCTCCAACTAAAAAACATAGACTGGCTGAATGGATACAAAAACAAGACCCGTATATATGCTGTCTACAAGAGACCCACTTCAGACCCAGGACACATACAGACTGAAACTGAGGGGATGGAAAAAGATATTCCATGCAAATGGAAATCAAAAGAAAGCTGGAGTAGCAATTCTCATATCTGACAAAATAGACTTTAAAATAAAGACTATTACAAGAGACAAAGAATGATCAAGGGATCAACCCAAGAAGAACATATAACAATTGTAAATATTTATGCACCTAACATAGGAGTACCTCAATACATAAGGCAAATGCTAACAGACATAAAAGGGGAAATTGACAGTAACACAATCATAGTAGGGGACTTTAACACCCCACTTTCACCAATGGACAGATCATCCAAAGTGAAAATAAATAAGGAAACACAAGCTTTAAATGATACATTAAACAGGATGGACTTAATTGATATTTATAGGACATTCCATCCAAAAACAACAGAATACACATTTTTCTCAAGTGCTCATGGAACATTCTCCAGGATAGACCATATCTTGGGTCACACATCAAGCCTTGGTAAATTTAAGAAAATTGAAATCGTATCAGGTATCTTTTCCGACCACAACGCTATGAGACTAGATATCAATTACAGGAAAAAATCTGTAAAATATACAAACATATGGAGGCTAAACAATACACTTAACCAAGAGATCACTGAAGAAATCAAAGAGGAAATCAAAAATATCTAGAAACAAATGACAATGAAAACACGACGATTCAAAACCTATGGGATGCAGCAAAAGCAGTTCTAAGAGGGAAGTTTATAGCAGTACAATCCTACCTTAAGAAATAGGAAACATCTCAAATAAACAACCTAAGCTTACACCTAAGGCAATTAGAGGAAGAAGAACAAACCCCCCCCAAAGTTAGCAAAAGGAAAGAAATCATAAAGATGAGATCAGAAATAAATGAAAAAGAAATGAAGGAAATGATAGCAAAGATGAATAAAACTAAAAGCTGGTTCTTTGAGAAGATAAAGAAAATTGATAAACCATTAGCCAGACTCATCAAGAATAAAAGGGAGAAGACTGAAATCAATAGAATCAGAAATGAAAAAGGAGGAGTAACAACTGACACTGCAGAAATACAAAGGATCCTGAGAGATTACTACAAGCAACTACATGCCAGTAAAATGGACAACCTGGAAGAAATGGACAAATTCTTAGAAACACACCAACTTCCCAGACTGAACCAGGAAGAAATAGAAAATATGAACAGTCCAATCACAAGCACTGAAATTGAAACTGTGATTAAAAATCTTCCAAGAAAAAAAAGCCCAGGACCAGATGGCTTCATAGCCAAATTCTATCCAACATTTAGAGAAGAGCCAACACCTATCCTCAAACTCTTCCAAAATATAGCAGAGGGAGGAATACTCCCAAATTCATTCTACGAGGCCACCATCACCCTGATACCAAAACCAAATGAAGATGTCACAAAGAAAGAAAACTACAGGCCAATACCACTGATGAACATATTGCAGAAATCCTCAGGAAAATACTAGTACAGAATCCAACAGCGCATTAAAAGGATCATACACGATGATCAAGTGGGGTTTATCCCAGGAATGCAAGGATTCTTCAATATATGCAAATCAATCAATGTGATACACCATAGTAACAAATTGAAAGCGGAAAACCATATGATCATCTCAATAGATGCAGAGAAAGCTTTCGACAAAATTCAACACCCATTTATGATAAAAACCCTCCAGAAAGTAGACATAGAGGGAATTTACCTCAACATGATAAAGGCCATATATGAGAAACCCACAGCCAGCATTGTTCTCAGTGGTGAACAACTGAAACCATTTCCGCTAAGTTCAGGAAGAAGACAAGGTTGCCCACTCTCACCACTATTATTCAATATAGTTTTCGAAGTTTTAGCCACAACAATCCGAGAAGAAAAAGAAATGAAAGGAATCCAAATCAGAAAAGAAGTAAAGCTGTCACTGTTCGCAGATGACATGATACTATACATAGGGATTCCTAAAGATGCTACCAGAAAACTACTATAGCTAATCAGTGAATTTGGTAAAGTAGCAGGATACAAAATTAATGCACAGAAATCTCTTGCATTCGTATACACTAATGATGGAAAGTCTGAAAGAGAAATGAAGGAAACACTCCCATTTACCATTGCAACAAAAAGAATAAAATACCTAGGAATAAACCTACCTAAGGTGACAAAAGACCTGTATGCAGAAAACTATAAGACACTGATGAAAGAAATTAAAGATGATACAAATAGATGGAGAGATATGCCATGTTCTTGGATTGGAAGAACCAACACTGTGAAAACGACTATACTACCCAAAGCAATCTACAGATTCAATGCGATCCCTATCAAACTACCACTGGCATTTTTCACAGAACTAGAACAAAAAATTTCACAATTTGTATGGAAACACAAAAGACCCCGAATAGCCAAAGCAATCTTGAGAAACAAAAATGGAGCTGGAGGAATCAGGCTCCCTGACTTCAGACTATACTACAAAGGTACAGTAATCAAGACAGTATGGTACTGGCACAAAAACAGAAATATAGATTAATGGAACAGGATCGAAAGCCCAGAGATATACCCACGCACATATGGTCACCTTATCTTTGATAAAGGAGGCAAAAATATACAGTGGAGAAAAGACAGCCTCTTCAATAAATGGTGCTGAGAAAACTGGACAGCTCCATGTAAAAGAATGAAACACCATACACAAAAATAAACTCAAAATGGATTAAAGACCTAAATGTAAGGCCAGACACCATCAAACTCTTAGAGGAAAACATAGGCAGAACACTCTATGACATAAATCCCAGCGAGATCCTTTTTTTTTTTTCTTGCGTTATGCGGGCCTCTCACCGCTGCGGCCTCTCCCACTTGCGGAGCACAGGCTCCGGACGCGCAGGCCCAGCGGCCATGGCTCACGGGCCCAGCCGCTCCGCGGCACGTGGGATCCTCCCGAAACGGGGCACGAACCCGCGTCCCCCGCACCGGCAGGTGGACTCCCAACCACTGCGCCACCAGGGAAGCCCGCGAGATCCTTTTTGACCCACCTCCTAGAGAAATGGAAATAGAAACAAAAATAAACAAATGGGACCTAATGAAACTTAAAAGCTTTTGCACATCAAAGAAAGCCATAAATAAGATGAAAAGAGAACCCTCAGAATGGGAGAAAATATTTGCAAATGAAGCTACTGACAAAGGATTAATCTCCAAAATTTATAAGCAGCTCATGCAGCTCAATATCAAAAAAACAAACAACCCAATCCAAAAATGGGTAGAGGACCTAAATAGACATTTCTCCAAAGAAGATATACAGGTTTCTAACAAACACATGAAAGAATGCTCAACATCATTAATTATTATAGAAATGCTAATCAAAACTATAATGAGATATCATCTCACACCAGTCAGAATGGCCATCATCAAAAAATCTACAAACAATAAATCCTGGAGAGGGTGCAGAGAAAAGGGGACCCTCTTGCACTGTTGGTGGGAGTGTAAATTGATACAGCCACCATGGAGAACAGTATGGAGGTTCCTTAAAATACTAAAAATAGAACTACCATATGACCCAGCAATACCTCTACTGGGCATATACCCTGAGAAAACCATAATTCAAAAAGAGTCATGTATCACATGTTTATTTCAGCTCTACTTACAATAGCCAGGACATGGAAGCAACCTAAGTGTCCATCAACAGATGAATGGATAAAGAAGATGTGGCACGTATATACAATGGAATATTACTCAGCCATAAAAGGAAATGAAATTGAGTTATTTGTAGTGAGGTGGATGGACCTAGAGTCTGTCATACAGAGTGAAGTAAGTCAGGAAGAGAAAAACAAACACTGTATGCTAAGACATATATATGGAACCAAAAAAAAAAATGGTCATGAAGACCCTAGGGGCAATATGGGAATAAAGACGCAGACCTACTAGAGAATGGACTTGAGCACACGGGGAGGGCGTAGGGTAAGCTACGACAAAGTGAGAGAGTGGCATGGACATGTATACACTACCAAATGTAAAATAGCTAGCTAGTGGGAAGCAGCCGCATAGCACAGGGAGATCAGCTGGGTGCTTTGTCACCTCTTAGAAGGGTGGGTTAGGGAGGGTGGGAGGGAGGAAGACGCAAGCGGTAAGAGATATGAAGATATATGTATATGTATAACTGATCCACTTTGTTATAAAACAGAAACTTACACACCATTGTAAAGCAATTATACTCCAATAAAGATGTTAAAAAAAATTAAATACTTAACAAACTAGCACATAACACACATGTTCAATTAAAACATATATGGGCTTCCCTGGTGGCGCAGTGGTGGAGAGTCTGCTTGCCGATGCAGGGGACACGGGTTTGTGTCCCGGTCTGGGAAGATCCCACATGCCACAGAGCGACTGGGCCTGTGAGCCATAGCCGCTGAGCCTGTGTGTCCGGAGCCTGTGCTCCGCAACAGGAGAGGCCACAACAGTGAGAGGCCCGCGTACTGCAAAAAAACCCCCCAAAAACAAAAAACCATATATATATTTTTTAAAAAGTCTTTAATTAAAAAAATCTATCTCAGACATAAAGTATTTAAGTAATTACAGGTAGAGTGCTATGATGTCTGGAATTTATTTTGATATAGTACATCCAGAAAAGGAGTGTAGATGATGAAGAATGGCAAAATGATTATTACTGTGGAAACTGTTTTGAGTATATGAAAATTCATTATCCTCCCTATTTTAGTGTATGATTGAAAATTTACATAATAAGTAGTTTCAATATGTAACTAACTCATTACTATTAATTATTGATTAGTCTGCTGGGCACAGCATGCCAGCATCTGTTTGGATTTAAAAATGTTAAATTTAGAAAACCACGACAGTAATGGCTACCCACTGAAAGTCAGGAGTTTTACGGTATACTTTATGTATGCTAGTCCCGTGGTTATAACACAGACCAATAAGATAACTGTTATTGGCACTAATTTACACAGTTAGTAAACAACTTAGTTTGGACTTGAACAGTAGCCTACCTGTTTCAAAAGCCAGAGTTATTTCCACTACAATTTTCCATTCTGCCACTGTGTCCCACACTAAGAACTACTTTTATTGTATGTATATATGTGTCAAGCATTTTGTTGGGTGTCATATATCGTGAAGGAGGGTCAAATTTGAAAAAAATACTTTTTATGCATCTACTGATACGGTCATACGATTGTTCTAATTTATTCTATTAAGGTGGTAAAATGTATTAATTGATTTTTAATATAACTGCACATAATATATAATTAACTGCACAAATTTAAAATTAACAGTTTATTAGATTTTAATATATCTAAGCACCCGGGAAACAATCACCACAATTGGGGTAATTACTATTTCTACCACCCCCTAGCCCCCAAAGTTTCCTCACGCTCTTTTATAATCCCTTCTGCCCTCTCAAAACCCCGGCAACCAGTGATCTGTTTCTGTCACAATAGGTTAGCTTACAGTTTTTAGAACAATGATCAGCAAACAATGGCCTGTGGGCCAAATGTGGCCCAACCTCCTGCTTCCGTAAACAAAATTTTATTGGAACACAGACGCATTCATTTGTTTACCTGTTCTGTGGGTCGGAGAACACAGCCAAAGTTTTGGCAATTCGTAAGTCTCCCCTGGCTTTTAATTTTCTCCTGAGTCTCCTTGTATTTTCTCTGGGAATATGTAAGGCCTCATGACCCAAACAGTGATATTTGGAGGGATAGGACCCTCTCTAGTCTATTCTGAGTGTTTGTGCAGTTTCGCACATGTACACAGCCTTCCAGGAAGCTAGAGATATGGGAACTTATCAAGGCCCACTATGAGTGTATCAGTCTATGATCCGTGTTAAATTTCTGGCTAATTGGGCAGTCTGCTGCCTGTCTCAACCCGAATAGCAGTCTCACGATAGCTGTGATTTCAGTCTCCCCATTTGTTTGCCACCAGAATTGCTACTGTTTTGGCCAATGTCCAGGAGTTTGGGACTTTTCTACTTCTGATTCAAATTAAGTCAGTGCCCTCTAGCAGTAGAACAGTTGGTTCCTGCTTAACAAGCTAGTGGGGTAGGAGTGGGGCAGATGAAAGCCGCCCCAAGCTAAAACTCCATCAAGTCCCGCTGTTTTTGCCTCGGGTTTGGTAGTTTTTCTTCAATCAACTTTTCTTCATTAAAAAAAATATGCCTCTGGCTGCTCTCCAGAGTACTGAAATAATTTGTCAGTTTTGTCCAGCTGTATCATTGCTTTTCGGGGAGAGGTTTTGCAGAGCTCCTCACACCTCCATTCCAGAAGTCCTACCCACTCAATGCCCTCTTTTTTTAAAACTTTTTATTTTATATTGGAGTATAGTTGATTAACAATGCTGAGGTAGTTTCATGTGTACAGCAAAGTGATTCAGTTATACATATACATGTATCTATTCTTCTTCAAATTCTTGTACACACTGCTGTATTTAAAATGGATAATCAACAAGGACCTACTGTAGTGTAGCACAGGGAACTCTGCTCAGTATTATGTAACAACCTAAATGCTCAGTGCCCTCTTTTAAGAAGTGTTATTATTGGTCCTATAATTCCCTCATTCTCCTCACTAATCCCCACCTTCCAAGAGTTGTCAGGTGTGACTTTCATTTTTCTTTGGCAAAGTTAAAAAAGTTACATCCTGTTTTGTGACCCTCATTACATCTTCTGTGCTGTTTATAAATTGATTCATTTAGCAAATATTTACTCTATATTTACAATTTGCCTGTCAGTGTGGCAGGTTCTGAGTTAGAAGAGGTGCATCAAATTGACTGTCCTTGCCCTCCTGAAATTCACATAAAGTACATATATGATAAATAGGTAAAATCACATGTGAAAACAATCAGTGCTTTTAAGTAAATAAAACTGTTCTAAAAGGGGAGTGTGGCAGTGGATGGGGACTGTTTTAGATAGAATGATGTGCTTTTAAAAGGCGATAGGTGCAGTATGGATGGTAAGAAGGAGTCTGATGTGGTAATTTGGAGGGAGTGTCTTTCAGGCAGAGAATCCCCAGGGCAAATATTTTTAAGTTGCCTAGTAATGGCCTGTAAAATGATAGACCTGGAACCTGGGTGAGATGAAGACTGGTAAGCAGGAGCAGGGGCCAAAAGAAAAAAGCAATGTCAGTAATTGTTACAACTGTTGGAAAACTAATGAATGTTCATTGACATGAATTTGAGTATGTAGGTAACATGCTATAGAGCACAGTAGTATGGTGAAATCACATTTCCCTCTTTGGAGTTTCAGTAACACAATTTTATTTACGCTCATTGGAGAAAGTTCCTAACTTTCAAATGGGTGCTCCCTTTTTATATCTTCCCAATTTGATGGAGGTTTTTTATTATCTAAATTTCAAACTAGATATTTGAACTATTGGATTGGGATGAAAGAACTCAGACATAATTTTAACATTTTATTTTGGATTGGCTAATAATTCAGTTCCTCATACTCTCTAGATGTTTCATGAACAAAGAGGTGACTGACACAAATAAGGATAAAAACTGGGTTTTGATTTTCTCTCACCTACTGGTTGAGGTTAGGGTGCCTTACCATGATAAGAGAGGTTTCCTTATGACAAGTGTATTAGGGCTCTTGACACAAGCCTGGTTAAAAGTTAAAGTCCAGTATCCTTATTTTTCAAAATGAGTTTTTGTCACAGCTAAACAGTTGCCAGGAGATTTACATATTGTATAGCTATGGCAGTGTATGACAGCTGCAGCAAATTATAGAACCCCATCCTGACCTTAGTTTTTAATAAACATAAAAAAAGGAAGGAAGTATCTTACTTTCAGATATGAAAGATAAATATCTAAGCAAGAATTCAAATAATGAATAACTGTTTTAGGCTGGACATTAACTGAAGCAGATGCAAATAATGGCATCTACCAAGGGACCATTCCAGGACGTTGTATGGTGTCTCTCATAGGCTGGAGAAAAGAAAGAGAAATTGAACTCCTCCAAACACATAGAGATTTCTTTATACACTAAACTTCTGAGAACAGTTAAAATTTTGACACTATATGACACTTCATAGTGTGGTGTCACAACTTTTATATATTTATGAAGAAATGGAAGCAGACTAATACATTCCTACTAAAATATGGATACATATTCTTTAAAGGATGAATATATACTGTTTTAATACCTATTTCAGCAGAGGACTGAAATAACACAAGTGCCTTCCATGAAAATGATGAAACCTGAAACATGAGAAGTGTGAAAAGAATCTTCAGAGAAATAATAAATATTTAAAAGTCGAGTAGAAAGTGCTGAGAATTCCCAGATAACCATGTTCCCATGCATTCACAGCCTCCCCCACCATCAACATCCTGCACAGAGTGGTACTAATGTTGCAGTTGATGAACCTACATTGATACATGATCACCCAAAGTCCATAGTTTACATTAGGGGTCATATTTGCCATTGTACATTCTATGGGTTTGGACAAATGTCTAATGACATGTATCCACTATTGTAGTAACATACAGAATAGTTTCACTCCCCTAAAAATTCTCTGTGCTCTGCCTATTTATCCCTCCTTTCCTGCAACCCCCTGGCAACAAGTGATGTCTCACTATCCCCATAGTTTTGTCTTTTCAGGAGTGTCCTATAGTTCGAATCATACAGTATGTAGTCTTTTCAAATTGGCTTCTATAAGTTAGCGATATGCATTTAAGATTCCTCTCTGTCTTTTCATTGCTTGGTAGCTCATTTCTTTTCAGTACTGCATAACATCTCTTTGTCTGGATATACCGGTTTATTTATATTCAGCTACTAAAATACATCTTTATTGCTTCCAAGTTTTGACAATTATGAATAAAGCTGCTATAAACATCCATGTGCAGGACATATGTTTTGTGTGGACAGAAGTTTTCAATTCATTTGGGTAAATATCAAGGAGCATGATTGCTGGATCATATGATAAGAAAGAAACTGACCAGCTAACTTCTAAAGTGGCCATACCGTTTTGCATTCCCACCAGAAATGAGTGACAGATCCTGTGTTTCCACATCCTTACCAGTATTGGGGGTTTTCATTGTTCTGGATTTTGGCCGTTCTAATAGGTGTGTTGTAGTATGTCGTTATTGTTTTAATTTGCAATTCCCTAATATCAGTTGATGTTGAACATTTTTATATGCTTATTTCCTGTCTGTATATTTTCTTTCTGAGGTGTCTGTTAAAGTTTTTGGCCATTTTTAAACTGAGTTGTTTGTTTCCTTGTTATAGTGTTTTAAGAGTTCTTTGTATATTTTGAATAGCAGTCCTTTATTAGATATGTCATTTGCAAATATTTTCTCCTAGTCTTTGTCTTGTTTTCTCATTCTCTTGACATTTTTGATTTTAATGAATTCCAGCCTACCTGTTACTTCTTTTGTGAATCATGCCTTTGGTATTGTATCTGAAAAGTCATTGCCATACAGAATGTCTTCAAGACTTTCTTTTATGTTATCTTCTAGGAGTTTTATAGTTTTACATTTATGTCTATGATTCATTTTGAGCTACTTTTTGTGAAGAATGTAGGGTCTGTGTCTATGTGTCTGCATTCTAGAGGGTTTTGTTGTTGTTGTTGTTTTGGTAGGTGGATGTCCAGTTGTTCCAGAACAATTTTGTTGAAAAGGCTGTCTTTTCTCCATTGTATTGCCTCGGTTCCTTTGTCGAAGATTATTTGACTTAATTTATGTGGGTTTATTTCTGGGCTCTCTATCCTGTTCCATTGATCTATTTGCCTATTCTTTCGCTAGTACCACACTATTTTGATTGTTATAGCTTTATAGAAAATTGTGAAGTTGGGTAATGTCAGTCCTCCAACTTTGTTCTCCTTCAACAGACCTTGGCTACTCTCGGTCTTCTGTTTCTCTCTATAAACTCTAGAATCAGTTTGTCAGTATCCACAAAATAGCTTGCTGGGATTTTTTTTTAAAGATCCTTATTGGAGTATAATTGCTCTACAATGGTGTGTTAGTTTCTGCTTTATAACAAAGTGAATCAGCTCTACGTATACATATATCCGCATATCTCCTCCCTCTTGAGTCTCCCTCCCACCCTCCCTATCCCACCCCTCTAGGTGGTCACAAAGCACCGAGCTGATCTCCCTGTGCTATGTGGCTGCTTCCCACTAGCTAGCTATTTTACATTTGGTAGTATATATAAGTCCCTGCCACTCTCTCATTTCGTCCCAGCTTACCCTTCCCCCTCCCCATGTCCTCAAGTCTGCTCTCTACATCTGTGTCTTTATTCCTGTCCTGTCCCTAGGTTCTTCAGAACCTTTTTTTTTTTTTTTTTAGATTCCATACATATGTGTTAGCATACGGTATTTCTCTCTTTCTGACTTACTTCACTCTGTGTGACAGACTCTAGGTCCATCCACCTCACTACAGCTTGCTGGGATTTTGATTGCACCGATTGTATCATTTTTTAACTGTATCAAGATCCAAATAAAGTTCAGGTATTGCAAACTATTTACATAACTTAAGTATCTTTTAATGTACAAATTCTATTTCCATGTCTCTTTACATGCAAATTATTTATGGAAGGAATAAATTTATTTATTCTGTAGAGTTTTCCACAGTCTGGATCTTGTTTTGTTTTGTTTTGTTTTGTTTTTTGCGGTACACGGGCCTCTCGCTGTTGTGGCCTCTCCCGTTGCGGAGCACAGGCTCCGGACGCGCAGGCTCAGCGGCCATGGCTCACGGGCCCAGCAGCTCCATGGCATGTGGGATCTTCCCAGACCGGTGCCCGAACCCGTGTCCCCTGCATCGGCAGGCGGACTCTCAACCACTGCGCCACCAGGGAAGCCCCACAGTCTGGATTTTGAATAGTGTATCTTTCTGGTGATATTTACCATGTTCCTCTGTTGTCTGTGTTTCCTATAGATTGGAAGTTAGATCTGTAGGTGTAATCAAAAGTTAAAATTTTGGGGAAGGGGCTTCCCTGGTGGTGCAGTGGTTGAGAGTCCACCTGCTGATGCAGGGGACACGGGTTCGTGTCCCGGTCCGGGAGGATCCCACATGCCGCGGAGCGGCTAGGCCCGTGAGCCACGGCCGCTGAGCCTGTGCGTCCGGAGCCTGTGCTCCACAACAGGAGAGCCCACAACAGTGAGAGGCCCGCATACCGCAAAAAATAAAATAAAATAAAATAAATTTTGGGGCAAAACTGCTTCATAGATGGCCTTATATACTTCCATTAGAAGGTACCCAATTCCAATCTCCATCTCTCTCTCTCTCTGATGCCACATGCAAAATAGTGGTATTCTAATTCTATTCCCTTTTCAAATATTAGTTGAAATATTTCTAAAAACAGAAGATCTCTTTTGTCAACTATGTGGTTACTCAAGGATGTGACTTATATGGAAAAAACTTGATATTTTTTCCTTTATTTTCCATAATAAACAGTTGGTTCCTTAGCATGCCTCAAAGTTTATTAAGAGAAAATTTATCACTAATAATGGAAACGTATTTAACTTCATTAAAAGATATTATGAATAACTTGATGGCAATAAATCTTAGAATTTAAGTGAAATGAAATTTTATGGAATTTTTTTCTAAAAAAATACAACGTACAAAACTAAAACCAGAACAAAAAGGAAATACGAATGTGAAATAATGGTTAACTACATTAAAACTCTACGTAAAAATCTGTTGAAAAATCTTTAGTCCTACATAGTTTCATTAGTGAGTTTTGAAAACATTCAATGGAGGAATATTTCAATTTCTATGCCAGTTATTTCATAAAAAAGATGGAAATGCTTCCTAAATCATTTCATGAATCTAGTATATCCTTGATACCAAAACCCAACAAGAATATTCAAGAAAGGAAATATATAGACAAATGTATTTCATTAATATGAATGTAAAATTCTAAATAAATTTATAAATCAAATCCAGTGATTATAAAATAGGACAATGTATCATGAATAAGTGAGTTTTTTTCCAGAGATGCAAAGTTGATTTGACATTTTTAAATCAATAAGTACAATTTAAACATTACCAGAATGAGTGAGAAATGTCAAATTCTTACCTCAGTAGATGAGTAACAATCATTTGATAATTCCACACTCATTGTTCAGAACATTTAGCATACTATCAATGGAAGGAAACTTCTGTAGTATGATAGAATCTATAAAATTCTAAATAATCATTAATGTTAAAATATCAAAGATTTCATTTCAAGAAAGAATAAAACAAGGAGGCTTGCTATCATTATGTCATTCAACATGGTAGTGGAGAGCTCAACCAGTTCAGTAATGCAGACGCTGAAGTGAATAGAGTAAGTAAAAGGAAGCCGGCCATTATTCGTTACAAACATAAATGTGTACATAGAAATTATTTTGGCAATCTAAGCACAAAAAATTAGAATACACTAGTATCTAGCTGTATATAAAATTGGTGTAAAATAGTCTAATTTGATATTTTACAAACTTATAAAGAAGGTGAATAAACACTTTTCCTAAGGTCTTAGCATTTAATAGAGTAGAAAAATCTATGGATTTTTATTTTCAACTCAAAACCAGGCATCAGTATGTATGTGCTGTGTATCATAAATGATTTGAGTAATATTTTATTTACCAGACACAGGAACAAAATTTACCCATTTCTTCTAAGGATTACAATTAGATTTTACATATACCAGAAATGACCTGCCATAAACAGAGCTGGAAATGATGAAAATTAGTGCAACGTGGTACATGGATAAAAGAACAAATAACATTTTGTCTGTCTTCAAGAATGTTGCTTCCTTCTGAAATTAAACCCAGCAGGTAGGAAGATTCTAAACAGACTTCAAATCGTTGAACATCTGCTCACCCTAGCACAATCTAAAACAAGGAATGCATAACATTTTACAGTGCTAAAATTCATACAATCTAGTTAGAATCATTACACTATTAAATTTTGGCAGGGGGGAAGAATATCTCAAACAGAATCCAAAATGTTTTTACTTTCAAGTCATAAAATACTGTGAAACTGACCCAAACAGCTCTTTCATTATGTTAAAAATAGTTGAATATCTTTTGCTAATTTAGGTTTATATCATTTCCTAAAATTTCTCAAAATGAAGAGTAAAATTAATAAACCTTAAGGTCAATTATATTTAAATGAAATGGAAATTTAGATTTGTGCTTTAAGATGAAGCTGCTTGATTTTCTTCTTTCATATTCAGGTGGCACTATAACATGTTCTGGTTTGCTGCAGATAAGAAAGGGCTCAGTGCAGGTTGGAGTGACAAAAATACCCAAGAGTTTATTCTGCTTACTAATGCAATGGTTATTCAAAAGAAGTGGGTGGACGCTTCTAGTCCTAATGTCATAACTCACAGCCATTGCAGAACTTGAATGTTCTGCCTCTGTTGAAAGATGTCACCTATTCTGATTTGCCTACGTCCCTGTGTATCCTTCTGAGAGTTTAAAGAACAGTGGGTAAGCAGCTGCGATAGATGGCCCAAGAATTTTGTATTTCACAGCTGATTTCATTTCCTTAGTTCATTTTCTGTGCAGAAAAAGTCATGACACCCTTCAACTTTCAAGGTGGTCATTTCCCCAGTCACAGACAAAGCATGTCGAACCCTATCTGACATTCTCAAGAAGACAAAAGTATGTGATAAATGGTTCCACAGTTTTCCAGGGCTTATGGGAAAAGAGGAAGGTATGACTTATAAAGGGATAGTATAGGGGTTTTTTCCTGGGGTCATAGAATTATTCTGTATCCTGATTGTGATGGTAGTAACATGAATCTATACATGTGTTAAAATTCATAGATGTGTACACCAGAAAAAAGAAGAGTCAATTTTACTGTTTGACAATTTAAAAGATAAAAAATTTAAAAATCATCCTAAAAGAAAACTCAAAGTGTTGTTATTTGTAGAGAGGTTCTCTCTCTGACCCCAGATCCACACCCACACAATCCAGTTAAGTAAAAAGTTTTCCAAGCACAGGCTTCCGTGCTACTTTGTGCCTTAAACAAGATTATTTAAAAGCATGCTCAGGCAATTATCTCCTGTTGATGCCAAAGGAGAAGAAAAAAAGCTGCATTTCAAAAAGCTTTTAAACAACATTTAAAATGATAAACAGCCTTTGAAAAAGCTATTTTCTTTTCTTAAAACATGTCCCCTCTCCCCACCACAAATGGGGCTTTTGTTGGTGCCTGTAGGAGACTGCAAGCGAAGGCAATAGGTTCAAAATTCTTTGCTTTAATGTAAAATTGATTTGAGATTGCCCTTTCCCCTTCCCTTTGTCGAATCATCAAGATCATATCCCTATATCGTTATTCAACAAGTATTAGGACAAAGAACAATCCCGTGTTTGATTGCACAGCAATATGGAAAAGGAAATCTAAGGTTCCTGGGACTTATTTTTTGTTGCATTGTGTCCCTTATATTTCGGTTACTTCAGGTTTTTGTTTTCCCCCAAGAGTGGAAAATTATCAGATAATAAAAATGTAGAGATAAGCAGAAGCAGAACTGTGATGCTATGATTTGTCCAAGAGAAACAAAAATCATCAACTTATCAAATTCTAAGGGTTATGTCTCTGAACAATTTATTTATAAGAGGATAATTTATATGAGAATTTGTATGACAAAACTGCATACATGGCTGTAAAATCGGAAGTAAATCAACAAGCTAAATATCATGGAACTTATATCAGGGACTTCAGCAATGTTCTTTGCACTTGGCCTTTCCCCTTTGTGCAGTGAAAGGAAAGTAATCAACTTTCTTACTCAGAAAATAGCTAAATTGTAAAGAAATCTTTTTGAGATTTTGTTTTTATATAAATTTATCTTAGTGAAATGAATCCCTGAGTTTTGAGCTAAAATCATTGATTTCCTGGCTAGAAACATAGGTTCTTTTGCCTGCATTTGTGGTGAGCTTGTTCATTCAAGATAACTTGATTCAGAACAAAAAGTAAGATCTTCCTCAGAACTGATGATTAGAAATCAATTAGTGAAGAAAATTCGTAAAATTTATTAAATTATATTTAGAAAGAGGTAACATAGAGAAGTTATAAAATTATTTCAGCATGGGAACAGGTGTATCAAATACCTGACTTTTCCTATAAGCAATGTGATTTTACCTGAATTAATTAATGTAATTGAGGCATATTTTCTCTCAGCAAAATTAGATAATAATAACTCTCTCTTACATTTTCCGTGAAAATGAAACAATACCTATGTTTTTAAAAGGTCTAGCATAGTTCCTGGCAGATAATAAGCATGTGCTATTCCTTCTCCTTGTCTTTTTTTTTTTTTTTTTTTTTTTTTTTGTGATACATGGGCCTCTCACTGTTGTGGCCTCTCTTGTTGTGGAGCACAGGCTCCGGATACGCCGGATCAGCGGCCATGGCTCACAGGCTCAGCCGCTCCGCGGCATGTGGGATCTTTCCGGACCGGGGCACGAACCCATGTCCCCTGCATCGGCAGGCGGACTCTCAACCATTGCGCCACCACTGAAGCCCTCTCCTTGTCTTTTGACGTTAAAAATCACGTTTCTCAAACTTTTAAAACCCATAGAGGCTTATATTTTCTAGTGAACTCTCACCTGGCACCCCATATGTACCACATGAATTCAGAGCTTTTTGGTTGAAGAGGAATTGAACTCCTGCGTTCAGAGTCCTGGAGCCTTCTTCTGTCTGCTTTCCTCTCCCCACCTCACTTGCACCCTCTCTCCAATTTCCGACCTCCCTCCTCCACTCCCATCTCCACCGCTACAGTTCTAGGTGCTCTGCCTCAATATCGTAGGACTCCAGTCAAGAAATGCCATTTTAAAACTCTAACACCAAAGTTTAGAAAGACAGCATGCTCAGATTTAATAGCCACAAGTGTCTTATGTACAGTAATAGTCACCACAAACATATTAGACACAATCGTGTTGGTTAAAGAGGAAAAATCATAAAAATATTCATGTGAACCCAGTGTTTTATGTTCACTCAAAAACACACACATGCACATTATTTGAGTCTTTTTGCATAGAACCAATTCTTAATTATTTTTGTAGAACAGTGTTCAGTTAATTGTAGTTCTTGGGAAAAATATGCCTGTAATTCTATTATCTGTGATATCTAATTTGACTTTAAAAAAAGGGTACAGTTCAGTAGTGTTAAGAATATTCACTTTGTCCTGAAACAGAACCTTTTCATCGTGCGAATCTGAAACCCTATTCCTACTAAACAACTCCCCATTGCCCCCTCCTGATGGCATTTTTTTAAGTAAAGTAATATGTTGAAGAGACTTGTGTAGCTGTCTAAGATCAAAATCTTTCCGGTTGTGTTCCTCTGGTTGTCCTGGACTGTTATTCATGTCTAATTCAAAAGCATTATTACACTGTTTCTTTATTGCATCTTTCTAAAGCATTCAAGTTACTTTTCTCAGAAGAAGTTGGTATCACCTCTCCCTCAGATTTCTTTGTTTTTTCATTGTAATTTTGTTATAACTTAATTACACTTCATATATATCAAGCACAATTAGCTTAAGACATAAGAAATATCTCCACTCACTCTTATTAAACACATATTTGTTTGGAGAAGCAGTGATAAGCGCTCTGGCAAATGGTCTACAGGCCCTAAGCTGTAACATGTTATGAACATGCTATGAACACATGTGAAATATATGTATTAATACATGTTTGTCAAAAATGGACATCATTGCCAACAAGAAAGTGCATTGCCATTTATCTATCCAAATATCTATCTATCTAATCTATAGGAATATATATATATCTATATCAATTTGAAATACAAAATTGGAGCTATGAAAATAATCATTGCTGCTGATTGCACACTTTGAAAATGGTTATATATAGTTAACAGTATTATATAGGTCAAGTACTTTATTTTAAAGATTTTTTTTTTGATGTGGACCATTTTTTTGAAGGTTTTATTGAGTTTGTTACAATATTGCTTCTGCTTTATGTTTTGGTTTTTGGCCATGAGGCATGTGGGATCTTAGCTTCCTGACCAGGGATCAAACCCGCACCCCCTGCATTGGAAGGTGAAGTCTTAACCACTGGACCGTCAAGGAGGTCCCAGGTCAAGTACTTTAATACTTTGCTATATTATGCTGAAGACATTAAGAGAAGGCAAATAAATCCACAGTGTGTAACCATAAGCAACATAGCTTGCTTTCCTTAGCTAAGATATAAGAATTGTATCTCTATATTTCTCTTAAATTTAGAATAAATTCCCGTTATGCTCTGCCCAAAGTATGGGGGGAGGTGAATATGTTGAACTCTGAAATGGAAGGCACAAAGGAGGCAAAATATTTTTCAATTTAGGAGAGAGAGAATCTAACCAAGGATTACAAATTCTGAGAGTATGCAGACTTTTAGACAGAAATTTGGGGGTTTCTATAGTCTGAAGACCAAATTGAAAGTTATGAAATGTTTCAGAGCTCCGAAATAGTTGTAAAATTGATACAGAATTTATCAGTGGACTGCTGATAAGGTGAGGAGTCCACCTCTTCCCTCTAAGAATGTTAATGAAAATTCCTCATCTTATTCTTTCACACTTGTACTCTTCACTCACATTGGTTTGTAATTAGCTATAACTCAGTTGAAAATCTTCATTGCCTGCTGCTTTTGACGAGCTGGGAAGGGATCCAAATCTTTGACTTACAGCCATTTTCTTTTAACGTTTGCTTTCTGGCCTCTCTCTTTCATCTTTAGAATGTTGTCTATCAGTATCTGTCAAACTCTGTCTTTAAAATATGAAAGTCCGAGATAGACATTACACATTTGGGCTTGTTTTCTTTCTAACAATTTTCAAACATATCTATTTGTTTTTTACTGATGAGAGATATTCTATGAAGGGATCAGTGGCTTTAACCCACATTCTATGGTAGCAGATCTCTCATACTCTTTAAGGTTATTCTTGAGATGAGTTCCACGGCTTTGGACTTGCTCACACAAGGTTACAGCACAGACACAATGTCTGTGAATTCTTGGAAGGAAGCAAGCCATCAAGTGCTACCAGTTATTCTGCCATCCTTAAACATGTGTTTGGTGTTTCAGCTAAAAAGAAAGCTGTGTAATACACAGTTTGGGCATCTAATCAGTTGATGGGAGAATACATACTGTAAACCTACCTACCAAAACAAGATCTTCTTTTTGGGGAATCTGATTCAGTAAACTCCTGACCATGTGAGATTCACACTCTTCCAGTCTTCCAGCCTTGCCTCTTCAAACAGGCATATTTTGCTGATAGCAAGTAGTTTCTGGTTGTTTCTACATCAGTCACTTATTTAGCTCGTGAGTCTGCAGTTTTGGTCAGGGCTCAGTGAAGAATGCTTGTGTCTCCTGCATGTGGCTTCAGTGGGAGCAAATCCCAGTTTTAGAGTGGCTCACTCACGTGGCTGACAAATTGGCACCTTTGTTTCCCTCCATGTGGGCAACTCCACCTAAGTCTTTGCAAAGGCTGCTCCAGCTTCCTCACGGCATGGTGTGTGGGGTCCAAGAGTGAGGATCCAAAGAAACAGGGTAGAACCTACCAGTTTCCTAGGACAGGGGCCAGAAACAGTACCTTTTTCTACCTTATTTTATTGGTAAAACACAGAGCCCAAATTCAAGTGGAAGGCACATGGCTCTCACTTCTTGATGAGTCAACAACATGGTAAATCAACTATACTTCAATTAAAAAAAAAGAGAGATGTCAGAGGTATTTGAGGCCATGTTTTAAAACTAACATGTCATTTATTTTCAAGTATTTTAAAATTTAAATTATAATTCCTTCTTGATCTATAGGTTACTTAAATAAGAATTGCTTACTTTAATATATACGGGAATTTTCTAGTTATATTTTTGTTAGTAAATTCAAGCCTAATTATTCTATAGTGCAAGATTATTTACTACATATCAATCAATTCTGAGTTTAGGACTTGTTTTACATTTCAGGATATGATTGTTTTTAATGGTTCTTCTTGGAAATAGAGGAAAAATTAGATATATTCCAAAGTTTGGGGGCATAGTATTCAGTATATAAGAGTTAGGTTTACTAATTTTAAAATTATTTTTGTTCAGTTATTCTGTATTATTGCTAGTTTTTATTGGCTTTAATTAGTTACTAGGATCAATTAAAATGTTACATTAATGATGGATTTTCAACTGACAAAGGATTAATCTCCAAAATTTACAAGCAGCTCATGCAGCTCAATAACAAAAAAACAAACAACCCAATCCAAAAATGGGCAGAAGACCTAAATAGACATTTCTCCAAAGAAGATATACAGATTGCCAACAAACACATGAAAGGATGCTCAACATCACTAATCATTAGAGAAATGCAAATCAAAACTACAATGAGGTATCACCTCACACCAGTCAGAATGGCCATCATCAAAAAATCTACAAACAATAAATGCTGGAGAGGGTGTGGAGAAAAGGGAACCCTCTTGCACTGTTGGTGGGAATGTAAATTGATACAGCCACTATGGAGAACAGTATGGAGGTTCCTTAAAAAACTACAAATAGAACTACCATACGACCCAGCAATCCCACTACTGGGCATATACCCTGAGAAAACCATAATTCAAAAAGAGTCATGTACCAAAATGTTCATTGCAGCTCTATTTACAATAGCCAGGACATGGAAACAACCTAAGTGTCCATCAACGGATGAATGGATAAAGAAGATGTGGCACATATATACAATGGAATATTACTCAGCCATAAAAAGAAACGAAATTGAGTTATTTGTAGTGAGGTGGATGGACCTAGAGTCTGTCATACAGAGTGAAGTAAGTCAGAAAGAGAAAAACAAATACTGTATGCTAACACATGTATATAGAATCTAAGAAAGAAAAAGGGTCATGAAGAACTTAGGGGTAAGATGGGAATAAAGACACAGACCTACTAGATAATGGACTTGAGGATATGGGGAGGGGGAAGGGTAAGCTGTGAGAAAGTGAGAGAGTGGCATGGACATATATACACTACCAAATGTAAAATAGCTAGCTAGTGGGAAGCAGCCGCATAGCACAGGGAGATCAGCTCGGTGGTTTGTGACCACCTAGAGGGGTGGGATAGGGAGGGTGGGAGGGAGGGAGACACAAGAGGGAAGAGATATGGGAACATATGTATATGTATAACTGATTCACTTTGTTATAAAGCAGAAACTAACACACCATTATAAAGCAATTATACTCCAATAAAGATGTTAAAAAAAAAATGATGGATTTTCTATTTTTCCTTTAGGTTCTATCAATTATTTTGCAACATATGTATTTACTGAAGTATAGTTGACTTATAATATTATACTAGATACAGGTATACAACATAGTGATTCAATATTTTTATAGATTATATACCATATAAAGTTATTATAAAATATTGGCTATGTTTCCTGTGCTGCACATTACATCCTTGTAACTTATTTATTTTATACCCAGTAGTTTGTACCTCTTAATCCCCTTCACTTATTTTGGCCCTCACTGTACACCTACCCATCTGGTAACCACTAGTTTTCTGTATCTGTGAGTCTGTTCCTGTTTTGTTATATATGTTTGTTTGTTTGTTTGTTTTGCGGTACGTGGACCTCTCACTGCTGTGGCCTCTCCCGTGGCGGAGCACAGGCTCCGGACACGCAGGCTCAGCGGCCATGGCTCACGGGCCTAGCCACTCCGCTGCATGTGGGATCCTCCCGGACCAGGGCACAAACCCGTGTCCCCTGCATTGGCAGGTGGACTCTCAACCACTGCGCCACCAGGGAAGCCCGTTTGTTTTATTTTTTAGATTCTACACATAAGTGAAAATATACAGTATTCATCTTTCTCTATCTTTCTTATTTCACGAAGCATAATAACCTCCAGGTCCATTCATGTTGTCGCAAATGGCAAATTTTTATTCTTTTTTATGGCTGAGTAATATTTCATTGTATAAATACCACATCTCCTTTATTCATTTATCTGTTGATGGACACTTAGGTTGCATCTATATCTTGACTATTGTAAATAATGCTGCCATGAACATAGGGTGTATATAGCTTTTCGAATTAGTGTTTTCACTTTCTTTAGATAAATACCCAGGAGTGGAATTACTGGATTATATGGTAGTTCTATTTTTAATTTTTTGAGGGAACTCCATACTGTTTTCCATAGTGGCTATACCAATTTATATTCCTGCCAACAGTGTGCTAGGGTTCCTTTTTCTCCAGATACTTGTCAACACTCGTTATTTTATTTTATTTTATTTTATTTTATTTTATTTTATTTTTTTGTGGGTTGCGGGCCTCTCACTGTTGTGGCCTCTCCCGTTGCGGAGCACAGGCTCCGGACGCGCAGGCTCAGCGGCCATGGCCCATGGGCCTAGCCGCTCCGCGGCATGCGGGATCCTCCCAGACCGGGGCACGAACCCATGTCCCCTACATCGGCAGGCGGACTCTCAACCACTGCGCCACCAGGGAAGTCCAGCTCTCGTTATTTCTTGTCTTTTTGACAAGAGCCATTCTGACTGTGAGGTGATATCTCATTGTGGTTTTGATTTGCATTTTAAAATATGAAATTTGAAATTTGCATTTCCCTGATGATTAGCAATGTTGAGCATCTTTATATGTGCCTTTTGGCTACCTACATGTTTTAAATTACTGTTTTTATTTCATGTGCCTATTCTTTGCCACTTTTCCTCTCCATTCATATTGAAAGTTAAAATGTATATTTTGTTTTATCTTTTCTCCGCTATGATTTTTTAAGTTACACAGTCCTTGAAAATTGTTTCAATAATTTCCTAGAGATGCAGAGATTCATGCCACATACATAGCATGTTAACTCATCAAAGTTAACATATATTATAAGTTTTTCTTCATAGAGAAAACAAAATTCTTGGAGTATATGAACTTGATCTATTATTGTTCTCAGGCACTTTAATTTTCTGTATTACATATTTTAAATGTCACAGTGCCTTATTATTATTGTTTTTGCAGTCAACATTCATTTAGATTCACCTAATATTTTACACTTTCACTCAGAAAAGAATATTTTCTTTGGTATTTTAAAAATATCACTCTGTAGATTTCCTTCTATGTCTGTTTCCATAATTTCTTTTGAGAAGTCTGTTTCCAGACTTACTCTTGGTTCTTTGAAGGTACTGCATGTTATTCCCATTAATACTTAAAAGTTTTTTTCTTTTTATTTGGTTTTCAAAGAATTTCAGAAACTTTTCAAAAATATGATCTGCCTATTATTATTTGATTATTATTTGTTTAATTATTTTTTTTTCCTTGCAGCTTTTTGAATTTGTGGCTTGATGTCTTTTGTCAGTTTTGGGAAATTCTCAGCCAATCTTTTTTTCTGCCCTTTTCTCTCTGTTCTTTCAGTTCTTCAATAACATGTAAACTCTTTTCATCCCCAAAGTAATTTACACCCTACTTTTACTCTTTTCTCCTCTGTTGTTTGGTTTGGCCATTTTACTTTTTACTGTATTATTAGTAAGTGATTTTCTCCTTAGCTTTGTATAATCTGCTGTTGAACACATTCATTGTTTTTAGTCTCAATAATTGATAATTTCTCATTATATGAATTCTCTTTGTATTTGTTGTAGTTTATTGTTCTATGCCAAAGTTTTGATCTCTTTTATCTCCTTAAACATATGATGCAGAGTTATTTTAAAGTTCATGATAATTCCATTACCTGAATCCTGTGTAGATTTATTTGTATTCTCTGTTGCTTCCTTGATTTTGTCATAGTATCATCTGCTAATAGTGACTTTTTAAAACATTCAATGATGTACATTGTGAATAAGAAATTGTCAAAATAATTTGCACCCTAAAAGGATGTACTCTTTCTCCAGAGAGGTTTTAACTTTGCTTTGAATGGACGGTAGGGTCATGAGGAATCATTGATCTTATGAAGGCTGATGTATCTCTAGCTCACCCTTCTCTTATTGGATAGCCTTTGTGATTAACCAAGATTTTCTCTACTTGGAAAGTCCTTCATTCTTTTTTTGTACTCCTAAACTTGTAAATCTGTCAAAAGCCTTGCTGATCTTTTCAGCCTCTTAGGCTCTTCTAAAATCAACAGCAATTTCTATGATAAATATGGACTTTAATTTTGGGTTCATCTCACTGAGTTTCTTACCCTGGACTTCCACTCTTTAATTTTTTTATTGCCTCATTGATTCTTTGATGCCTTCACACATAATTTTATAATTTTTTTCTTGCAGTTTTTCTAATTGTTCTGAGTTAGAGGGTTGTTCTCAGGGGTGAGGTTGGCCATTTCCCAAACCAGAGTTCTTATTTCTTCTTTTTGTATAGTAGTAATTCTACAAAATTAGTTATTAAACAAATGGATAAAAATGTAATTTTAAAGTTCTTATAGTTAAAACTGTTAGATACAGGTGTTCTGTGACCCATGAAAGTTTTCATCAACCCTTCACTGTTATTCAAACTTCTGACTTATGTCCACTTAATTTCATGACTGTGCTTAAAAGTGAATGAATTAAAAAAAATTTTTTTTTAAACTTTGAGCTGAAGATTACTTTGAACATCAGTAAGTCTCTCCATTTTATAGGTCTTATAACTGCAAGTTAGAACATTGGCATCAGCAATAGCATCAATTATGCTGAATGCACAATACAGGATTATACCTGTCTATAGTCTATATAGTAAAACTTTAGGTCAAGAACCATACTTATCCTGTATACTTGTATTATTGAGTATGAACATATATTTCAAGGATGCTTTAGTTCTGAGGCCAGTAGGACTACAGGAGGGTTTTATCGCCAGTGTCTAACAAATATCCCCAGTAGTTTCTTCCATGACTTATTTGCACACAGATTCCTTGTCATGTAGAAGGAAATGTTCCCCTTGGTAAAGCAAAACATATTGGGTTAACCATTGCATATAATCAGGAGACCAACACTGAGAGATAAGGTCAGAGTAATTTCAATATTTGCCTGTGACAAGAACCAGATCAAATGAGGAGAGAGAAAATATTGCTCAGTAGTCTAATCTTTTATATTTAATACTTTAACATGTCTAATTCAGATCCACATGAAGAACTTGAAAATAAGAATCTCTGAAAAACTGTGTCACTTCAGACATAGAATAGAAGATAGAGATGGAGTCCTTGTTATAGATACTGCATTTACACATCATTTCAAGAGAAATTATGTTTGAAACAAAGTCCTAGTTCTAGACTCCAGACACTTTATTGTCATCTGACAATGTAATGGAAATCTAATATATTTTACGGTTTTCTACATTTTACTATCATATATTATCTGCTGAATTTTATGTAGTCTGTAACATTTTATATCAGATTTATCAGTTTGGGGGTATGTTTATGCACTACTAAAATGTTTACCACTTTTATTTCAAAATAACCTTATTTTGAGATAGGAAACAAAATTTTCTATACCTTTAACCAAACTAATTTACCTTTTAAATCTACTCTTAGTGAGATATAGTAATTCTAGTTTAATTTAATGTTTTGGTACAAGTATTGTACATGATTTTTTTGTTTATTGTCTTTTTGTTATTAACATGAGTTGATTTAAGGGAAAATATTAAAATTAAAAAACTGAGAAACAGCTGGCCTTGGCCTCCTACCCTCCCAAATTTGTCCATCATCCATTTATTCACTCATTCAACAAGCATTTGTTGGCCATTTGTTATTTTTTCGGTATGCGGGCCTCTCACTGCTGCGGCCCCTCCCGCTGCGGAACACAGGCTCCGGACGCGCAGGCCCAGCGGCCATGGCTAACGGGCCCAGCCGCTCCGCGGCACGCGGGATCCTCCCGGACCGGGACACGAACCCGCGCCCCCTGCATCGGCAGGCGGACCCCCAACCACTGCGCCACCAGGGAAGCCCAGGAATATCTATTTTAAAAGAACAGGTTTTCAGATAAACACAGGCAGTTGGTTTATAAGGATTCAACTAAATTCATTATCCATGGAATCAAGAAAAAAATGATACTAGTTTCTGAAAATACGAGAAACATATCTCATGTAATGTGATTTCAATATTATGTCTACTTTTTTCTCTATTGCTAATATACGTTGCTTGCAATTCACAAGCCATTATTTAATGCCATTTAAATTTAATATACCCTGAAGGGAATTTGCCCTAGGGACACATTAAGAAGGCTAAATATGATTTTGAAAGCTATAAACTATGCTTTCCAATTTAGTGTTATTCAGTCAGACCTAATTTATATATTCAGCATAAGCTAGAAACAGAATAACCAGAGTTTGCCTGGTTAATGTCCAAGGCAAAGAGGACCTTCTAGCAAATTCTCTAATGTATGTCTAATTGATACTTCCATTGTTAAAATACTGACAATGTTTATTAGTATCCCTCAAGAGAAAGAAATCCTTCAGATTTCTTTCTTTGCAAATACATAAGTGTATTTGCAAAAATCATGTTGTATTTTGGATCAATGAACTTATCTCAGCCAACTCCGTCTTTCATTGGCATGATTGCCAGTACAGGTCTCTGCCTATGTTAATAATAAAAGTTTCACTGTAAGTCTAATTCAATATCTAATTGTTCTCCTCCCACCCCTGGCTATTAGCCAGGAATCAACTCTTTAAGCGTGTGCACCATTCCCCTAAGTAGTACTGTTAACACTGTGACCGACAAGTACAGTTCACTCTGATCCACATACCCCAGCTGTGTTGGTAATTGTGACAAGCAACAGAAATACAAAATGTTTCAGCTGCAGGAAAGCAGTTTAGAGACTCCAAGGCCAAAAGTACATCTCACGGATCTTGGTATATTTAGGAAAACCGTATAGCATAGCCTTGGCTGTGAAGTCAGAAATGCCAACATTTGCAAGTTACTGTCTGTGTAATACCTATTACCTGTGTGATTTTTAAAGCAGCATTATTGAGATATAATTCACATACCATAAACTTTACCCATTTTAAGTGTACAATAATTTTTGCTAAATTTACAGAGTTTTGCAAATAGCATCATTATCCCATATTTCCATCTCCCCCTAAAGATTCCTTGTGCCCATTTGCAGTCAGTTTCAGTTCCCACTCCCACCATCAGGCAAATAAGAATCTGCTTTCTGTCTCTATAGATTTTCCTTTTCTAGACGTTTCCTAAGTGTGGAAACATTTCCTATAAATGGAAACATATAATATATGGTCTTTTGTGTCTGGCTTTTTTCACATAGCATAACACTTTTGAGGTTCATGTGTATGTTTTGCGTGTAGCAGTAGTTCATTCATTTTTATTGCTAAATAGTATTCTACTGCATGAATATACTACATTTTATTTATTCATCAGTAGAGGGACATTTTGATTGTTTTTACTTTTTGAATATTATTAATAATGCTACTGGAAACATTAATTTACAAGTCTTTGTGTAGACATATTTTTTTATTTACCTTGAGTAGTTGCCTAGAAGTAGAATTGATGGGTTATATGGGAAATATATGTTTGAAATTTTAAGAAACAACAAAACTGTTTTCCAACACTATTTTAATTTCCACTAGAAATTTTCTCTGTGTTCTTTCTAAAACTTCTTATTGTCTATTAAAAATTTTTAATTATAGCCATCCTAGTGGGTATAAAGTGGAATCACATTGTGGTATTAATTTACCTTTCCCTAATCACTAATGATGTTGACTGTCTTTTATGTGCTTCTTAATCATTAATCTATCTTTTTTTGGGGTAAAATGTCAATTCTACACTTTTCTTCATTTTTAATCAGGTTTTTGTATTCCTTGGTTTTAAGAATTCTTTATAGTTTTGATACAAGTCTTTTGAGATATTTGTTTTGCAAATAATTTCTGCTAATCTGATGCCTGTTTTGAAGTTTTCGTAATGGTGTTTTTTAAAACATAAAGGTTTTAAATTTTGATAAGGTCCAATTTATCCATTTTTTCATTTATGAATGGTGTTTCTCATGTTGCATCTAAGAGAGTTTTGCATGAACCTGGTTATAGATATTTTCTCCTATGTATTATTTTAAAATTTTTGTAGTATTTTAAAAATTTTGTACTTTCAGCTCTTTCATTTAGGCTTTGATACATTTAGGTTAACTTGCCATGTGACTCCCTCCATCTTCAAAGCCAGCAACAAAGACTCTCTTTCTTTTTTTTTAATTGGGGTAGAGTTTTACAATGTTGTATTAGTTTCTACTGTACAGCAAAGTGAAGTAGAGTTCCCTGTGCTACACAGTAGTTTCTGAGACTCTCTTTCAATTTGAATCTCCCTCCTGTGTTTTAAGTCTTTTTCTCCAGGAAGAACCTGATCTATTTTTAGGATTCATCTGATTAGGTCAGGCCCAGGGAGGATACTATTCTTTTTTAAAAGTCATTTGTGCCATATAATACTACCTAATCATATTCTGTCATATACCTCCCACTTTCAACGGAAGAGGGCTATACAAGGACGTGAATCACAGGGAGTAATTGTAGAATTCTGCGCAATTCTTCCATTGACATGTCTGTTATGGCATAATATATTGAGGGAAAAACCTGTATGTTAATTACTCTTTCACTTGCCATTCTCAGGGAGATTTTAAAGAGTTAAATCAAGAGGAACAAAACAAAAACAAAACTGTTTACTTCATCTTCAGTTTGTATATTAAAATATTCTCAAACTATGATTCTTATGTTGAAATGTTCTTAAGTGCAAAGTTTTAAACCCCTAATCTGATACATGATTGCTCAAACTAAAGTAGTTATAATCACTATTTAATATTAGGAAATGTAAGTTTCAAATCTTACAATTTATTAAAGATATTTTTATTTATAATATTTACTATCTCATTTTCCATTCACTAACTCATAAAGTAAAGATGAATAGAATGGGGTGACATAAAAATATTTTTGTGATGAATAAGAATCAGTGTGGTTGCCTTCAGAGTTAGTGTGTAGTTTAGACTGGCCTTTTTTCAAATTCAAGTACATGATAAATTACATTGATTGCATTTTCATGAAGGTGCCTGTGCTTAGAACGATGGCCTCATAGGAGATGTAAAATGCTGTACTTAAATGGCTTTGAAAATAAAAATATAATTATTTGGAAACTGATATGTTGAGGTAGGTTAGAATATATTTGGTTTTAAAGGACTTAACCCATTCTAATTCTTCATTAAGAAAAATCAGTCACAGGATAAGAACATAAATTAGGTATCCCTAAATGTCATAACGTTTTATATATTGGATTTTATTTTTACTTCATTAAGAAACCAAATAGGACTGTAATTAAAGAAACGATAGCATATGGTGGAGAGGCTGTTCTTGGTTTTCCCAACTTTAAACACCTTTAGAAATTCTACACTATGAAGGACAAGCCAAGTGAACTATATGCATAATTGATTAGAAACTTATCCATTTTTAGATCACAGGGAAATCTACTTTTATTTAATTTGAAATCTGTTACACAACTCTGTTCGGAATTGAATGACCCAAAGTGTCCCATGAAATTTGAAAGGGGATGAAAATAAATGAAGGAGCAAGGGCTTGAAAAGTCCCCTAACAATATTATTTAATTTTATAGACTTATTTAGAATAGATACATCTTGAAATTTTATTTTTATAACTTCAATAATAAGTTAATCTCTCTCTTCAAAGCTGTGAATCAGTAAAAACTATGTAATGCCTACTGTGTGTCAGGTGCTGGGAAAAATTCTGGGCAAATTGATAGAAAAAGATTTGATTCCTGTCCTCATCAAGTAGGTTGGAAAACAAGACAAAGTAATATTTATAATATATTATGATAAATGCTCTCTGGTCTGAGAAGAGTGATTGCGGGACAGACCAACACACGATCTTGAAAGTCACTCTGATCACCCACAGATGATCAGGATTCAACTTAATTTTTCCTCTCCCATCCCAGTTTTCTGGCTTGTTTATATAGGTACACGTTTCCTTCTAAGTATTCATGTATTTTATAAATATGGACATAAAAATCTCTCCCTGAAGTTCATACTAACTTTTATTTAGGTCAGTATTCTAATATCATGAAACAGAAGAATGAGATATCTTTGATGGTCAACATTTCTTTTTTTCACTCAGATTGAGCCAGTGCCAAGTGTACAGCATTTGAAAAGTTTATGTTTGTATGTTTGGTGTGGGATGGATTGATGTGGTGTGTGGTATGTTGTAATGGTAAGTATGGGGTGGTGTGTTGGAAGTGGCATGGTGTATCGTATGGTTGGGTAATGTGGTCTGTTGGGGATGGTAGATGTGGGGTGTGTAGTGTAGTGTGGTATAGTGTGTGCTATGCTCTGTGGTACAGTGTGAATGGTTAGGGTGATAGGGGTATGGGGTATGCGTGTGCGTGTGTGTGTGTGTGTGTGTGCGTGTGTGCTGTGGGGTGTGGTGTTCAGGGTGGCATGTGATACAGTAGGAGTTATAGATGTGCTGTGTAGATGGTGTGTTCTGAGATGTGGCACGTCATACACAATGTGCTGTATTGGCGATGGTAGGTCTGGGAGTGTGGGGTGTGGTATAATACGATGCTGTATTTGACGCTACTTTTTTGAAGTTCTATGTTCCTTAAGTCCTGTAAACATTGAAGGAAATACAAGTTCCTGCAAATTAACAAGGAACCCAGGTTACACTCATATGGTCTTTACTATGTGAACTTGCTAAGTTGCAATATATCTTTCCTGTGATGGATGCAGCAGCACATACATAAGGAAGACTTGTTGGACACGAGGCGGGGAGCTGGATGTTCCTAAGATGAATAAGACAAATTGAGTAAGCATCCTCCAAGACCTCTGGTCTAGGAAGACTATAAATGTGTCACCAGTGTGTAACTTTTATTATTTTGACAGCAAGCATGAGGTTTCCATTTAGGGAAGGAAATATTCTGAGGGAAGTATCCCGGTAGACAACTTGAGCTAGGAGGTGAGATGACAGGGCATGAGTGTCCACAATACCCAGTCACCATCACGCTACTCGGTAGGAGGGAATCAGATGACTTTTTGGTTCTTTTATCTTTTTCTTTCTGATTGGAAAGTGGGGTGATAAAAATGAAAGTAGAGACAAGGGACCTGGTGAGCTTATTTTGTGTGAAGACTGGCGGGGGAGGGGGAATGAGATGAAGGGAAGCTAGCAAACATTTTAAGAGGTTTTTCATGTTTAAAACCAAGTCATGTACAGTCCTGTCATGTAAACACACCCTTCAAACATTGCCTCTCTCTTTAAAACTACCATTGAGTTTAGTAACCTCTGAATGATGTGTGAAAAGGGACCTGCAGAGAGTGATGTGAACAGAGATAGATTCCAGAAAAGTTCAGTGGAGCCTCAGGCAGAGAGGACCCAAGAATAAAGTTTTTACTGTCTGTGTAGACATTGGAGAAGGTTCTGTTGTACCCCAAGATGTAGTTGTACTACATCTTATACTAATTTCAAGAGACAGGGGAGAGCCAGATGAACTCTCTGTGTATGAGGCCTGTTCTTCAAATTATAAGGGTGGAAGAAACGAACAGATGCCAGAGAGTGTAATTTCTCATTTCAGCTTGTTACTGACCTGGGTTCTTGGCCCCTTTAATTTTTAAAAATTGATAACAGGCCAAATGAGAAATTCAGGCACGGCTTTACTGGGACTTGTGTTGCAGCACAAGGTAGTGAGAACAAGTAACAGGTGCCCTTGCTTGCTTCCCAAGCTTAGATGGGGTGCTCTGCCCACCTGCTTGGTGGTGTTGCATGCAGGGATCATGCATAGTACCCTCCTTTTGCTCCCAGCACCTCAGAAGTGGCAGTTGGCTTTTGGCCTTTTTGTATTTTATTGTTCATAATTTGCCCCAACTGGGCATGCATGCAGTTATTTTTAGTCCCTTGTAGTTTCTTTATATTCTTTTGCTTGAAGAGACATTTGTCCAGGTGCAAGCACTCCAGTAAAGGGTTCCAGATCCCAGCCTATCTCAAGCCGAGGCATGAAGGATAAGCAAGAGGCACCATGACAGTGCTGTTATTGGCAAGAAAAACTGGGTGTCTTATTGACATAGAGGAAAAGTAAAATTGAGAAAAACTTGCGTAATTTAGGACAAGTAGGACACGAGAGAGTTAAAACTCAATTCCTTTTCGTTCACATGAAGTCATTGCTCCAACATGACTTTTCTACTCACCACTGCATGGATATCTCTCCCCTTCTCCAATCACCTCTGTTTTCCTCCTGTTATACCCTTTCTGTTCTTCCCCTCTAGCTCCTGGCTCACCACCTATCTCCTCTGTCTCTAAATTTTCACAGTACAGCTGGTCAAAAGTTAGTGGGAAGAAACATGAATTTTAGAGACAAAGGAAAACACAAAATACTCACTCTGATGGACAGACTCTAGGGTATCCCCCATGATTCCTGCCTTTGTGTTCATGCCTTGTGTAATCCTTCCCTTGAGTGTGGGAGGGACCTGTGACTTGCTTTTGGCCAATAGAATACGGAAAAGGTGAAGGGATTATTGCAGGTGTAATTAAGGTGTCAAATCAGTTGATTTCAAGTTGATCAGAAGGCAGGTTTTCCTGGGTGGGCCAGTCTTAATCAGATAAAAGCTCTTAAAGGAAAGACTGAGCTCTCACTGATGTGAGGAATGTTCTCTCTCTCTATCACTGTTTTGAAGAATTAAGCTTCCATTATTGTGAGAGGGCCTATGGACAGGGATATGGAACAAGGGAACATGGGTGGCCTCTAGAAACTGAGAATGACCCTTCGTTGACAGTCAGAAAGAAAACAAAAGCCTCAGTCCTACAGCTGCAAGGAGATGAATAATACTAACATCTTGAGAGTGTTTGGAAGTATATCTTTCTCTATTTGAGTCTCTAATGGGAACACAGCCCTGGATGACACCTGGACTTTAGCCTGGTGAGATTCTGAAATAGAGAACCCAGGCAAGTCATGATTGGACTTCTGACCTATGGAAGCCATGAGATAATAAATGAGTGTAGTTTTAAACTGCTAAGTTTGTTGTAGTGTGTTATGCAGCGCAGAAAGCTAATATGCTCTCCAGCTTTAACTGAATTCTGATCAAAAAGATCTTAGTGGTCTGAAATGATCAAAATACTAAATTCTGGTCAAAATATGATAGACTAGGTCGCTTAAACATCAGAAATTTATTTTCTTATAGTTCTGGAGGCTAGAAGTTCAACATCAAGGTTCTGGTCAATTTGGTCTTCAGTGAGGGCTGTCTTCCTGGCTTTCAGACAGCTGCCTTCTTGCTGTATCCTCATGTGCCCTTACCTTGGTGCATGCATGCAGAAATTGAGTTCTCTGGTGTCTCTTCTTAGAAGGACATTAATTCAATTGAATCAGAGTCCCACCCATATGACCTTATTTAACTTTACTTTTTTACTCTAAATGCCGCCACACTGGGGGTTAGGGCTTCAACGTGTGAATTTTGGGGGAGACATACATTCAGTCCATAACAGTACTTTCCTCACAGGATTTCATGCATTCCATAAATGATATATAACACATAAATCCATAGTACATGAAAAAATTCTTACAAAATAAGCAAAACGATGACTGGAATGATAGAAAATTTAGCAGAAGGATCACTAACAATATCTGAAAAGACCATTTGATGTCCCACTAATAAATGTAGATGAAAACCATGACATTGATTTTGCCCATAAATATGCAAAGATTAAAGTAAAAATTCTCAGTCATGACAAATGTTGCTGATTTCACAATTTTCAGAAATTTAAATGCACATGCAATGTAAGCATATAGAAAGATGTCTGTTATAACGTTGTTAGTGGTAGCAGTACATTGAACTCAACTAACTGTTCCATTAAGAGGGCAGTAGTTAAATAAATTACTATGGATATCAAATCACTCTAACAATTTGAGAAAAGCAGGTAGACCTATTCCATTGAATTTAAAATAAGGCCATTGTAAAATGCTGGAGAGGGTGTGGAGTACTGTTGTAGTGTTGATGGGAATGTCAATTGATACAGCCACTATGGAGAACAGTATGGAGGTTCCATAAAAAACTAAAAAATAGAACTACCATACAACCGAGCAATCCAACTACTGGGCATACCCTGAGAAAACCAAAATTCAAAAAGAGTCATGTACTACAGTGTTAATTGCAGCACTATTTACCATAGCCAGGACATGGAAGCAACCTAAATGTCCATCGACAAATGAATGGATAAAGAAGATGTGGCATATATATACACAATGGAATATTACTCAGCCATAAAAAGAAACAAAATTGAGTTATTTGTAGTGAGGTGGATGGACCTAGAGTCTGTCATACAGAGTGAAGTAAGTCAGAAAGAGAAAAACAAACACTGTATGCTAACACATATATATGGAATCTAAAAAAAAAAAGAAAAGGTTCTGACGAACCTAGGGGCAGGACAGGAATAAAGACGCAGATGTAGAGAATGGACTTGAGGACACGGGGAGGGGGAAGGGTAAGCTGGGACGAAGTGAGAGAGTGGCATGGACATATATACTCTACCAAATGTAAAAGAGATAGCTAGTGGGAATCAGCTGCATAGCACAGGGAGATCAACTAGGTGCTTTGTGGCAACCTAGAGGGGTGGGATAGGGAGGGTGGGAGGGAGATGCAAGAGGGAGGGGATATGGGGATATATGTATGCGTATGGCTGATTCACTTTGTTGTACAGCAGAAACTCACACAACATTGTGAAGCAATTATACTCCAATAAAGATGTTAAAAAAAATAAATAAAATAAGGCCATTGTATAGTATTAAGTGAGAAAAAAGTTGCAATTTATTTCTTGTAGTTCATTACTATGATACCTTTTTTACAAGTATACTTAGCATTTTGTATACATATCATTGAAAATAGTAATGATACCTGGATATTGAGATATTTGCAATAATTTTTATTTTTTGAAATTTTGTTTGATTTTTTTAAAAACTAGACTGAATTATGTTTCATTAATAACTTCTATATAATTAAAAAGAAAATATCTTTTTTATATACAATTTTATATTTTTGTTTTGTTTTCAACCAAATAAAAGGAAATTCATTACCCTTAGAACTATGTTAAAGCTTGCCACTGTAACTACTAGATGATTCAGCTTTTCTCTTATTCACTTAGATGCAATAGTTTTTCATCTTTAACAATCTCTGTGCAGCTCGTGATTCATTCCAGTCGGTTTGGTGAGTTATGTTCTACTGCTCTCCTCTTTACAAAAGAGGAATACAAACTTTAAGAGTGATTGCTTTGCTGAAATTAAATGTCATTATTTTGCAAGTAGCCAAAAGAAAAGTCAGAATATTATTTTGGTAGTTTTGTATTTGATCCTCTTACAGAGCTGCAGTTCACTCATGTGTAGAGAAGTTCTGTCTTTTTGATTATGCAGACAAGACCTAAATGACATTCTCTCACATCTTACTCATTATTCTTTTTTTACTGCACTCCTCTATTACTTCATTAAGAAACACATTATACCATGATTATATTTAATGAACATGTTCAAATCACTATGTATGCAGTCACTGGGAATTTTATACCCAATCAGTCCTTTCTTCATTCCTTTTTCTCTAAGTTCTGTCTCTTTTTATAGGATGACATGATCCAGTGTTCATCACTACAAAATAATGTATTTATCTGGCTCAGAAGGAAAATCCTCAAAAGGCCACATGATACTGGTCCTAAGTAAAAATGAGTTGTGATAAGACAGCACTCTTTAAATGATTAAGAAACTATAAGACAGCATCCTTTAAATGACTGAGGTAAACAACGCAATCCAGCAATTATAAATATAAACCTCCCTACAAAGTATGAAAACAGCTCTGAGTCATTCTCTTTATAGCACTCTATCATATCTTCTTCCTTCTTTTTTTTTTTTTTTTTTTTTTTGCCTGTGACTGCAGCATGCGGGATCTTAGCTCCCTGACCAGGGATCGAACCCGTGCCCCTTGCGGTGGAAACACAGAGTATTAAACACTGGACCACCAAGGAAGTCCCTTATCTTATTTCTAAGTACCACAGATTGAGTGGCTTAAAACAGAAATTTATCGTCTCACAGTTCTAGAGGCTAAAAATCCAAGATCAAGATGTTGGCAGGTCATACTCCCCTGGAAATCTGTAGGAGAGACTCCTCCCTTGCCTCTCCCTGGCTTCCGGTGGTTTCCTGTCAGTCCTTGCCTTGTAGCTGCAACCTTCAGTCTCTGCCTCTATCATCACATGCTGTTCTCCTTGTGAGTCTGTCTCTCCTTTTTCTATAAGGACACCAGTCATTGTGGGCTAAGGGCCCACTGTATTCCAGTATAACCTCAACCTAATTAATTACACCTCCAGCTAATTACATCCTATTTATAAGGTCACATTGTGAGATACTGGGAGTTAGGACTTCTACATATCTTTTGGGTGACACAACCTATAACATTGCTTCATTTTATGTTCGTTAAAACTATGACTACATATGATCATCAAGCATAAGTTCACAATCAAATAAACAGAGAAAAGGGAGGTTGTTTAAATTGCCCAGGATTATGGCAGACTAGAAATCAAATTCTCTGTTTCACAGCTCTTTCTGTAATACAAAATCCTACCTGCAGTTATATGATTGTAGATTAATGAATAGCAAATGGAATATCAGCATTTTGGTTTATACATATTTACACATATCATGTTGATTTTAATCTTGAATCAGTTATGACTGTATTTTCTTTTTTTGTTTGTTTGTTTGTTTGTTTTTGGCCATGTTGTGTAGCTTATGGGATCTTAGTTCTCTGACCAGAGATTGAACCCAGGCCCTTGGCAATGAAAGCACAGAGTCCTAACCACTGGACTTTCAGGGAATTCCCATGATTGTGTTCTCATTCCAGGCTCTGTTGTAGCATTACCAAATACAATCACACAGCAAACAGTCTTGGAACACAGCAAATGGTAGTAGGAACACACCCTGCTACAGATGAGGGGACAAAGATGAAGTTGAAGGCCTTGGCTGTTTCATTTGTGTTGTTTTGTCTGTTTGTTCCATCAAAAAAGAAAGATATTTTTCCAAGAAAAACACCACAGAGGAGATCCAACAAGAAGAGAACTTTTTGAGAATTTTATTTGGATACAGGTATAAATTTATTTTAAGAAGCTGGC
>NW_006789896.1:48070-49650 GCF_000442215.2 Lipotes vexillifer | reverse complement strand
GGGGACTAGTGCCTGTGTTGTGGTGTATGAATGAGCCTAGATCTTGTCTCTCTAGTGGGCAGGTCCACGTCTGGTGGTGTGTTTTGGGGTGTCTGTGGACTTATTATGATTTTAGGCAGCCTCTCTGCTAGTGGGTGGGGTTGTGTTCCTGTTTTGCTATATGGTTGGCATAGGTTGTCCAGCACTGTAGCTTGCTGGTCGTTGAGCGAAGCTGGGTGCTGGTGTTGAGATGGAGATCTCTGGGAGATTTTCGCCGTTTGATATTATGTGGGGCTGGGAGGTCTCTTCTTGACGAGTGTTCTGAAGTTGGCTCTCCCACCTCAGAGGCAGAGTCCTGACTCCTGGCTGGAGCAGCAAGAGCCTTTCATCCACTCGGCTCAGAATAAAAGGGAGAGAAAGTAGAGAGAATTAGTATAAGTAGGAGGAAATAGGAAAGAAAGAAAGAAAGAAAGAAAGAGAGGAGGGAAGGAAGGAAGGAGGGAAGGAAGAAAGAAAGAAAGAAGAAAAGAAAGGAAGAAGGCAAGAAGGAAAGAAAGGAGGGAGGGAGGGAGGAGGGAAGGAAGGAAGGAATGAGGGAAGGAAGGAAAAAATACAGAAAGAAAGAAGATACAGTAAAATAAAATAAAGTATAATAAAGTTATTGAATTAAAAAAATAATTATTTAGAGGAAAAAAAAAAGGGAAGGATAGAACCTTAGGACAAATGGTGGAAGCAAAGTTATAGAGACAAAATCTTACATAGAAGCATACACATATACCCTCACAAAAAGAGGTAAAGTGGAAAAAATCATAAAACTTGCTCTCCAAGTCCACCTCCTCAATTTGGGATGATTTGTTGTCTCAAAAAGGGAAGGAAGGAAGGAAAGATAGAAAGAAGGTAAAGTATAATAGAGTTCTTTAAATTAAAATTAATTATTAAGAAAAAAAAATTAAAAAAAAAAATGGTCGGATAGAACGTTGGGACAAATGGTGGAAGCAAACCTATACAGACAAGATCTCACACAGAAGCATACACATACACATTCACAAAAAGAGGAAAAGGGGAAAAAATCATAGATCTTGCTCTAGAAGTCCGCCTCCTCAATTTGGGATGATTCGCTGTCTATTCATGTATTCCACAGAGGCAGGGTACATCAAATTGATTGTGTAGCTTTAATCCGCTGTTTCTGAGGCTGCTGGGAGAGATTTCCCTTTTTCTTCTTTGTTCTCACAGCTCACAGGGGCTCAGCTTTCGACTTGGCCCTGCCTCTGCGTGTAGGTCGCTGGAGGGCGTCTGCTTTTTGCTCAGACAGGACGGCGTTAAAGGAGCCGCTGACTCGGGGGCTCTGGCGCTCTCAGGCCGGGGGCAGGGAGGGGCACGGAGTGCGGAGCGGTCCTGCGGCGGCAGAAGTCGGCGTGACGTTCGACCAGCCTGAGGCCCGCCGTGTGTTCTCCCTGAGAAATTGGCCCTGGGTCCCGCGAACCTGGCAGTGGCGGGCTGCACAGGCTCCCCGGAAGAGGGGTGGGCATAGTCGCCTATGCTCGCAGACAGGCCCCTTGGTGGCGGCAGCAGCAGCCTTAGCATCTCCCGCCCGTCTCTGG
>NW_006789896.1:45208-47701 GCF_000442215.2 Lipotes vexillifer | reverse complement strand
GTCGGCGCCGATCCTCTGTGCGGGAATCTCTCCGCTTTGCCCTCCGCGCCCCTGTTGCTGTGCTGTCCTCCGCGGCTCCGAAGCTCCCCGCTCCGCCTCCCGCAATCTCTGCCCGCGAAGGGGCTCCTAGTGTGTGGAGACCTTTCCTCCTTCACCGCTCCCTCCCACTGGTGCAGGTACCGTCCTTATCCTTTTGTCTCTGTTTATTCTTTTTTCTCTTGCCCTACCCAGGTACGTGGGGAGTTTCTTGCCTTTTGGGAGGTCTGAGGTCTCCTGCCAGCGTTCAGTAGGTGTTCTGTAGGAGTTGCTCCACGTGTAGATGTATTTCTGGTGTATCTGTGGGGAGGAAGGTGATCTCTGCGTCTTACTCCTCCGCCATCTTGGAAGAACTCCCATCTTCTTCCTTCTTGATAATGAAATGTTCTCAGCTCTGTCTGGCTCCTGTCCAGGTCCTACAGTGGACTGTATATGAAGGGCCTGCAACTTCACTTTGGGATACACAAGCTTTGTCCAGACGTCTCAGCAATAGAAATACATATGATATTTGAGATACAGCTAACAAATAAGATATCTGAAGGTGGAATTTAAGCTTATGACTACAATCAATATTTATTTTCCCTGATCACTTGCACATTATTAATTATATTTTCAAGCGGTAAAATATTTGAGGCTCCTTGAAAATGAGCCCCAGTAGAATTTTTTTTTGTTTTGCGGTACGCGGGCCTGTCACTGCTGTGGCCTCTCCCGTTGCGGAGCACAGGCTCCGGATGCCCAGGCTCAGCGGCCATGGCTCACGGGCCCAGCCGCTCAGCGGCATGTGGGATCTTCCCGGACCGGGGCATGAACCCATGTCCCCTGCATCGGCAGGTGGACTCTCAACCACTGTGCCACCAGGGAAGCCCCCCAGTAGAATTTTTATTAAGTTACTGACATCCTGTCCTAGTAATGAGCCCCAATCATGAGGGAGATTGTCTGTGCATCTCTCATCTTTTTGGTTTATTTCTTGAATGTAGTTCACATTGCTACATATTTTTATAAAGTAGCCTGAGACACAAGCACATTTGCTAAAATTTTTTACATTAATGGGATTACTTTGCCTAGATTTTCATACTAAATTAAAAATTTTTTCATATTTTTCAGTAATAAAACTAAACTTTAAAAATCATTCTTTTTTTTCTGATGGCACCTAAATTGTCATAACAGTACATGTTGTTGAAATTTGTTATCTAGCTGAGTAGAAATTGATGTTGTCCTTAATTTGGATCCATCATTCCAGCCCCCATAATATTTTATAATACCAAGTCTGCTCTGAGAGCATTGATTTATCAAACCCTCTCAGAGAAGGGACGTGTGACCTTGTTCACAGTATCTTTCTTTGAGACCCTGTAAACAAAATGACATGATGTGTGCAGTAAGCCTCTCCATAAGAATATCAGTGTATAAAGGTGATTAATTAGTAATAATAGTGAAAACATAGTAGTATACATTAATAAGGTTATGGTAAATTTGTGAGGTTCAGAGAATGTATTTTGTGTTTACAAAACTTTTTTTCATTGATGATGAGTTTCAAGATAGTATCATCAGGAACCTTAAAGTCAATATTTGTTCATTCATCCATATATGGATTCAGATTTATACCGAGCATTTATTATATGTTAGACGTTATGTTCAGCCCAGTGGACTCAAAGGTAAATAGGAGATCACAGCTACTCTTAGGAGCTCACAGTACTGGGACAAACCACCAGGAAATCCGAGGGCTTTAATGGAGTCTGGCCAAGTGCCACCATAGAAATGCATACGGGGTATTAATGTAGCATTGGGAAGAAGCATGAACCAACTTGGGGCTGGTCTAGGGAGCGTTGCAGAAGAAGCCACAGATAATCTGAGACGTACAGGCTCAGTAAGAGAGTCAGCAGAAGGCATAGGGAGACTTCCTAGCCAAGGGAGGGTCACAGGGGAGAAATAGCCTGGGGCTAGGATGAGCAAAGAGGAAAACAGGTGCCAGTCCCATCTCCTACAATAGGAAGTGGGAGACGGGGAAGTAGATGACAGTGGGGTAAAGAGGAGCACAGAATTCTGAGCATTAAGTCCTTGTTTCAACGTGTTGCCAGTGTGTATAAAAATAGACTTTGTCCTCGTAGAATAAATTACGCTTAAGAATACCCCTTGGCTAAGACAAAATATTTTTGATACCAATATTCTAGTTACTTCCTTTTGAGAATATTTCTTTTTCTGGAGAATATTCAACCTGTGCAAGGTATAAGCTCAGTGGATCCAAACTTCAAATTCTCTATATGGTGCTGGTCCGCTACACTCCCTCTGGGTAACTTAGTATCAGAGAAGGACTCACAAGTAGTTTCAGCAACCGACCTACATACAAGGAATTATAAAGAATTCTCTCTGTGTGTCAGGGCAGTTGCAAGAAGGGAAATGAGGTGAAAGAGAGTTGGGAAGACTGGAAGCAGGGGATGCCCAAGGGAGGAACGGCCATCT
>NW_006789896.1:14166-45198 GCF_000442215.2 Lipotes vexillifer | reverse complement strand
CTGCTGAGAGCACAAATTGAATGAGGAAGAAGAGGGAAAAGACGTTGGCGGGGGGAGGGCATTGTTTTCCCTGAGAGAAGTTACAGTGGAATGACCAGAATCACATACAGATAGATAAAAATTCAGTGTGCAGTAAGGTAGAGGAATGAATGGTGGTAAAATAGTTACATACAGTGCCTCATATTTAAGGCATTTGATGGTGAAGTGAAACACTGAGACGGGTTGAGGAAGGGTGGGGTGTGTGTGTGTATGTATGTACGTATGTTCCTCTTTTTTTTTCCTCCATAGGGCAGCATGTATGATTCCATTTTAGTTTAAAGGATTCTTTTTTGAGTTTTATTTCGTTCTGTTCAGGATCAGAGATAAATTAAAGCTCTAAAATATGTGTTATTACTTTGTATCCATGTATTGTACCGTATTCAGTGTTCTTCAGATATTTAAAGTCCTCTGCGTACCTTTGGTAAAGTTGTTCCGCAGCCCAGCTCCTGATTTAAAGAGGAGTTATTTCATGTCCGCCGAGTGCTTGATGAGGCAGCTTCCAAGAGACGCAAAGTCTCCCTCTCACAGGGCTCTCTTAGATTTAGAAATAAGCCTTAGGAAAATGTTCGTGGATGTTGAGAAAAGAATTCTGAAAATATTCTGTTGAAGACATACTTAGGTGAGAACATGTCAAACTCTCTGATATTCAATGTAAATATCCATTTTATTTCCTCTCGTATATGAGGAATAAGAAGCGGATAAAATGGAAATAAAACATCTTACTTTGATTCACTTTTTTCTTTTACTGTATTAACTTTAATTCTCAGTCTTTTCTGGTAAAATCATGACTTTTTTTTTATTACCTGTCCAATACAAAAATCACTTGGTAAATAAGATCTGAACATTCAAGTCACAGAGGAAAGCCTGAGAAAAAATAAAACAATTGTGTCTTGTTCTCTGTGGCCTTGAAGATCCCACTGATTTAATAACCCTCAAAGTACATTTAGGCTTATTACATAGCAAGCCAAATAATATTGTCTGTCAATTATTACATTAAAAGGGAACCTTGTATTAACTTAGAAATGAAGTAATTTCTTTTTTTGAGTGAGTAGAATTAAGTTGGAGGTGATTTTGATGTTATTGAGGAGGGCTTAATCACACTGTCTAGTTGTTTATCCAAAACTTTTCATGAGAATGCCTAAGGGATGTTCCCCCAACCCCCATTACTACACAATTGGGAAAATATTAGACCTTAATAGGAAGCCAGACTGGTACATTTTCTACTAAGATCTTTTTTAAACCTGGGATTTAATTTAAGGATTTAATCTAATTTTCTCTTGAATTGCTCATTTCTTTTCACAGTGCTGAAGTGTGGGATTTCCTTTAAGGAAACCTCCCAATTTGTCAATACTGTGTGAATACATAAACCAACATTCAAATAAAAATTAAAAAGGAATTTCAGGTAATTGAGGATTTCCCTTGCCATAGCAGTTTTATTGAAGATAAAATTTAAGCCTGAATATAGAAGAAAACATATCCCATTTGCAAGACTATTTAGAAAAGATAATAAGAAAAGATAATAATAATCCCTGGGACTTACTGAGCACATACCATCTGCCAGGCATTGCTCAAATGATTTGCATTCATTGTGTTATTTATTCCTCCCAGGAACCAGATAAAATAGATACTAGTATTATCACCCAAGGCAGAGAGAGGTTAAGGAACTTAAATAAAGTCACACAGCTGGTGAGAATGGAATCCAGAATCTATACGCAAGCAGTCTGACTTCAGAGCTACAGTTGATTCTCAAAAAAAACACACCCTTGAGTAACATATTTCATTGCTCAACGATTGTTAGCAACAAGAATTGGTCTTTAAATGTAATGTAGAATTTGGGAAGTCAACAAAAATGGAGAAATAGCTAATAGCCTACTAGCTGTAATATCTTATTTTGTAATATTTTACATAAACCTATCTCAAAAATTTATTTTAGCAATTCAGCTCTGTAAGGTATTTTTTCTTATGTTTTCTTGAATATAGTAAGTATTTTTTTCTGTATTCTACTTCAGATCATCAATACAAATGCTGGACAGGTCAGCACTGTCAAGAGTCCCCTGTCATAAAATGTAAGTGTCCCTCATGGTGAAAATCAATCCAGCAGCTTTGGCAAATGTAGATAAATTAAAATGCAAAGTCATTAAAGATTATTGAGTCCACATTTCACCATTTTGTCAGTTTGAATGAAAAGTTTAGTCAAATGACTTGGTGAAATCCAAATGCCCACGTTTCAGGAGTGAACTTTTAAAAGGGCCAACTTTTAAAAGGGCACTTCTGCCAGGCTACTTATAATCTGATATTCCATTCTAGCCACAAGAGGATGTTTTTAAGTGTAGAAAAATGAATGTGCAAGAGAAGCAAGATTTTTTTGGAAGGTTATTTTTTCCTTTGAGGGTAGGAGAAGTGACCCTACCCAAGACTTTCTGCTATAAACCCTAAGGTTGTTGAAGGAAATGTTCTTATCAGTCAGGGACAAAGTGCAGATGATGGGGCTTTCAAGAAGTACACAGACTGTATTTTGGATAGTATCAGAAAAAAAACAGTGTATTTTGTGTTGGAGAGACCTCCTCAAAGAACCAGTTGGTACATGCAATGTCCTTTAAATACATGAATCACAGTAGATTTCAGGAGCTGAGCAAAGAAGCAAGAGAAGTAAAGTCTAGAGGGGAGGATGCAGAAAATGTAGGAAAGGGGAGGTGCAGATAAGGGACAGTTCCAAATCAGTGAAAGCTGAAGCACAAGAACAGGTGTTTGTGTAAATGGCATATGGAGTCAGCTAAGATGCCAGCAGAGTAAGAATGCTGACCTAGCTAGACTGAGTAAGGGATTCTTGCAGCTCCTAAACAAAATTCCCATCAGAATCATAGACCTGTAAATTGTTGTACTTTTCATTTCATTAGTGCATTTGTTTAGAAGTTTGCCTAGAGTATCATTAAGTAATTCTTTTTTTTAAAATAAATTTATTTTTTAGTTTTATTTTTGGCTGCATTGGGTCTTCATTGCTGTGCGCGGGCTTTCTCTGGTTGTGGCGAGCGAGGCCTACTCTTTGTTGCGGTGCGTGGGCTTCTCATCACGGTGGCTTCTCTTGTTGAGGAGCACCGGCTCTAGGCGCGCGGGCTTCAGTAGTTGTGGCACACAAGCTCTAGAGCGCGGGCTCAGTAGTTGTGGTTCGTGGGCTCTAGAGCGCAGGCTCAGTAGTTGTGGCACACAGGCTTAGTTGCTCTGCGGCATGTGGGATCTTCCCAGACCAGGGCTTGAACCCGTGCCCCCTACGTTGGCAGGCAGATTCTCAACCACTGCGCCACCAGGGAAGCCCATCGTTAAGTAATTCTTTAAAACAATGATCTTTGCTTAGAGTTCTGATTAGATTCTTTGGTGGAAGCAAAATTACCTGCATGGTGGAAAACTCTGTGTGCAGTGTATCTAGTCTCCAAACTGATGTCCAACCCCAGATGGCTGTTAAGAACTGAATCTGGGGACTTCCCTGGTGGTGTAGTGGTTAGGAATCTGCCTGCCAATGCAGGGGACGTGGGTTTGATCCTTGGTTCAGGAAGATCCCACATGCCACAGAGCAACTAAGCCTGCAAGCCACAACTACTGAGCCCACGCACCACAACTACTGAAGCCCGTGCGCTCTAGGGCCCTTGTGCTGCAACTACTGAACACACGAGCTGCACCTACTGAAGCCCGCCTGCCTAGAGCTGATACTCTGCAGCAAGAGAAGCCACTGCAATGAGAAGGCCGCGCACCACACCAAAGAGTAGCCCCTAGCTCACCACAACTAGAGAAAGCCCGTGCACAGCAATGAAGACCCAACACAGCCAAAAAAATTAAAAAAATAAAATAAAATTTCCATCCCCATATTTCTAAAAAATCCCCCTAAATCTGTCTGGTCTCATGCTTATGGTGGGATGAAATAACCACAGAGCATAAAATCTGTGCTCATAAAAGAAATTGTCAGTGAGGTATATGAGATTATTCAAATTTAGATTAGGAAATTTTCTCATACACATACTTTACCTGCTCTTGAATCATCCTGATGTCTCTCGTTAAAAAAGACCAGTAGTAACAAGATTTTGCACACACCGGCATGCACATAGACATGTGTACACACGCAACTTTATTTGGGGATTTTCAGAATAAATATAATTTAAAAGAAGAGTGAAAATAATTCACTGACTGATGGAAATGTCATTAATATTTTGAAAAAAGTTTTAAAATGTCACGTAAAATATTATTATTCCAGTGACACGCCTTGATTTCCCTTCAACGATAACCTCTTTTGTCCACTTAGGTGGGTGTTAGAGGGGCACGGAGTTTAATGATCTCATTCATTACTTCAGAAGTAAGTATTTGAATTTGAGGTGTCCATTTGGAGATATTTTAATGAATACAGATTTCAAAACAGGTTGAAGTCTGATAAATCTCAGAACCTGTCATGATAATAGCAACCATCATGGACTCTCTACCAATTCTTCTTTAAGAACAATAATAAATGAATATAGGAACGCTATACTGGTACATTTCAGGATAGATTAGTAACTCTATCCTGAACTTTTTACATGGATTAAACTTGCATTTCCAATTCTAACTACAGCTGCATCTTGTCACACTGCTCTCTCTAAAGTTGGTCTGATTCAGTGGTTTGAATCTTGCAGATTCAAGGGGACCAATGAAACACGGTGGGCAAATCATGAGTAGATGAGTCTGTGGAATTCTTTGGGGTTTTATCTTTGGGAAATTTAGGTTTAAGACCATCTTAAAATTTATGTTTCAAATTCCTAGATTTATAATGATAAGTAAGAGGAAGAAATTTGCCAGTCTGTATCATCTCCTTTTTTTGTATATTTTGTGCATAAAATTAACTGTTAGATCACATAAAGGATTACATTAGTTTTATCTATTAACACATTAACTCCATAGTTTAACCTATTCTCATGGCATTCAATATTATAACCAGAGAATGGTTCTTCTATCGCACCTTTGGAGGAAGTGCTGTTTCTATAGCAGATACTTTTATGGGCACCTAGGTTGGCTCTAGGACAGCCCCCACCCCGCCGGAAGATGTCTTGCTGAAGAGAATTGAGGTCTCAACCAGGACTGTTTGATCGCACAGTTCTATAGGGGCTCAGCTAAACGATTGAAATGGCGTGGTATGTGAGAACACCTAAATTGAGAAATAAGACCTGAGTAGTATGAAATAAAAATCAAGAAACTCAATCAGGAAATCACAAGGCATATATTCTGGGCTATAAAGCAGAACATTTTCCCTCAGTTGTAGAGAAATTGTCAGTAAGTGGCCCAGATTAAGAATAAGGCAAACAAGAGGCAGCAATTCACACATATTTTGTGAAAAAATGAATTGGAATTCCTTCTCAGTATTCAACCACTTTAGAATGTATCCTTGAGATATTGTGCCAAAGAGGAAAGTAGAAAATGCACATTTACTGAGTACTTGTGAAGAGTTAGTTTTGTACAAGACACTTTACATGATCCCCATGGCCACTCTCTGAGTTATAATTATTACGTAAATGGGGCTTAGAGACACTGTGACACATCAGAGTCAGAGGCAGAAATCATGGCCAGGACTCTTTAATTTTAAATTCTGGGGGACCTCCCTGGTGGTCCAGTGATTAAGACCTCACCTTCCAATGCAGGGGGTGCAGATTGGATCCCTGGTCAGGGAGCTAGGATCCCACATGCCTCGTGGCCAAAAAACCAAAACATGAAACAGAAGCAGTATTGTAACAAAGTCAATAAAGACTTTAAAAATGGTCCACATCAGGAGATTATTTTGGATTAATTGGCTGAACCCAATCTAATAACATGAGTTCTACTAACTCAGAGTGATACGACATCAGAAAGGTTTGGCCCACTGCTGCAGTCGAAAGTTTGAAGACGGCAAAAGGGGTCCAGGAGCCAGGGAATGCAGGTGGCCCTAGAAGCTAGAAAAGTCAAAGAAACTGATCTCCCTTATGGTTTTCAAAAAAGAGTTAGCCCTGCTAACACCTTTAATTTAGCCCAGTGAGATCCATGTTGTACTTCAAACCTACATAATATATTTGTGTTACTTTAAGCCAGTTTGCAATAATTTGTTGAAATAGCAATAGATATATAAATATTAGTAAATATAAGCAATGTGTATACTGTATATTATATATGTGGTAAATATAATCAATAGAAATAGTAATAATATTGACTATATATTGTACAATGCAGTGGTAAATCCACAATAAATATAAAATATGACCCCTAAACCATAGTTCACCTTGCTAGAAGGAGCAAGGCTTCTAAACATGAAGCAATTAAAAGATAATACAAATTATTGTGTATATGAGCACTAACCTGTTTGATTCAGATAAAATATTTAAGACTTCAAAGAAAGATGTGTTTGAATATCAATGTGAGCCCATGGAATTAGATAAGCCTTCTCCTTGAGTAGGAAATATGAGTGTCATATGGAAGATGTGAGAAAGATTTCCTTGATAACATTGACCATAATAAATAGCTGGCATTAAAAAAAAATGGTCCACATCAAAAAAATCTTTAAAAAAATTTACAAGTCTGTGCTCATTCCAAAACACCATAGAATTTGTGAATTCAACTGCATTAGGATAGAAGATGCTCTGTTATTTAACAAGAAATTCCTTGTAAGTCTCCATTATTTTAGATGTTCTCTCCTTAGTATCCTTTCTCAGCTCCTCCTCTTGACACATCTCTTATATGCCAGTGTTCTTTGTGATTCTGTCCTAGACACTTTTGATCATACTCTACGCCTTTTTCCCAGGTGCTCTCATCCCCTTCTATGGATGCACTTATAGTATTTCTCTTAGCAGATTCTCTCTGCTTAACCGATGTGCTGGCTTCACGGATGCCATTCTCAGTGAACTATGTCCCTTGGTTGTCATGGGATGTTGAACTATTGTGCCTGGTAGACTGCATTTACTACTTTTTCTCCTACCAGAAAAGTTGCAAGCTTATCTTGGTCAATGGCTTTTGTTCCCAAACCTGCTTAGGCAAGTTGGACATCATAATGTTTTGTGTATTTTAGTTAGAGATTGTGCCAGTTGAAAATGGTTTCATACAAAATTAGAGTTGTTTCTATAAAAATCACATTGAATGCACTGCAAAGACTTGATATAGGAAGCCATTTAAAGTTTTTTCCTGTTGACAAAGGTAGAAAAGAGTAAGAAAGAATAATAAAAATCTAGAATTCTGTACTCAGATATTTTTCACAAGGAAAGTTAATGAAAGGAATATTTACAAAGGGGTGGGCAGGGTTTAGGGAAGTTAACAAAGAATAATTCAGTGCCTCAGACCTAGTAAGAGTGAGGAACTTTTTACCTCCCCTGCACTTGAGAGACGCAGGGATAGTAGCTGTGTAGAAGAAAGTTCGGCCTTTGGTAGAGAGCCAACTGGAGATGATCCAGCAGGGAGGAAGCAATAGAATAAAGCCACCAACTTCCTTTCCTTCTATCTCTGATATCCAGCTAGTGCCCACTATTGGAGAGATTAACAGAAGATATGTAGCATAACCCATTGCTTTTGTCTTTACATCCACTCAATTTTTATATGGGTGGAAAATCTGTGCACTCAACACAAAGTCACAAGCCTGATTACATAATGTAATATCTTGAGGAAATACCAGTTAGAACATATTCCTATCTGTAAATCTAAAATGCTTGCTATACCACTGTTATTTAAGGTAGCAGGGGAAAAGGGGGGAACAATTAACAGCAACAAGAAGAAGAACGGAATTTATTGGTACAGTCCCCATTTATGTAGCTCTTCACAAAGCCAAAGTCAATAATTAGACCTTTATTCTCCTGCTATCTTGTGTTTCACTTACTGTCCATCACCAGTAATGGTATTCTTTTCCTGAAGGCGTGAGCGAAACCTTCATTTCTAAAAAACCCCTTAATATTTGGTGTTCCTGTTTTTCAGGATTTATCTCAGTTTTTCACTGACTATTGGACAATGGTATACTAAGAGGCATCCCACTGAATCCCTTAGGTTTAACATATGGTTTTATTTGTACATACCTCTCCCCACCATTGTGTAGCATCAACTTGATTCCCCCTCAGAAATAAAATCAGTCTGCTGAGCTCCCTTCTCACCCTGATTGTCCAGCACCTGGGTACCTCAAAATGGCCAGAGACTTGCCACATCATTTAACTCTGTCAGTCCTTGACTTCATTCTTTGGTGGAAACATTGTTCCCTTGGACACTAGGACTTTCAAACTCCTTCAATCACAGTGTTGCCAGACAAAGAAACGAAGACTTCATTAAGTGCATTTCTTAGCATAGCAGGGACACTCCTACCTCCATCTTTTGGTTTTGGACCCATAGATTCCTGCACAGTCTGTCAGGAAATACCATATTGTGTTGTGATGCACTTGACCTTGCAAAGCATTCTCCCTCAACTGGCTTCGGAGACTGGATCGTGTGATAAGCCGGGTGATTTACATGGGAGCGAGCCGATTGTTGAACTTCCTTTGTTGTGAAAGTTGTTCCCCTAGTCTGAGGCAATGTTGTATGGGATGAAATGGTAATGGATAAGTGATTCTATAAATCAGGGATGATGGGAGATGGATGTCACTCTTCAACACTTAAAATCATATCCTTGGCTATGCTTGGTGTTCAGTCATGTCCAACCCAAGACAATAGGAGATGAGGTGTTCCTTCAAAGCTGCCATCAAGACTTTCTGATTTTCTACTTGTTTTCTAAATAGGTTTTCATTTTATATTTTTAATCCGTATATATCAGCTCTCAGAAGCAACCAGGTAACCCCATTTTCATGATTATTACTAATTCCATGATAGCAGCTACATGATCTCTCACATCTTGCCTTCCACTTGCATCTCATTCCATGTCATCACCAGGAAAAATCTGAATAATCATGATGCCATCTCATTCTGTGGCCTAACATTGTACCAATGTCCCACAGCAAAGTGGCTTTTTGAGTATCCCTCAAAAATACGAGCAACACATTTCAGAATCTCACTTGAAAGTTTCTTTCCTGGGACACTTCTTGTATCAGTTACTGTATCTGCCAAGGTTCTCACAAGGAGGAGAGGGAACACAAATGGGGGGGTGATTGGGGAGAATTTGTTAAGGGACCATTTATAGAAGTGCGGGCAGAAGTTCATGGCACCCAGAAGGATAGCATAAGATATAAGGGCGAGAAGCAATAAGAAGATTTTACTTTCTAGCTCCTCTAGTCTTTACTGTTTGGAAGGTACCAGGGGAAGGAGCAAGTTCCAACAGAGTATAGCTGTAGACAAAGAGCCTCTTCCTTTCTTAGCTCCCAGCCTTCCATGTGACAGAGGTCTGTCTCTTTTAATTGGAAGGGAAGTGGAGGAGGGAAGATAATCCTTCTCATTTTTTTCTTAGAAATAAACTGTATGTGTGCATATGTATATGCATTTTCAAAAACTAACATTTTCAGCAGTTTTTAGCTCTTTTTAAAAATACTGAAAAAAAAATAACATGTGTGTTCTTCAAGATGCACTGAGACATGGAGAAGGGACTAAAATCACTGAAGCGTTCATTCATATATAGAAAATAATATGGGTTGATTATTGACGTATGATAAGAAATCTGTAAGAAAATATTTCACAGGATACCTGGAATACTATGAAGAGTGTTATGATTTTCTCATAGATAATTATAGTCCATTCATAACTCCCTCTATTTCTGTTCATGTTCTACATGTACACATAGAAAAATACTCTATATGTGTTTCATAGTCTATAATGGTTTAACCATAACATTTTAAAGTAGAATAGCATGAATAATTTGTCATCAGCAATAGCCTGTATTTCTGTAACTATGAAGACTATTTCACAATACAAATCATACTATGAGATGGCTTTAATGAAAACCACTCTTGTAAAGCCTTTGCCAGAAACACAAACACACGCACACGCACACGTACACACACACACATTTTAAACTATATGGATTATTCAAATCAAGTTGACTTGAAAATTTAAATTGTGAATTTGCTTATGGAAGACAGTGTTTGAAATAGCAAACACACTAGTCATCGACTACAATTTAACCAAACCAGCTGTGAGATCTATCAGTTCCTTGAAAATCATTGCTAAATCTGATGTATAGAATTTAATTTTTAATTTTACAGAATTTAATTTCTTGGTTTAATTACTCTGCATTGCTCAGGTTGTAAAAGCAATCTGATGAGTTATTTTTATTTATAGTGCTCCCATTCAAGGTGCTTATAATTATATCTCACTGCAATGGAGATATGCAATCATCTATTTCAGTGCCTTTAAGTTTTTTGAAATTAAACTTCTGCCAAATGTTAAAAGAATAATTTTTAAAGATAAAATATTATTTGCTAAGATGATAAATAAGCAAATTTGTACATATGTGCAGTACAAAACCATTACAAATGGATGAAGTTATAATTTCTATTTGGCACAGTCATTCAGTTGCAGAGTCATTAAACATTTATTGAGTACCTTCTGTGTGCTATGCATTTTCACATGACACCTTCATTTAGTGCTCAGAAATTTATAAATTTGCTGTTTTTAGTAATACAAAAGCAAGTCTACTCTTATTTAGTAGGCACCTTATGAGTACTGTAATCATCAGGATCCATAAAGACATATTTCAGTTTTTTTAACTTGGCTTGGAAGACCTCTCATGCCCTCCCTCTCCAGCACCAGCTTTGATCACTCCCCCAGGCACATCCCCCATGACAGCTGTCCTGGCCTTCTTTCAGTTCCTCAGGCACCTTGCTCTCTCCCTTACTCATCCCTCTGCCTATCTTGATCTCCATTCCTACTCCTACATTGTCACCTTTCCACTGAACCAAGTCCAAATCATCTTTCAGGCACCAGCCTAAATGTCGTCTTATTCATTTAATGATGCTCAACTAGTATTTATCAAATATATTATCTGGTCCTCCTTGACTAGATGAGGTGATCTTGGTACATGTTACAGCCCCTTCAAATTCTTATCACAGTTCTTATGAACTGTTACCATAATTTCTTATTTAATGTACCTGTCTCCCTTGCAGGATATTTAGCTCAGAGGCCAGGCAATGACTATGTTGTTTCTCCTTTAAATTCTGCCACCTGTCATCAGTTGTTCTCTGTAATAGATGCTCATAAACATTTGGGTAATCAATTATTGAACACAGACTCATCATGGATCACAAAATACTATAATAAGTAGTATAGAAGAAGCAAGGAATGCAGGTAAGGCAGAGTCCTCAGTTTGTTATACATAATACAGAATGTCCTGGTTTTAAACCTGGATAATCAGCATGGGCTGTGGAGGCCATCAGAGCTTGTGAAGAAACTATGTCCTTTCGTAATGTGAACCTGGTGTGGCCACTGGCCTCTTCAGAGGGAAAGACCTTAGCATTTCACCCTTCTAGAGTGTGCATATGCCCCACTTCTTCTAAGCTGATGCATCAGATGGTTTTCATGTTGAAAGATCTCCCAACAAAGCATTAGCCATCTTCAGAGCCAGTTCATAGCACAGCAGCTCAGGGGCTCCTGAAGATACTCTGCTTGGTTCATGCAGTTGATCTTTCTGCCAGTCAGTGCTTAGGGGGCATATTTTTTTACACTAATGAAATCAAGAATTGTGAAGAGCTCTCAGGTCAGAAGTGACCCATGCAATGATGGAAACAGAGCAATGAAACATATATATGCTGAAGAAGAAATTATTAATTTGGTAACTATAATTTCCCACTCGGTTTAAAGGAGATTTTCTTCACTGGCTAAATCAGCATATGAACCAGTGCCCATGTGGCAGGCACAACCAAGCTGATCTGTGCTGTCTGCACGTGTTTGTCTGCATTCTTAAATATTCTTTTTCATTCCTTCCTCCCAATCCTCATGCCCAAAACTTCATCTTCAAATCCAGTTGCTTTTGTCAGTATCATAAGAATGACAAATCATATGCTATAGATTGTCAAATTTATTTATTTATGAGATACTTTGTAAAAGGTCTTTCATGTGGGGGGGGTGGTAAGGAAAGAGACGGCTAACAAGTTGTCAGAAGGATAGCTAATCAAATTAAATTGGGTATGGTAAGTCTTTCTTTTTTGGAAAAGGTAGTCTTTTTTTTTTTTTTACCTAAAATAGATGTATTTTATTTTATTTTTTAAACATCTTTATTGGCGTATACTTGCTTTACAGTGGTGTGTTAGTTTCTGCATTATAACAAAGTGAATCAGTTATAGGTATACATATATCCCCATATCTCCTCCCTCTTGAGTCTCCCTCCCACCCTCCCTATCCCACCCCTCTAGGTGGTCACAAGCACCCAGCTGATCTCCCTGTGCTATGCGGCTACTTCCCACTAGCTATTTATTTTACATTTGGTAGAGTATATATGTCAGTGCCACTCTCTCACTTCTTCCCAGCTTACCCTTCCCTGTCCCCGTGTCCTCAAGTCCATTCTCTACGTCTGCATCGTTATTCCTGTCCTGCCCCTAGGTTCGTCAGAACCTTTTTTTTTGGATTCCATGTATATGTGTTAGCATACGGTATTTGTTTTTCTCTTTCTGACTTACTTCACTCTGTATGACAGACTCTGGGTCCATCCACCTCACTACAAATAACTAAATTTCGTTTCTTTTTATGGCTGAGTAATATTCCATTGTATATATGTGCTACATCTTCTTTATCCATTCATCTCTCGATGGACACTTAAGTTGCTTCCATGTCCTCACTATTGTACATAGAGCTGGAATGAATAGTGCGATACATGACTTTTTTGAATTATGGTTTTCTCAGGGTATATGCCCAATAGTGGGATGGCTGGGTCATATGGTAGTTCTATTTTTAGTTTTCTAAGGAAACTCCATACTGTTCTCAATAGTGGCTGTATCAATTTATATTCCCACCAACAGTGCAAGAGGGTTCCCTTTTCTCCACACCCTCTCCAGCATTTACGCTTGTAGATTTTTTGATGATGGCCATTCTGACTGGTGTGAGGTGACACCTCATTGTAGTTTCAATTTGCATTTCTCTAATGATTAGTGATGTTGAGCATTCTTTCATGTGTTTCTTGGCAATCTGTATATCTTCTTTGGAGAAATGTCTATTTAGAAATGTCTTCTGCCCATTTTTGGATTGGGTTGTTTCTTTTTTTGATATTGAGCTGCATGAGCTGCTTGTATATTTTGGACATTAATCCTTTGTCAGTTGCTTCATTGGCAAATATTTCCTCCCATTCTAGGTTTGTCTTTTCGTCTTATTTATGGTTTCATTTGTTGTGAAAAAGCTTTTAAGTTTCATTAGGTCCCTTTGTTTATTTTGTTTTTATTTCCATTTCTCTAGGAGGTGGGTCACAAAGGATCTTGCTGTGATTTATGTCATAGGGTGTTCTGCCTATGTTTTCCTCTAAGAGTTTGATAGTGTCTGGCCTTACATTTAGGTCTCTAATCCATTTTGAGTTTATTTTTGTGTATGGTATTAGGGAGTGTTCTAATTTCATTCTTTTACATGTAGCTGTCCAGGTTTCCCAGCACCACTTACTGAAGAAGCTGTCTTTTCTCCATTGTATATTCTTGCCTCCTTTATCAAAAATAAGGTGACCATATGTGCATGGGTTTATCTCTGGGCTTTCGATCCTGTTCCATTGATCTATATTTCTGTTTTTGTGCCAGTACTACACTGTCTTGATTACTGTAGCTTTGTAGCATAGTCTGAAGTCCGGAAGCCTGATTCCTCCAGCTCTGTTTTTCTTACTCAGGATTGCTTTGGCTCTCGGGGTCTTTTGTGTTTCCATACAAATTGTTAAATTTTTTGTTCTAGTTCTGTGAAAAATGCCATTGGTATTTTGATAGGGATTGCACTGAATCTGTAGATTGCTTTCAGTAGTATGTCATTTTGACAGTGTTGATTCTGCCAATCCAAGAACATGGTATATCTCTCTATCTCTTTGTATCATCTTTAATTTCTTTCATCAGTGTCTTATAGTTTTCTGCATACAGGTCTTTTGTCTCTTTAGGTAGGTTTATTCCAAAGTATTTTATTCTTTTTGTTGCCATGGTAAATGGGAGTGTTTCCTTAATTGCTCTTTCAGATTTTTCATCATTAGTGTATAGGAATCCAAGAATTTCTGTGCATTAGTTTTGTATCCTGCTACTTTACCAAATTCAGTGATTAGCTCTAGTAGTTTTCAGGTAGCATCTTTAGGATTCTTTATGTGTAGTATCATGTCATCTGCAAACAGTGACTGTTGTACTTCTTCTTTTCCGATTTGGATTCCTTTTATTTCTTTTTCTTCTCTGATTGCTGTGGCTAAAACTTCCAAAACTATGTTGGATAATAGTGGTGAGAGTGGGCAACCTTGTCTTGTTCCTGATCTTAGTGGAAGTAGTTTCAGTTTTTCACCATTGAGGATGATGTTGGCTGTGGGTTTGTCATATATGGGCTTTATTATGTTGAAGTATGTTCCCTCTATGCCTACTTTCTTCAGGGTTTTTGTCATAAATTGGTGTTGAATTTTGTCGAAAGCATCTGTTGAGATGATCATATGGTGTTTATCCTTCAGTTTGTTAATATGGTGTATCACATTGATTGATTTGCATATATTGAAGAATCCTTGCATTCCTGGGGTAAACCCCACTTGATCATTATGTATGATACTTTTAATGTGCTGTTGGATTCAGTTTGCTAGTATTTTGTTGAGGATTTTTGCAACAATATTCATCAGTGATATTGGCCTGTAGTTTTCTTTCCTTGTGACATCTTTGTCTGGTTTTGGTATCAGGGTGATGGTGGCCTCTTAGAAGGAGTTTGGGAGTGTTCCTCCCTCTGCTATGTTTTGGAAGAGTTTGAGAAGGACAGGTGTTAGCTCTTCTCTAAATGTTTGATAGAATTTGCCTGAGAAGCCATCTGGTCCTGGGCTTTGGTTTGTTGGAGGATTTTTAATCACAGTCTCAATTTCAGTGCTTGTGATTGGTCTGTTTATATTTTCTGTTTCTGCCTGGTTCAGTCTCAGAAGTTTGTGCTTTTCTAAGAATTTGTCCATTTCTTCCAGGTTGTCCATTTTATTGGCATATAGTTGATTGTAGTAATCTCTCAGGATCCTTTGTATTTCTGCAGTGTCAGTTGTTATTTCTCCTTTTTAATTTCTAATTCTATTGATTTGAGTCTTCTCCCTTTTTTCTTGATGAGTCTGGCTAATGGTTTATCAATTTTGTTTATCTTCTCAAAGAATCAGCTTTTAGTTTTATTGATCTTTGCTATCGTTTCCTTCACTTCTTTTTCATTTATTTCTGATCTGATCTTTATGATTTCTTTCCTTCTGCTAACTTTTGGGTTTTTTTGTTCTTTCTCTAATTGCCTTAGATGTAAGATTAGTTGTTTAGTTGAGATGTTTCTGTTTCTTGAGCTAGGATTGTATTGCTATAAACTTCGCTCTTAGAACTGCTTTTGCTGCGTCCCATCGGTTTTGGGTTGTTGTGTTGTCACCGTCATTTGTTTCTAGGTATTTTTTGATTTCCTCTTTGATTTCTTCAGTGATCTCTTGGTTATTTTGTAGTGTATTGTTTAGCCTCCATGTGTTTGTATTTTTTACAGAATTTTTCCTTTAACGATATCTAGTCTCATAGCATTGTGGTCAGAAAAGGTATCTGATATGATTTCAATTTTCTTAAATTTACCAAGGCTTGACTTCTGACCCAAGATATGGTCTATCCAGGAGGATGTTCCATGAGCACTTGAGAAGAAAGTATTCTGTTGTTTTTGGATGGAATGTCCTATAAATATCAATTAAGTCCATCTTTTTTAATGTGTCATTTAAAGCTTGTGTTTCCTTGTTTATTTTTATTTTGGATGATCTGTCCATTGGTGAAAGTGAGGTGTTAAAGTCCTCTACTATGTATGTGTTACTGTCGATTTCCCCTTTTATGGCTGTTAGCATTTGCCTTATGTACTGAGGTGCTCCTATGTTGGGTGCATAAATATTTACAATTGTTATATCTTCTTCTTGGATCGATCCTTTGATCATTATGTAGTGTCCTTGTCTCTTGTAATAGTGTTTATTTTAAAGTCTTTTTTGTCTGATATGAGAATTGCTACTCCAGCTTTCTTTTGATTTCCATTTGCATGGAAAATCTTTTTCCATCCCCTCACTTCCAGTCTGTATGTGTCCCTGGGTCTGAAGTGGGTCTCTTGTAGACAGCATATATATGGGTCTTGTTTTTGTATCCATTCAGCCAGTGTCTGTCTTTTGATTGGAGCATTTAATCCACTTACATTTAAGGTAGTTATCAATATGTATGTTACTATTACCATTTTCTTAATTGTTTTGGATTTGCCTTTGTATGTCTTTTCCTTCTTTTGTGTTTCCTGCATAGAGAAATCCCTTTAGCATGTGTTGTAAAGCTGGTTTGGTGGTGCTGAATTCTCTTAGCTTTTGCTTGTCTGTAAAGGTTTTAATTTCTCCATCAAGTCTGAATTAGATCCCTGCTGGGTAGAGTAATCTTGGTTGTAGGTTTTTCCCTTTCATCACTTTAAATATGTCCTGCCACTCTCTTCTGGCTTGCAGAGTTTCTTCTGAAAGATCAGCTTTTAACCCTATGGGGATGCCCTTGTATGTTATTTGTGTTTTTTCCTTGCTGGTTTTAATATTTTTTGTTTGTATTTAATTTTTGATAGTTTGATTAATATGTGTCTTGGCGTGTTTCTCCTTGGATTTATCCTGTATGGCACACTCTGAGCTTCCTGGATTTGATTAACTATTTTCTTTCTCATATTAGGGAAATTTTCAACTATAATCTCCTCAAATATTTTCTCAGTCCTTTTTTTTTCCTCTTTTCTTCTGGGACCCCTATAATTCAAATGTTGGTGCTTTTAATGTTGTCCCAGAAGTCTTTGAGACTGTCCTCAATTCTTTTCAATTTTTTTCTGCGTTCTGCTCTGCAGTACTTATTTCCACTATTTTATCCTCAAGGTCATTTGTCCATTCTTCTGCCTCAGTTATTCTTGTATTGATTCCTTCTAGAGAATTTTTATTTTCATTTTTTGTGTTGTTCATCATTGTTTGTTTGCTCTTTAGTTCTTCTAGGTCCTTGTTAAACATTTCTTGTATTTTCTCTATTCTATTTCCAAGATTTTGGATCATCTTTACTATCATTACTCTGAATTCTTTTTCAGGTAGACTGCCTATTTCTTCTTCATGTGTTTGGTCTGGTAGGTTTTTACCTTGCTCCTTCATGTGCTGTGTGTTTCTCTGTCTTCTCATTTTGCTTAACTTACTGTGTTTGGGGTCTCCTTTTTGCAGGCTGCACGTTCATATTTCCAGTTGTTTTTGCTGTCTGTCCCCAGTGGCTAATGTTGGTTCAGTGGGTTGTGTAGGCTTCCTGGTGGAGGTGTCTAGTGCCTGTGTTCTGGTTGATGAGGCTGGATCGTGTCTTCTGGTGGGCAGGACCACGTCCAGTGGTGTGTTTTGGGGTGTCTGTGACGTTATTTTGATTTTAGACAGCCTCTCTGCTAATGGGTGTGGTTGTGTTCCTGTCTTGCTATTTGTTTGTCATAGGGTGTCCAGCAGTGTAGCTTACTCGTCGTTGAGTGGATCTGGGTCTTAGTGTTGAGATGGAAATCTCTAGGAGACTTTCCCCTGTTTGATATTACGTGGAGCTGGGAAGTCTCTGGGGCCAATGTCCTGAACTTGGCTCTCCCACCTCAGAGGCATGGGCCTGACACCCGGTCGGAGCACCAAGACCCTGGCAGCCACATGGCTCAGAAGAAAAGGGAGAAAAAAAGAAAGGAAGAAAGAAAAAATAAAATGAAAGTTATTAACATAAAAAATAATTATTAAAAATAAAAAAAATTAAAAAGCAATAAAAAAAGAAAGAAAGAAGAGAGCAAGCAAACCAAAAAAACCCCACAAATCCACCAATGATAGCAAGCACTAAAAACTATACTAAAAAAAAGAAACAAAAAAAAAATCCGGCAGGCAGAACCCTAGGACAATGGTAAGAGCAAAGCTATACAGACAAAATCACACAAAGAAGCATAGACATACACATTCACAAAAAGAGAAAAAGGAAGAAACAATATATATCATTGCTCCCAAAGTCCACTGCCTCAATTTTGGGGTGATTTATTGTCTGTTTAAGGTATTCCACAGATGCAGGGTACAAACATCAAGTTGATTGTGGAGGTTTAACCCGCTGCTCCTGAGGCTGCTGGGAGAGATTTCCCTTTCTCTTCTTTGTTTGCACAGCTCCTGGGATTCAGCTTTGGATTCGGCCCTGCCTCTGGGTGTACGTCTTTGAGGGCATTTGTTCTTCACTCAGACAGGACGGGGTTAAAGGAGCAGCTAATTAGCGGGGTCTTGCCCACTTAGGCTGGGGGGAGGGAGGGGTACAGAATGTGGGGTGAGCCTGTGGTGGCAGAGGCCAGCATGACGTTGCAGCAGCCTGAGGGGTGCCGTGTGTTCTCCTGGGGAAGTTGTCCCTGGATCATGGGAGCCTGGCAGTGGCGGGCTGCACAGGCTCCCAGGAGGGGAGGTGTGTATAGTGACCTGTGCTTGCACACAGGCTTCTTGGTGGCTGCAGCAGCAGCCTTAGCATCTCATGCCCATCTCTGGGGTCTGCGCTGATAGCCATGGCTCGCACCCATCTCTGGAGCTCATTTAGGCGGTGCTCTGAATCCCCTCTCCTCATGCACCTGGAAACAAAGAGGGAAGAAAAAGTCTCTTGCCTCTTAGGCAGGTCCAGACTTTTTCCCGGGCTCCCTACCTCCTAGCTGTGGCACACTAGCCCCCTTCAGGCTGTGTTCACACAGTGAACCCCAGTGCTCTCCCTGGGATCTGACCTCCGAAACCCGAGCCTCAGCTCCCAGCCCCTGCCCGCCCCAGCGGGTGAGCATACAAGCCTCTCGGGTTGGTGAGTGCAGTTTGGCACCGATCCTGTGTGCGGGCATCTCTCCACTTTGCCCTCCATACCCCTGTTGCTGCACTCTCCTCTGCAGTTCCGAAGCTCCCCCTAGCCCCCGCCACCCGCAGTCTCCACCTGCGAAGGGGCTTCCTAGTGCGTGGAAACCTTTCCACCTTCACAGCTCCCTCCCACTGGTGTACGTCCTATCCCTATTCTTTTTGTCTCTGTTTTTTCTTTTGCCATACCCAGGTACATGGGGAGTTTTTTTGCCTTTTGGAAAGTCTGAGGTCTTCTGTCAGCGTTCAGTAGGTGTTCTGTAGGAGGTGTTCCACATGTAGATGTATTTCTGATGTATTTGTGGGGAGGTAGGTGATCTCCATGTCTTACTCTTCCGCCATCTTGTAGGTCTCCTGGTAGTCTTTTTAATAACTGACTTTGTCACTCGGTTAAGTCATGCAGTTACCAAGTAGTTAGAAATTTCTGCAAGGATATTATTTTTAACAGAAGAAAAGCTCATTCTTACATAAATAATATCCAGTACTTCATTGGGACCCTACTGTTCAAAAGGCCCTGGCCAAACAACTTCCAAACAAAACACATCCCCAGGTTGTTTCCAGCCCACTGGGAATGAAGCCGTGTACAGAAGAGGAGGCCTCTAAATGAGGACATAAATTCAGGGTGGGTCGGGGCCATTGGCAATGCTTAGAATCACCAGGCAGACTCCAAAGAGGGAGCCCAAGTTTTTTTTTTTCTGGGGCACTGTACTTGAATTATTGTTCAATTAGTCAACACAGTAGATCTTCAAAAGAGGACAATTAACATGTTAAGGAGGTTACTGCACTCTTTGGACTATATGTCATAATTGTGGTTAGTAAATTCTGGCAGTCTTAACAAAAATAGCTTCCATCATTTGCAGGTATGAAGATAACTTAATTCTCTACTGGGCTTTTTATTTTTGCTGGATGACAATATGCAGTTGACAAGTTATAAATGATACTGTTTTATGTTTTAAAAATACTAGCATTTTTCATTTGTTATGTTTACAGGCATTCACTGCTTGAGTCAAGGTTAGGCTTATAAAGTGATTAGAGGCAGTTTTATTACAGCAGCATGTACTTATTTTATTCTAAAAGAATAAAATGCATGAAGAGAAAGTTTTTTTGTTTGTAACCTGTAAAATTGAGTTATTTTGCTGATTTAAAATACCAATAACTCACTTGAGGACCATGCTACCTCCAGAAAATGCCATATACCTGCTTCTTAAATGTGTCCAAGCACCTGATAGATCTGTCCAGAGCTGAAGTGGCAAGTGACTGACTGCTCTTGGACAAAAGGTGCTTTCCCAGGGCTACAGCTGACTGTGCTGGGAAACAGCCATGGAACAAGGCAGCACAGGCAGAGGGAAAAGACTTTATTTAAAGCAAAATGCCCAAATGGCTCTCTGACATAGTTAATTTCTACTATCACTTATTAGCTTGTATATGATCCCCTAAGGGGCTGATTTGGATTGACTTGTTGAGAATGGTGTCCATTATCTATTAAGTCATGAGAGAGAGACTTCTGTGGTTACTTGTAAACTTGTGATAGGTCTGCAGATGAAGAGGTGAAGAGGGTAGTGGAGAAGTCAGCCGCAGTCCCGTCCGGCCTATGTGAAGGTCACACCAGCTTCATTGTACACCTTGAAGACTTTCTCGATGGCGTTGACATAGGCAGCTGTTCTTGGGTCCAATCCTAGGTCATACCTCATGGCTGTGCACATGATTTGCCTGGCAGAGCGCTCCATGGTGTAAGCTAAGACAGACTGCACGATGTCTTTCTCAGAGGCATGCAATATCCTGTCTTGGAACTGTGCTGTGGGTACAATGGGAATAGTTCCACCGTGCTTTCCAAATTTCCTTTCCAAACTCTCTTGAACAGACATGAGCAAGTGGTAGTTTGAATCCCTTTCATATTTGAAGGTCTAACGGCCATAGCTGACATGATTTAGATTCTTCAGCCACTCAAAGTAAGTTACTGTCACTTCTCCAGCATTCAAGTAGAGATCTGGAATAACCATGATGTTCTTCTCTAGGAAAATCTTGTCAGCTTCTGGAGTTGTCAGTCCGTTGTCACCTTCAGCAATAATCTTGGCTTCTTAACTTTGACTCTGGGTGTATTGGACTTGGTCAGCTGCTTCTCGCTGGCAGCAGGGATCAGTATGTCACAGTCCACCTCCAAGATGCTGTCTTCATACATCTTTGCTTCGCTCCACCAGCTTGTCCTCCAAGATGCTGGCGCCGCGGTCGAAGAAGGCCCTCCACCATCTTGAAGAAGTTGGGGTCGTCCTCGCCGTCGGCCGCCGCCTCGCTGTAGTGTTGCCAGCCGGGCGACGCGAGCCCCGGCTGCGGGGTGGCAGCGGCTGCGGTAGGCTGCCCGCGAGCCCGGCCCAGCAGCCGCGGCCGAGTCAGCCGCCACCGAACCTAGGGCTGTGGGCCGGACATGGGACAGCAGCAGAGCTTCACCCAGGCACCGGTACATGGCGGCAGGATGGAGGCCGCGGAGGAGAGGCGCTCTCACAGGCCGGGGACGGACAGAGAGTTTTGTAAGTCTTAATGTAGGAGCCCCATCAAGTGATGCTGAGCACGGCATCACTTCCGAGCAGAGATGGTGGCCGGTGTGTCATAAGACTCATCTACTTGTGGGGAGCTCAGGCGGACAACCCCACCGACATTTTCATTTCCTTATGAAAATCAACTATGGACGCTTTGAGGAGCAGAATACCAATTAGGACATTTGGGGCATGAAAGTAATTTAGTGGATGAAGACACAAAAATATCATCATCGCTTCTGTTGCTTACAGCAAATTAGCAGGTGGCCAAGAGAATGAGAGAGCTGATGAACATTGTGCATTCACGAGCCCAGTTCCCCAAGGTGCAACAAGAAAACATGTTCATCATGGAAGCAGGCATAGCTTCTGGACATTTCAGCACTTATCTTAAAAAGTGTGGAAATAACTTTTGCTTTAATGTGAATCAGATCTGAAGCTGGGTAATAATTTTCTTCCTCATTTGAGTTGCCTTTAACTCTCAATTCAAAACTATATTACATTGATTAGAAGCATACGGAGATCAAACTGAACAATTATTCACACACATTTTATGATAGATAGAAAGCCACTTTATACTTTACCTTTATGAATGACAATTTAAAGAGGCTTACAGGTGATTGGATCACCCTAGCCAATTTACATAAATGCAATTTGTGGAGAGATTTATATTGCCATATTGGTTGAGGTACATTTTTGAGTTGGCATAAAGTGTTCTGCAAATTGTTCCATTTTCTTACTGTACGCCCCAGGTTTCTCAACACAGGAACTCTGTTGGATTTACATTCTCTGTGTGGGAAACGATTGATGGAACTGAATGAAGGCTTCAGTGTAAAAGATGAGCGTCACTGAGCAGAAACAGGCTTCAAAGTGACTTGCCTTATCAGAAGCCCAAAATGATTCATCTATAATAATCAGAACAGTGTGATGCTGGCATAAATAGATCAATTAAACAATTTACATTATCTTTAAAGAGACTGTAAAGTGATGCATATAATACAATGAAAAGGAATAGATTATTTTTAAAAAATCATTGGGCTAATTATCTATATAAATAAGCACACACAAACACACATGCACACTTACACTCCTTAGTGTAGAAGGAGTTCTTACCTTAGAATTCTTATCTAACATCACGAGAAAAAATATTCTGAGCTCTTTTAAACAGCTATACTTGCACTTATACTTAAGTTGTAGATATCACAAAAAAATCTACAAATATATTAGGCTAATAAATAGATAAGAAAGGTATTTATAATTTTTTAAAAATTCCCAGAAGAAATAATACAATAAGCCCTAGTATACTTAGCCCTACAAAACATATCTTCTGTACATCAAAGGCACTGCAAAGAATTAAAGATCAAATGACAAACTAAGAAAAACCTTTACAACATTTATTACAGAATAATAGTTAATAATAGAGATATTTAAAGTATGCATATATCATACAAATCTTGAGAAAAAACAGTAAAAAAAATAAAATAGGAAAATGATATGGATGGATATTTTAAGGGAAATTGAAATAGTGATAATTACTAAAAGATAAATTATCCAGTAATAAAAAATATATCAATTAAATACCAGGCTGCAATGAACAGTCAGAATCTTTCTGCAGATTGAGTGCATCGTGAGACAGAGGGGAGGAATGTACTTATTACCCTGGCTCCATCCTTGCCAACTCACCTGGTTTGATTGTCCCTTCTATCGATGGCCACAGCTCCTGCCAACTGTTACTTTCTATTTAGCAATTTCCTCAGGTTTCAAACAATCACCCAAGCCCTTTGCCCCTACAGAAGAGGTGGCATAGGTTTTTCACGTGGCTGGCCTCAGAATACCATAGCTTTCTTATGTGGCTGGCCTCAAAGTACCAGGCCCTGTTGGTTGTCCTTAACATTTTCCCACACCTTTGTAAAGAGCACCTCAATTACCCTGCTGAGTTTACCATCGGTTTACTGTTAAGATATATCAAAATAAATGGGAAAACACCTTTTTTGTTACAGAATCTTGACATTATCTTAAGAAAATTATATTTTAGCCCATATTCCAGTTTGAGTTTCTTCCCAGGCTTTATGCACTTATCTGTAAAATTTTAAATGGATATTAATTTAAACATTAAATGAACAAAGATTTATTTCCCATTACATCAATTTTTAAAAGTACAAACAAGAGAAAAGATGCTTTTACTATTCATTACTTAGTTTGTATTAATTAATAATTATTAAAATTTAATTTAATAGCATTGGTAATTCAGAAAAATTATTTCATCTTGAGAGTGAATTGAAATGAAGTAAAACTAAGCATTATTAATATGTATTTGAAAAATAACTTTTTAATGTAAAGTTGTTAATTTGTTGTCATTAACACCACCGAAACAAAGATGAACATCCACTAAGTAACTGGATTTTGCAACAATGACAGAGCACCATTAAGCTAGAAATTTTGTAAAAACACTTCAGTACAGTGAAGATAGCAAGAAAAATAGGAAGTCAACATATACCAATTGACGGAAATTCTCCCTGAAACAATAATCATAAATTAGAGGTAAACTGTATAATAATAGTTAACATGGAATTAAATATATTCATAAAAGCATTTAACAATGTGAAAAACCACCTTTATTCATACATTCATAAGTTAATAATAGAAATGAACAAAAACAAACAAAACCCAAAAGAACAAAAATGAGATTTTAAAAAAGGATTAAAAAGGGTAAAATGGAAAGTAGAGGAAAAGGAACACAGGAAAGGAAGGAATAGCATTCATGTTATTTCAATTACTGAAGAATAAAACAGTTGAACGGAAATAGTGTTTAAAACTCTAAGAAAACTTTCCACATTTTGACTCACACACATACACATGTACACTAATGTCATATATCTGTGTAGACACATGTATTATGTGTACATACACACACATGTGTTATATGTGTATATTCACAATGTGCATTATTTGTGTATATACACATGTACATTACACATGCATATCTTCTAAAGTTAGTATTATCTTATTTAATAAGGAACAGTGGTGATATTTCCAAAAAGAACAAGGCAATTGTGCCTACAATCTGCACTAGTCAGCACTTTAATGCAAATATTAGTCAAAGTAATTGATCATAAGGACTGACTTAGAGGCATAAGAATAGATAAAACAGATAAAGAAGCCGTAAAACTATCTGTTTTTTTTGCTGCTGACCTGAACGTATATCTGGAAAACTCTAAGGAATTTAAAGAATCAATTAATGGGGCTTCCCTGGTGGCACAGTGGTTAAGAATCCGCCTGCCAATGCAGGAGACATGTCCTGGTCCAGGAAGATCCCACATGCTGCCAAGCAGCTAAGCCCATGCACCACAACTACTGAGCCTGAGCTCAAGAGCCTGCGTGCCACAACTACTGAGCCCACCTGCTACAACTACTGAAGCCCGCACACCTAGAGCCCATGCTCTGCCACAAGAGGAGCCACTGCAATGAAAAGGCCATGCACCGCAACGAAGAGCCCTGCTCGCTGCAACTAGAGAAAGCCCATGTACAGCAACAAAGACCCAATGCAGCCAAAAATAAATAAATAAATTTATAAAAACAAAAGAATCAATTATGAAAAAAATTCAGTAAGGTATGATGGTATGTAAGTAACATGAAAACATTAATAGAACCAGATAGAGGACCGGTTGAGGAAAACTTTGAAATACTTCTCAAGGACAAAATAGTAGACTCAGACAAATGGAAAAGCATCACCTGTTCTTAGGGTAACTCAATGTTATAAAGATGTTAGTACCATCCAAGTTACTTTCTAAATTTCATCTCACTACTCACCAAAAGGAAAAATAGCAGCAATTGTTTTTCATGGACTTAGATTAATGGGCACTAAACTTTATATAGAAAAGGGAAATTGTAAGACTAGCAATGAAAATAATAAAAAAAAATGAGGGAGATAATCTGTATGAAATATTACTATAAGTTAGCTAAAATTCAAATAGTTTGCTCTGGTTCATGGAGAGAAAAATAGAATTCTGCCATAGAATAAAAAGTCAGGACATAGGGGGGACCTTTAAGATGGTGGAGCAGTAAGATGTGAGATCACCTTCTTGCCCACAAATACAACAAAAATACATCTACATGTGGAACAACTCCTACAGAGCACCTACAGAACGCTGGCAGAAGACCTCAGAATTCCCAAAGGCAGGAAAATCCCTTTGAACCTGGCCATGTGGCTGACAGGGTCTTGGTGCTCCAGCTGGATGTCAGGCCTGAGCCTCTGAGGTGGGAGAGCCGAGTTCAGAACATTGGTCAGAGACCTTCAGGCCCCATGTAATATTAAACAGCAGAAGCTCTCCCAGAGATCTCCATCTCAACACTAAGACCAAGCTCCACTCAACGACCAGCAAGCTACAGTGCTGGACACCTTATACCAAACAACTAGCAAGACAGGAACACATACCCACCCATTAGCAGAGAGGCTGCCTAAAGTCATGATAAGTTCAAACACAGCGCAAAACACAGTACCAGACGTGGTCCTGCCCACGAGAAAGAAAAGATCCAGCCTCTTCCACCAGAACACAGGCACCAGTCCCCTCCATCAGGAAGCCTACACTACCCACTGAACCAAACTTACCCACTGGGGGCGGACACCAAAAACAACAGGAATTACAAACCTGCAGCCTGCGAAAAGGAGACCTCAAACACAGTAAGTCAAGCAAAATGAGAAGACAGAGAAATAAACAGCAGATAAAGGAGCAAGGTAAAAAACCACCAGACCAAACAAATGAAGAGGAAATAAGCATTCTACCTGAAAAACAGTTCAGAGTATTGACAGTAAAGATGATCCAAAATCTTGGAAATAGAATGGATAAAACACAAGGAGCGTTTAGCAAGGACCTAGAAGAACTAAAGAGCAAACAAACAATGATGAACAACACAATAAATGAAAAAATTCTCTAGAAGGAATCAGTGGCAGAATAACTGAGGGAGAAGAACAGCCAAATGACCTTGAAGATAAAATAGTGGAAATAACTACTGCAGAACAGAATAAAGAATAAAAAATGAAAAGAATTGAGGACAGTCTCAGAGACCTCTGGGACAACATTAAACACAGCAACATTCGAATTATAGGGGTCCCAGAAGAAGAAGAGAAAAAGAAAGGGACTGAGAAAATATTTGAGGAGATTATACTTGAAAACTTCCCTAATATGGGAAAGGAAATAGTTAATCAAGCCCAGGAAGCACAGAGAGTCCCATACAGGATAAAATCAAGGAGAAACACACCAAGACACATATTAATCAAACTATCAAAAATTAAATACAAAGAAAACATATTAAGAGCAGCAAGGGAAAAACAGCATAACACACAAGGGAATCCCCATAAGGTTAACAGCTGATCTTTCAGCAGAAACTCTGCAAGCCAGAAGGGAGTGGCATGACATATTTAAAGTGATGAAAGGGAAAAACCTACAACCAAGATCAATCTACCCAGCAAGGATCTCATTCAGATTCAATGGAGAAATTAAAACCTTTACACAGACTAGCAAAAGCTAAGAGAATTCAGCACCACCAAACCAGCTTTACAACACATGCTAAAGGAACTTCGCTAGGCAGGAAACACAAGAGAAGGAAAAGACCTACAAAGACAATCCCCAAACAATTAAGAAAACGGTAACAGGAGCATACATATTGATAATTACCTTAAATGTAAATGGATTTAATGCTCCAAACAAAAGACATAGACTGGCTGAATGGATACAAAAACAAGACCCATATACATGCTGTCTACAAGAGACCCACTTCAGACCTAGGGACACATACAGACTGAAAGTGAGGGGAAGGAAAAAGATATTCCATGCAAATGGAAATCAAAAGAAAGCTGAGGTAGCAATTCTCATATCAGACAAAATAGACTTTAAAATAAAGACTATTACAAGAGACAACAACGGACAGTACATAATGATCAAGGAATCAATACAAGAAGATATAATAATTGTAAATATTTATGCACCCAACAAATGAGCACCTCAATACATAAGGCAAATGCTAACAGACATAAAAGGGGAAATCGACAGTAACACATTCATAGTAGGAGACTTTAACAGCTCACTTTCACCAATGGACAGATCATCCAAAATGAAAATAAATAAGGAAACACAAGCTTTAAATGATACATTAAACAAGATGGACTTAATTGATATTATAGGACATTCCATCCAAAAACAACAGAATACACTTTCTTCTCAAGTACTCATGGAACATTCTCCAGGATAGATCATATCTTGGGTCACAAATCAAACCATGGTAAATTTAAAAAATTGAAATCATATTAAATACCTTTTCTGACCACCACACTATGAGACTTCATATCAATTACAGGAAAAAATCTGTAAAATATTAAAACACATGGAGGCTAAACAATACACAATAACCAAGAGATCACTGAAGAAATGTGAGGAAGGCACAAAATACCTAGAAACAAATGAAAATAAAAACACGACAACCCAAAACCTACGGGATGCAGCAAAAGCCGTTCGAAGAAGGAAGTTTATAGAAATACAATCCTACCTCAATAAACAAGAAACGTCGCAAATCAACAACCAAACCTCACACCTAAAGCAATTAGAGAAAGAAGAACAAAAAATCCGAAAAGTTAGCAGAAGGAAAGAAATCATAAAGATCAGATCAGAAATAAAGGAAGAAGAAATGAAGGAAACAATAGCAAAGATCAATAAAACTAAAAGCTGGTTCTTTGAGAAGATAAACACAACTGATAAACCATTAGCCAGAATCATCAAGAACAAAAGGGAGAAGACTGAAATCAATAGAATCAGAAATGAAAAAGGAGGAGTAACAACTGACGCTGCAGAAATACAAAGGATCCTGAGAGATTACTACAAGCAACTCTATGCCAGTAAAATGGACAACCTGGAAGAAATGGACAAATTCTTAGAAACGCACAACCTTACGAGACTGAACAAGGAAGAAATAGAAAATATGAACAGACCAATCACAAGCACTGACATTGAGACTGTGATTAAAAATCTTCCAACAAACAAAAGCCCAGGACCAGATGGCTTCACAGGCGAATTCTATCAAACATTTAGAGAAGAGCTAACACCTGTCCTTCTCAAACTCTTCCAAAATATAGCAGAGGGAGGAACACTCCCAAACTCATTCTACGAGGGCACCAACACCTTGATACCAAAACCAGACAAAGATGTCACAAAAAAAGAAAACTACAGGCCAATATCCTGATGAACACAGATGCTAAAATCCTCAACAAAATACTAGCAAACAGAATCCAACAGCACATTAAAAGGATCATACACCATGAACAAGTGGGGTTTATCCCAGGAATGCAAGGATTCTTCAATATACACATATCAGTCAATGTGATACACCATATTAACAAATTGATGCATAAAAATCATAGATCATCTCAATGGACGCAGAAAAAGCTTTGGACAAAATTCAACATGCATTTATGATAAAAACGCTCCAGCAAGTAGCCATTGAGGGAGGTTCCCTCAACATATAAAGTGCATATATGACAAACCCACAGCCAACATTGTTCTCGATGGTGAAAAATTGAAAGCATTTCCTCTAAGATGAGGCACAAGACAAGGCTGCCCACTCTCACCACTATTATTCAACATAGTTTTGTAAGTTTTAGCCACAGCAATCAGAGAAGAAAAAGAAATAAAAGGAATCCAAATCAGAGAAGAAGTACAACAGTCACTGTTTGCAGATGACGTGATACTATACATAGAGAATCCTAAAGATGCTCCCTGAAAACTACTAGAGCTAATCACTGAATTTGGTACAGTAGTAGGATACAAAATTAATGCATAGAGGTCTCTTGCATTCCTATACACTGATGATAGAAAATCTGAAAGAGAAATTAAGGAAACACTCCCATTTACCACTGCAACAAAAAGAATAAAACACCTTGGAATAAACCTACCTAAGGAAATAAAAGACCTGTATGCAGAAAACTATAAGACACTGATGAAAGAAATTAAAGATGATACAAACAGATGGAGAGATATACTATGTTCTTGAATTGGAAGAATCAACACTATGAAAATGACTATACTAGCCAAAGCAATCTACAGATTCAATGCAATCCCTGTCAAACTACCAATGGCATTTTTCACAGAACTGGAACAAAAAATTTCACAATTTGTATGGAAACACAAAAGACCCCGAATAGCCAAAGGAATCTTGAGTAAGAAAAACAGAGCTGGAGGAATCAGGCTTCCAGACTTCAGACTACTACAAAGCTACAGGAATCCAGACAGTGTGGTACTGGCACAAAAACAGAAATATAGATCAATGGAACAGGATCGAAAGCCCAGAGATAAACCCTGCACATATGGGACACCTTATTTTTGATAAAGGAGGCAAGAATATACAATGGAGAAAAGACAGCTTCTTCAATAAGTGGTGCTGGGAAACCTGGACAGCTACATGTAAAAGAATAAAATTAGAACACTCCCTAATACCATACACAAAAATAAACTCAAAATGGATTAGAGACCTAAATGTAAGGCCAGACACTATCAAACTCTTCGAGGAAAACATAGGCAGAACACCCTATGACATAAATCACAGCAAGATCCTTTGTGACCCACCTCCTAGAGAAATGGAAATAAAAACAAAAATAAACAAATGGGACCTAATGAAACTTAAAAGCTTTTGCACAGCAAAGGAAACCATAAACAAGACAAAAAGACAAACCTCAGATTGGGAGAAAATATTTGCCAATGAAGCAACTGCCAAAGGATTAATCTCCAAGATATGCAAGCAGCTCATGCAGCTCAATATCAAAAAAACAAACAACTCAATCCAAAAATGGGCAGGAGACCTAAATAGACATTTCTCCAAAGAAGATACACAGATTGCCAACAAACCCATGAAAGGATGCTCAACATCACAAATCATTAGAGAAATGCAAATGAAAACTACAATCAGATATCACCTCACACTGGTCAGAATGGCCATCATCAAAAATCTACAAACAATAAATGCTGGAGAGGGTGTGGAGAAAAGGGAACCCTCTTGCACTGTTGGTGGGAATGTAATTTGATACAGCCACTATGGAGAACAGTATGGAGGTTCCTTAAAAAACTAAAAATAGAACTACCATATGACAAAGCGATTCTACTACTGGGCATATACCCAGAGAAAACCATAATTCAAAAAGAATCATGTACCACAATGTTCATTGCAGCTCTTTTTACAGTAGCCAGGACGTGGAAGCAACCTAAGTGTCCACTGACAGAGGAATGGATAAAGAAGATGTGGCACATATATACAATGGAATATTACTCAGCCATAAAAAGAAACGAAATTGAGTTATTTGTAGTGAGGTGGATGGACCTAGAGTCTGTCATACAGAGTGAAGTAAGTCAGAAAGAAAAAAAAAAATACAGTATGCTAACACATATATATGGAATCTGAAAAAAAGAACGTGGTTCTGAAGAACCTAGGGGCAGGACAGGAATAAAGATGCAGATGTAGAGAATGGACTTGAGGATGTGGGGAGGGGGAAGG
>NW_006789896.1:0-11993 GCF_000442215.2 Lipotes vexillifer | reverse complement strand
TGACCCACCTCCTAGAGAAATGGAAATAAAAACAAAAATAAACAAATGGGACCTAATGAAACTTAAAAGCTTTTGCACAGCAAAGGAAACCATAAACAAGACAAAAAGACAAACCTCAGATTGGGAGAAAATATTTGCCAATGAAGCAACTGCCAAAGGATTAATCTCCAAGATATGCAAGCAGCTCATGCAGCTCAATATCAAAAAAACAAACAACTCAATCCAAAAATGGGCAGGAGACCTAAATAGACATTTCTCCAAAGAAGATACACAGATTGCCAACAAACCCATGAAAGGATGCTCAACATCACAAATCATTAGAGAAATGCAAATGAAAACTACAATCAGATATCACCTCACACTGGTCAGAATGGCCATCATCAAAAATCTACAAACAATAAATGCTGGAGAGGGTGTGGAGAAAAGGGAACCCTCTTGCACTGTTGGTGGGAATGTAATTTGATACAGCCACTATGGAGAACAGTATGGAGGTTCCTTAAAAAACTAAAAATAGAACTACCATATGACAAAGCGATTCTACTACTGGGCATATACCCAGAGAAAACCATAATTCAAAAAGAATCATGTACCACAATGTTCATTGCAGCTCTTTTTACAGTAGCCAGGACGTGGAAGCAACCTAAGTGTCCACTGACAGAGGAATGGATAAAGAAGATGTGGCACATATATACAATGGAATATTACTCAGCCATAAAAAGAAACGAAATTGAGTTATTTGTAGTTAGGGGGATGGACCTAGATACTATCATACAGAGTGAAGTAAGTCAGAAAGAAAAAAAAAAATACAGTATGCTAACACATATATATGGAATCTGAAAAAAAGAACGTGGTTCTGAAGAACCTAGGGGCAGGACAGGAATAAAGATGCAGATGTAGAGAATGGACTTGAGGACACTGGGAGGTGGGAGGGTAAGAGCTGGGATGAAGTGAGAGTGTGGCATGGACATATATACACTACCAAATGTAAAATAGATAGCTAGTGGGAAGCAGCCACATAGCACAGGGAGATCATCTCAGTGCTTTGTGACCACCTAGAAGGGTGGGATAGGGAGGATGCGAGGGAGACCCAAGATGGGGTATATACGGGATATATGTGTTTGTATAGCTGATTCACTTTGTTATACAACAGAAACTAACACACCATTGTAAAGCAATTATACTCCAATGAAAATATTAAGAAAAAAATTAAAATAATAAAAAAATTTAAATAGTCATGAAATAGACCCAAATACATATGGAAATTTAGTAAATGAAAAAAGTGACAGATGGACTTTATGAAATACAGTGCTTTAAAACAAGAAGAAATTTACAAACAGATATAATTAATTCCATATTAAAGAGGAATGCATTATTCTCCAAAAATATGAACCAGAAGAGCATAAGGAATAAATTATAATTTCGCATGAAATATAAGTTGGAACAAAATGGCACAAAGAAAAGAATGATACTTCTTGTTAATGAGTGTTATGGGAGGACAAGAAGTAAACATTGGTATGTCACATTATAGACACTATAATATATACACACAAATGCATTAAGTTCAAGCATTTATAAAGAAGAGAGAAGAAAATATTCTTTCTTACTGTAGAATGCTTTGTAATAAATGTAGCAAGAGTAATAGTGTTAAAAAAAGTTACCAGGTTGCACCCATCATAGTTACAATTTATTCAGGCAATTATGATCAGTTGAGGCTAAATCTAGTGGGTAAAAGTTAGATGAGAAACAGGATATTTACCTGGTTTCAGAATCTCTCCACAAAATGCTCATTCAGTTACAAAGAGAATAAAATGCTAATTTTACAACAGGTGAGAAATCTGATAGACATCACCCTAATCAAGTGCTCGCAGTTACCACCATCATTGTAGAGGAAAACTAACATTATATGCTTCATGCCCTCTTGCACTTAGCAGGACAGCATCATTTCTTTGCTATCCCAAAGAATGAACCCATGTTGAGGGACATTATGCAAGACAACTGGCCTTAATTCCTCCAAAAATTACAATATCATGAGTCACAAAAAGGCTGAGGAATGTTTAAGGTTACAGGTGAATAAAGAATTACGATAAATAAAAGCAGTATGTGATCCTGAATTGAATGATGGGTTAGAAATTATCTACAGAGCAGCATTGTGACAAACTGTGAAATCAGAACATGGACTGCATATTAATCAGAGGTATGTATTCAACATTAAATTTCATGATTTTTGTAATTTTCTCTCATTATGTAAGAAAATATCCCTGCTCTTAGAATATAACCTTGGAATATATACAGGAAAAGGAGCCTGAGTGTGCAAACTCTCAAATGGTTTGGGTAAAAAATCACACGTGTATGTTACGTTGTGCACATAGGTACATATTCAGAGACAGAGAAGAGGAAGAGAAATAGAGATGGAGAGACTGATAAAGGAATGTGGCAAATATTAACAATTAGGGGATCTGGCTGTTCGGTATGCAGGGGGTCTAGATAAAATTCAGGGCACCAAGTTAAATTGGAATTTCAAACAAAGAAAAAATGTTTCTTAGTATAAATATGTTCCAAATATTGCAGTGACACAACTCTTCTAAATAAATTCTTTGTTGTTTATCTGAAACTCATGTTTGAGTGTTTTTTTTTTTATTGGCGAATTCCAATAGCTCTACCTACTACTATTAATTTAGAAGGCAGTTCCACTTTGTAAATATGAAACATATAGCTGATATGATAAACAATCTGTGTGATATTATTACAGATTCTCTGATGTTTGAAATTATTTCAAAATAAAAAGTTATAATGATCTGCGCTCTTATATTTCTAATTCCTGTGAACTAATTTATATATGTGATAGAGGGTGAGGGGCAGATATGAAGTAGGCAACGTTTTTGAGGCTTCCCTATAATAAGGATAGTTATTACAAATCATAGTTCCTTACAAATAAACCCTGTTAGGTAATAATTACTGTATATGTTATACTGAGGGTCAGTAAGGCTAATTAATTTCTCCAAGGTATTGCAATTTAGTAATAGGATCACTATAGTAAATTGTTGAAAGTAATCTCATCAATGCAATAAATCAAATATCAAAGATTTTTCCACAAATTGATTTTTTCACTCATCCGTCCATCAATATAATCCACAGATAGTTATTAAAATCTTTTTATATTAGGAACCGTGTCAATTAATCAATTACATATATATATATGTTGTTTTTTTTTAGGTCCCTGGGTTCTTTCTTTTTTTTTTTTTTAACCTTTTTATTGGACTATAATTGCTTTACAATGGTGTGTTAGTTTCTGCTTCATAACAGAGTAAATCAGTTATACATATACATATGTTCCCATATCTCTTCCCTCTTGCATCTCCCTCCCTCCTACCCTCCCTATCCCACCCCTCTAGGTGGTCACAAAGCGCCCAGCTGATCTCCCTGTGCTACGCGGCTGCTTCCCACTAGCTATCTATTTTACGTTTGGTAGTGTATATATGTCCATGCCACTCTCTCACTTTCTCACAGCTTACCCTTCCCCCTCCCCATATCCTCAAGTCCATTCTCTAGTAGGTCTGTGTCTTTATTCCCATCTTACCCCTAGGTTCTTCATGACCCTTTTTTTTCCCTTAGATTCCATATACATGTGTTAGCATACGGTATTTGTTTTTCTCTTTCTGACTGACTTCACTCTGTATGACAGACTCTAGGTCCATCCACCTCACTACAAATAACTCAATTTCGTTTCTTTTTATGGCTGAGTAATATTCCATTGTATATATGTGCCACATCTTCTTTATCCATTCATCTGTTGATGGACACTTAGGTTGCTTCCATCTCCTGGCTATTGTAAATAGAGCTGCAATGAACATTTTGGTACATGACTCTTTTTGAATTATGGTTTTCTCAGGGTATATGCCCAGTAGTGAGATTGCATGGTCGTATGGTAGTTCTATTTTTAGTTTTTTAAGGACCCTCCATACTGTTCTCCATAGTGGCTGTATCAATTTATATTCCCACCAGCAGTGCAAGAGTGTTCCCTTTTCTCCACACACTCTCCAGCATTTATTGTTTCTAGATGTTTTGAAGGTGGCCATTCTGACTGGTGTGAGATGATATTTCATTGTAGTTTTGATTTGCATTTCTCTAATGATTAATGATGTTGAGCATTCTTTCATGTGTTTGTTAGAAACCTGTATATCTTCTTTGGAGAAATGTCTATTTAGGTTTTCTGCCTATTTTTGGATTGGGTTGTTTGTTTTTTTGATATTGAGCTGCATGAGCTGCTTGTAAATTTTGGAGATTAATCCTTTGTCAGTAGCTTCATTTGCAAATATTTTCTCCCATTCTGAGGGTTGTCTTTTCATCTTGTGTATGGTTTCCTTTGCTGTGCAAAAGCTTTTAAGTTTCCTTAGGTCCCATTTGTTTATTTTTGTTTTTATTTCCATTTCTCTAAGAGATGGGTCAAAAAGGATCTTGCTGGGATTTATGTCATAGAGTGTTCTGCCTATGTTTTCCTCTAAGAGTTTGATGGTGTCTGGCCTTACATTTAGGTCTTTAATCCATTTTAAGTTTATATTTGTGTATGGTGTTAGGGAGTGTTCTAATCTCATACTTCTACATGTACCTGTCCAGTTTTCCCAGCACCACTTATTGAAGAGACTGTCTTTTCTACACTGTATATTTTTGCCTCCTTTATCAAAGATATGGTGACCATATGTGCGTGGGTTTATCTCTGGGCTTTCTATCCTGTTCCATTCATCTAAATTTCTGTTTTTGTGCCAGTACCATAATGTCTTGATTACTGTAGCTTTGTAGTGTAGTCTGAAGTCAGGGAGCCTGATTCCTCCAGCTCCGTTTTTCTATCTCAAGATTGCTTTGGCTATTCGGGGTCTTTTGTGTTTCCATATAAATTGTGAAATTTTTTGTTCTAGTTCTGTGAAAAATGCCAGTGGTAGTTTGATAGGGATTGCATTGAATCTGTAGATTGCTTTGGGTAGTACAGTCATTTTCACAATGTTGATTCTTCCAATCCAAGAACATGGTATATCTCTCCATTTATCTGTATCATCTTTAATTTCTTTCATCAGTGTCTTATAATTTTCTGCATACAGGTCTTTTTTCTCCTTAGGTAGGTTTATTCCTAGATATTTTATTCTTTTGTTTGCAGTGGTAAAAGGGAATGTTTTCTTAATTTCACTTTGCGATTTTTCATCATTAGTGTATAGGAATGGAAGAGATTTCTGTGCATTAATTTTGTATCCTGCTACTTTACCAAATTCGTTGATTAGTAGTTTTCTTTTAGCATCTTTGGGATTCTCTATGTATAGTATCATGTCATCTGCAAACAGTGACAGCTTTACTTCGTCTTTACCGATTTGGATTCTTTTATTTCTTTTTCTTCTCTGATTGCTGTGGCTAAAACTTCCAAAACTCTGTTGAATAATAGTGGTGAGAGTGGGCAACCTTGTCTTGTTGCTGATCTTAGTGGAAATGGTTTCAGTCTTTCACCATTGAGAACGATGTTGGCTGTGGGTTTGTCATATATGGCCTTTATTATGTTGAGGAAAGTTCCCTCTATGCCTACTTTCTGGAGGGTTTTAATCATAAATGGGTGTTGAATTTTGTCGAAAGCCTGCTCTGCATCTATTGAGATGATCATATCTTTTTTCTCCTTCAATTTGTTAAAATGGTGTATCACGTTGATTGATTTGCGTAAATTGAAGAATCCTTGCATTCCTGGAATAAACCCCACTTGATCCTGGTACATGATCCTTTTAATGTGCTGTTGGATTCTGTTTGCTAGTATTTTGTTGAGGATTTCTGCATCTATGTTCATCAGTGGTACTGGCCTGTAGCTTTCTTTCTTTGTGACATCTTTGTCTGGTCTGGTATCAGGGTGATGGTGGCCTCATAGAATGAGTTTCAGAGTGTTCCTCCCTCTGCTATATTTTGGAAGAGTTTGAGAAGGATAGGTGTTAGCTCTTCTCTAAATGTTTGATAGAATTTGCCTGTGAAGACAACTGGTCCTGGGCTTTTGTTTGTTGGAAGATTTTTAATCACAGTCTCAATTTCAGTGCTTGTGATTGGTCTGTTTATATTTTCTATTTCTGCCTGGTTCAGTCTCGGCAGGTTGTACCTTTCTAATAGTTGCTTGTAGTAATCTCTCATGATCTTTTGTATTTCTGCAGTGTCAGTTGTTACTTCTCCTTTTTCATTTCTAATTCTATTGATTTGAGTCTTCTCCCTTTTTTTCTTGATGAGTCTGGCTAATGGTTTATCAATTTTGTTTATCTTCTCAAAGAACCAGCTTTTAGTTTTATTGATCTTTGCTATCATTTCCTTCATTTCTTTTTCATTTATTTCTGATCTGATCTTTATGATTTCTTTCCTTCTGCTAACTTTACGGATTTTTTGTTCTTCTTTCTCTAATTGCTTTAGGTGCAAGGTTAGGTTGTTTATTTGAGATGTTTCCTGTTTCTTAAGGTCGGATTGTATTGCTATAAACTTCCCTCTTAGAACTGCTTTAGCTGCATCCCAAATGTTTTGGGTCGTCGTGTCTCCATTGTCATTTGTTTTTAGGTATTTTTTGATTTCCTCTTTGATTTCTTCAGTGATCACTTGGTTATTAAGTAGTGTATTGTTTAGCCTCCATGTGTTTATATTTTTTACAGATCTTTTCCTGTAATTGATATCTAGTTTCATAGTGTTGTGTTCGGGAAAGATACTTGATACCATTTCCATTTTCTTAAATTTACCAAGGCTTGATTTGTGAACCAAGGTATGATCTATCCTGGAGAATGTTCCATAAGCCCTTGAGAAGAAAGTATATTCTGTTATTTTTGGATGGAATGTCCTATAAATATCAATTAAGTCCATCTTGTTTAATGTATCATTTAAAGTTTGTGTTTCCTTATTTATTTTCATTTTGGATGATCTGTCCATTGGTGAAAGTGGGCTGTTAAAGTCCCCTACTATGAATGTGTTACTGTCAATTTCCCTGTTTATGGCTGTTAGTATTTGCCTTATGTATTGAGGTGCTGCTATTTTGGGTGCATAAATATTTACAGTTGTTATATCTTCTTCTTGGATCAATCCCTTGATCATTATGTAGTGTCCTTCTTTGTCTCTTGTAATAGTCTTTATTTTAAAGTCTATTTTGTCTGATATGAGAATTGCTACTCCAGCTTTCTTTTGATTTCCATTTGCATGGAATATGTTTTTTTCATCCCCTCACTTTCAGTCTGTATGTGTCCCTACGTCTGAAATGGGTCTGTTGTAGACAGCATATATATGGGTCTCTTTTTTGTATCCATTCTGCCAGTCTGTGTCTTTTGGTGGGAGCATTTAATCCATTTACACTTAAGGTAATTATCGATATGTATGTTCCTATTACCATTTTCTTAATTGTTTTGTGTTTGTTATTGTAAATCTTTTCCTTCTCTTGTGTTTCTTGCCTAGAGAAGTTCCTTTAGCATGTGTTGTAAAGCTGGTTTGGTGGTGCTGAACTCTCTCAGCTTTTGCTTGTCTGTAAAAGTTTAAATTTCTCCATCAAAGCTGAATGAGATTCTTGCTGGGTAGAGTAATCTTGTTTGTAGGTTCTTCTCCTTCTTCACTTTAAATATGTCCTGCCACTCCCTTCTGGCTTGCAGAGTTTCTGCTGAAAGATCAGCTGTTCACCTTATGGGGATTCCCTTGTGTGTTATTTGTTGTTTTTCTCTTGCTGCTTTTAATATGTTTTCTTTGTATTTAATTTTTGATAGTTTGATTAATATGTGTCTTGGTGTGCTTCTCCTTGGATTTATCCTATATGGGACTCCCTGTGCTTCCTGGACTTGATTAACTATTTCCTTTCCCATATTAGGGAAGTTTTCAAGTATAATCTCTTCTAATATTTTCTCAGTCCCTTTCTTTTTCTCTTCTTCTTCTGGGACCCCTATAATTCAAATGTTGCTGTGTTTAATGTTGTCCCAGAGGTCTCTGAGACTGTCCTCAGTTTTTTTCATTCTTTTTTTCTTTATTCTGCTCTGCAGTAGTTATTTCCACTATTTTATCTTTCAGGTCACTTATCCATTCTTCTGCCTCAGTTTTTCTGCTATTGATTCCTTCTAGAGTATTTTAAATTTCATTTATTGTGTTGTTCATCGTTGCTTGTTTCCTCATTTGTTCTTCTAGGTCCTTGTTAAATGTTTCTTGCATTTTGTTTATTCTATTTCCAAGATTTTGGATCATCTTTACTATCATTATTCTGAATTCTTTTTCAGGTAGAGTGCCTATTTCCTCTTCATTTTTTTGGTTTGGTGGGTTTTTACCTTGCTCCTTCATGTGCTGTGTGTTTTTCTGTCTTCTCATTTTGCTTATCTTACTGTGTTTGGGGTCTCCTTTTTGCAGGCTGCAGGTTTGTAGTTCCTGTTGTTTTTGGTGTCTGTCCCCAGTGGCTAAAGTTGATTCAGTGGGTTGTGTAGGCTTCCTGGTGGAGGGGACTGTTGCCTGTGTTCTGGTGGATGAGGCTTCATCTTGTCTTTCTGGTGGGCAGGTCCACATCTGGTGGTGTGTTTTGGGGTGTCTGTGGCCTTATTATGATTTAAGCAGCCTCTCTGCTAATGGGTGGGGTTGTGTTCCTGTCTTGCTAGTTGTTTGGCATAGGGTGTCCAGCACTGTAGCTTGCTAGTCGTTGAGTGGAGCTGGGTCTTTGTGTTGAGATGGAGATCTCTGGGGGATTTTCGCCATTTGATATTATGTGGAGCAGGAGGTCTCTTGTGGACCAGTGTCCTGAACTTGGCTCTCCCACCTCAGAGGATCAGCAGTGAGTCCTGGCTGGAGCACCAAGAGCCTTTCATCTGCACGGCTTAGAATAAAAGGGAGAAAAAGTAGAAAGAAAGAAAGAAAGAAAGAGGATCACATACAATAAAATAAAGTAAGATAAAATAAAAGAACGTTATTAAAATAAAAAGTATTAAGAAAAAAAGTTTTTTTTTAAGTAAAGAAAAAAAAAACAAATGGACGGACAGAACCCTAGGACAAATGGTGAAAGTAAAGCTATACAGACAGAATCTCACACAGAAACATATGCATACACATTCACAAAAGGAGGAAAAGGGGAAAAAATAATGTCTTGCTCTCAAAGCCCACCTCCTCAATTTGGGATGATTCGTTGTCTATTCAGGTATTCCACAGATGGAGGGTCCATCAAGTTGATTGTGGAGATTTAATCCGCTGCTACTAAGGCTGTTGGGAGAAATTTCCCTTTCTCTTCTTTGTTCGCACAGCTCCCGTGGTTCAGCTTTGCATTTGGCCCCGCCTCTGCTTGTAGGTCACCTGAGGGCATCTGTTCTTCGCTCAGACAGGACGGGGTTAAAGTAGAAGCTGACTAGGGGGCTCTGGCTCACTCGGGCTGGGGGGAGGGAGGGGTATGGAATGTGGGGCGTTCCTGCAGCGGCAGAGGCTGCCGTGACGTTGCACCAGCGTGAGGCACACCGTGCGTTCTCCCGGGGAAGTTGTCCCTGGATCACGGGACCCTGGCAGTGGCGGGCTGCACAGGCTCCCTTGAGGGGAGGTGTGGATAGTGACCTGTGCTCGCACACAGGCTTCTTGGTGGCTGCAGCAGCAGCCTTAGCGTCTCATGCCCGTCTCTGGGGTCCCCGCTGTTAGCCGCGGCTTGCGCCCGTTTCTGGAGCTCCTTTAAGCAGCGCTGTTAATCCCCTCTCCTCGTGCACCAGGAAACAAAGAGGGAAGAAAAAGGCTCTTGCCTCTTCGGCAGGTGCAGACCGTTTCGCGGACTCCCTCCTGTATAGCCGTGGCGCACTAGCCCCCTTCAGGCTGTGTTCACGCCGCCAACCCCAGTCCTCTCCCTGGGATCTGACCTCAGAGGCCCGAGCCTCAGCTCCCAGCCCCGCCCGCCCCGGCGGGTGAGCAGACAAGCCTCTCGGGCCGGTGAGGGCTGGTCGGCACCGATCCTCTGTGCGGGAATCCCTCCGCTTTGCCCTCCGCGCCCCTGTTGCTGTGCCGTCCTCCGCGGCTGCGAAGCTCCCCGCTCCGCCACCCGCAGTCTCCGCCCGCGAAGGGGCTTCCTAGGGTGTGGAAAACTTTCCTCCTTCACGGCTCCCTCCCACTGGTGCAGGTCCCGTCCCTATCCTTTTGTCTCTGTTTATTCTTGTTTCTTTTGCCCTACCCAGGTACGTGGGGAGTTTCTTGCCTTTTGGGAGGTCTGAGGTCTTCTGCCAGCGTTTAGTGGGTGTTCTGTAGGAGCAGTTCCACATGTAGATGTATTTCTGATGTATCTGTTGGGAGGAAGGTAATCTCCGCATCTTACTCTTCTGCCATCTTCCCGGCCCCCAATCAATTACATATTAAAGCTCTCTTTCAGGTTAAGCAGAGTGAGTTTCTGAATCAGTAACTATAATAATTAAGAGACTGTCCCACCTAAATTCATTGGAGTAAGATTCATAAACTCTATATCAACAGAATAGAAATCAAGCAAAGTTATCAAATAAAAATTTTCAGAAGTACTCATCACGTTTGTTAATATTAAATAAGATTTTAATAAAATGGAATATGAAGAATTTATTTATGTAGTCTGTATTTAAGTAGGAATTAATATGGATATCTTATTCTTTATAAAATTATGTTAAATAATCATTCTGTTCCCAGAGACTATTGCCTCCTGCTTCAGTCCCTAAATGCTCATTTGTAACTCTAAAAGTCAGACATTTGCCTGTGGTGAGAAACCCAAACTGCTAATTACTGCTATTAATTTGGATGGTGACTTTGCCTCTGTAAAAGTGAAATATTGGCAGGTGTGATAAACAATGCATTTTGAATCTAAAAAAATCAACAAGTACATAACTACTTTTTACATTTTTACTTTAAATATGCCTACATATCAAAATGTATATATACATTTGTAAGCAAGTAAAACTTTCTCAATGTCTCCTTTTAAAAATATATTTATATATTTTATATATATATATTTATATAGATCTTTTACATATATATTTTACTATATATGTCATATATTTATATATATATTATATATTTATATATTTTAAAATATTTATATATATACATTTGCTCTCCTATAGGGTAATGTAGTAACTTACTTTCGAAGTTATCTTCAAAGGTTTAAAAAGTGGATATATTTAACCTCCTTTTAAAAATTCAGTTACAGTTCAAGGTTAAAATTAAGAATTAACTGAGGAAAATCAGACTCCACTAAAATTTGTTTTTAGAGAGAACTTGGCAAACATAATGTAAGGTGGGTCTTTGTAACCCCTCCTCCCAGTGTTCCTGTCTCAGTGCTCCCCTCCCCTTGAGTGTGAGTAGGACCTGTGTCTCGCCTCTAAGCAAGAGAATATGACAAAGGTGAGAGCCCACATAGGATGCCCCTCTCATGCTTACTTTATGTTCCGTGAGACCATCTTGCTAGCACACTTGCTCTAGAGACTGCCCTTGCTGTTTGCTGAAGGAAGCCACCATATGTTGAAGTTCACAAGGCAAAAATCTCTGGGCAGTCTCGGAGGACTGGGGGTGCCTCTAGGAACTATAGACAGCTTCTAGGAGAAGGCAGCCTCCAGCCCACAGATTGTAAGAAGTCCACGTCTTCATTTCTACACACACAAGGAAATTGATTCTGCCTATAATCTGAGTGAGAATGCAAGTAGATTCTTTTTCATCTTAGCTTCTAGATGAGGGTGCATCCCAGGCTATACCTTGATTTTTGCCTTGTGAAACCCTAATGGCACAGGTCCCAGCTAAGCTTAACCACACACACTGTGAGATTGTAAGTGTGAGTCTGTGTATGTGTATGTTTAACTACTAATTTTGTGGTACTTTGTTACCTAGCAATAGACAACTGATAGAGATAACTTTCTTTCATTTTCTTTCCTTTTTTTTTGTTAAGCATCTTTATTGGAGTATAATTGCTTTACACTGGTGTGTTACTTTCTGCTTTGTAACAAAGTGAATCAGCTATACATAAACATATATCCCCATATCTCCTCCCTCTTGCATCTCCC
>NW_006789895.1:0-1367 GCF_000442215.2 Lipotes vexillifer | reverse complement strand
ATATATATATATATATATATATATATATATGGCTAAGCCAAATTTGAAATGAAGATATCCAGATTCTTCCCCACTCCACCCCCATCAAGACACTTACTCTACAAAAAGAGAATAATAGAAAGTAAACAGCAGCCATGTCAATGGATAATTCAAGGTGACAAAATGAAGGGAGACCCTAATATCACCCCAACTCAGATGATATAGCAGGTTAAATGCTGAGCCTTTCCCTGGGCACCTATACCAAGACAGGCTGCTGTCAGAGGACTTCAAAATTGCTAGCTTCAAACAGGGACAGAATCTCAGCATTTCTTATGAGCTTTTTCACATTTTCACCTCTTTTCTTCATTTATTAACAATGATAAGCAAGCTGTGATGGAGTTGCTCTTTAAAGATAATGATTCAGTTCTTCGTACCTTCCTTTTTTATAAAGGCTGAGCCCTGAGAAAGTCAGCATAAGACCTGCGTGGGTGGTGGGCAACCATCAACTAAGTGTAATTTGAAGGTAATCATAGACCCGTCACCACTTAAGACTATTCACCACAGAAAAAAAGGGAATCATTTGAGTGATTTCTAAGCTCTTTAAAATAACCTCCCTGAGAAGAAAATTATTTTAATTCAGGCTATTAGTCATTTCTATCTGAATATAAATTAATTACATCAGATATTTCCTGCTTAACACATAAATGAAAAAGTCTCAGGGCTTAGGGGTTTTGAATGAGATGGCAGGGTGAGCACTGAACAGGGAACAGGCAGGAAGCAGGGGCTGCAGAGGAGTTTTATAGGAAAAAGTCAAGAGTAAAAATGGTAGAGTTGGATTGGAGGCTGCATTTGTAGGACTAGGGGGAATGGTAAGTAATTTAGGCAGCTAAAAACTAGTGTTAGGGTGCTGAGTGCTTGGAGGGACATAAAAGATGACTCTATTGAAGAAAAAGAAACTGAGAGTGACAGAGAGAGAGAGTTAAACATGAAATTCTTAGCAATTGCATTGACCTGGCTCCCTTCTTTCCTTTTCACCCCAGATAGTTTATATGAGCAAATCTCATAATTTCTATTTTAAATATTTATTCATTGTGTTTTGTTTTGTTTTTTTTTTTTAAATGTTTTCCACTGTGGCATCAACTTTCTATTCACAAAGAAAAAGCTCCAGTCCATCTTTTAATATTTTTGAAAAATTCCTTGCATTACAGAATGAAACTGAAATGTATTAATATTACACTCTTACATTCCATGACAAAAAAAACAAACAAAAAATTTCACGAGCCAAAAACAAACAAACAAACAGGGAGAAGCTTATAAAACTATATATGGCAACAAAAAGAATAAAATACCTAGGAATAAACCTACCTAAGGAGACAAAAGACCTGTAT
>NW_006789894.1:0-262 GCF_000442215.2 Lipotes vexillifer | reverse complement strand
TAACCCCCTGCAGGCTGTGTTCACGCCACCAACCCCAGTCCTCTCCCTGCGCTCCGACCGAAGGCCCGCCCGCTCTGGCGGGTGAGCAGACAAGCCTTTCGGGCTGATGACTGCCGGTCGGCACCGATCCTCTGTGCTGGAATCTCTCTGCTTTGCCCTCCGCACCCCTGTGGCTGTGCTCTCCTCCAGGGCTCCACCCCCGCCACCCGCAGTCTCCGCCCGCGAAGGGGCTCCTAGTGTGTGAAAACCTTTCCTCCTTCAC
>NW_006789892.1:0-1267 GCF_000442215.2 Lipotes vexillifer | reverse complement strand
ACCCGCACGCTAACAATAACCCTTGCCCTAACACGTACGCTAACCCTAAACCGTTGTCGTACCATAAACCGTACCCGGAACCGTCCCCGTTCCCTAACCATAACCCTAGCCCTAACCCGAACCCTAACCCTTACCCGAACCCGTGCCCTAATTGTAACCCGTGCGCTAACACTAACCTTTGTCCTAACACATAAGCTAACCCTAAACCGTTGTCATACTCTTACCTGTACCCTAAACTGTCCCCGTTCCCTAATCCTAACCCTAACCCTACCCGTTACCTGAAGCCTTGCCCTCACCAGTACCCAAATCCGAACCCGTAAGTTAACATGAACCCATACCCTAAAACGTACGTTAACCCTAAAACGTTCTCGTACCCTACACAGTACCCTAAACCTTCCCCGTTACCTAACCCTAACCCTAGCCCTAACCCGAACCGTAACCCTTACCCAAAGCCTTACCCTAACCCGCGCCCTAATCCTAACCCGTACGCTAACACTAACCAATGCCCTCACATGTACACTAACCTTCAACCGTTGTCGTACCCAAACCTGTACACTAAACCGTCCTGATTCCCTAACACTAACCCTAACCCTAATCCTAACCCTAACCCTTAACCGAAGCCTTCCCCTAACCCGTGCCTTAATCCTAACCCGTACGCTAACACTAACATGTGCCCTAACATGTTCACTAACCCTTAACCGTTGTCGTACCCTAACCTGTACCCTAAACCGTCCCCATTCCCTAACACTATCCCTAACCCTAACTCTAACGCTAAGCCTTACACAAAGCCTTACCCTAACCCGAGCCCTAATCCTAACCCACACGCTAACAATAACCCTTGCCCTAACACGTACGCTAACCCTAAACCGTTGTCGTACCTTAAACTGTACGCGGAACCGTCCCCGTTCCCTAATCCTAACCCTAGCACTAACCCGAACCCTAACCCTTACCCGAACCCGAGCCCTAATCGTAAACCGTGAGGTAACACTAACCCTTGTCCTAACACATAAACTAACCCTAAACCGTTGTCATACTCTTACCTGTACCCTAAAATGTCCCCGTTCCCTAATCCTAACTCTAACCCTACCTGTTACCTGAAGCCTTGCCCTAACCATTACCCAAATCCTAACCCGTACGATAACACTAACCCGTGCCCTAAAACGTATATTAACCCTAAACCTTTCTCGTGCCCTACACTTTACCGTAAACCTTCCCCGTTACCTAACCCTAACCCTACCCCGAACCCTAACCCTTACCCGAATCCTTA
>NW_006789891.1:0-385 GCF_000442215.2 Lipotes vexillifer | reverse complement strand
TCCGGAGCCTGTGCTCCGCAACGGGAGAGGCCACAGCAGTGAGAGGCCCGCGTACCAAACAAAGGGCAAAACTGAACTTAACCTGAACTTCCATCTTCTGTTCAGTGACCCATTTTTGGTTTTTTTTTTGGGCTGTGTTGGGTCTTCGTTGCTGCACGCGGGCTTTCTCTAGCTGCAGCGAGCGGGGGTTACTCTTTGCAGGCTTCCTCAATGCAGTGGCTTCTCTTGTTGAGGAGCATGGGCTTCAGGAGGAGGCGCGCGGGCTTCAGTAATTGTGGCCCGAGGGCTCAGTAGTTACTCCACAGCACGTGGGATCTTCCTAGACCAGGGCTCGAACCCGTGTTCCCTGCACTGGCAGGCAGATTCTTAACCACTGCACCACCAG
>NW_006789890.1:0-2617 GCF_000442215.2 Lipotes vexillifer | reverse complement strand
ACCCGTGTCCCCTGCATTGGCAGGTGGATTCTTAACCACTGCGCCACCAGGGAAGTCCCATCAACAACTATTAACAATGGTCACCTCTGGGGAGTGCAATGAAGAGTGGGCTAGGGCACAGGGAGGAAGAAAAGTATGCTTTTGTTCTTTTCCCTTTACAACCTCTATACTAGCATTGTCTAAGAGATAAGCAAGAGACAAATGTAATTTAAGTTTTCTTAAAAAATATAATTTAAGTTTCATGTTAAAAAAAAGTCAAAAGCAGCAGGTAAAAATCAAATTTAATACATTTATTTAACCCAATGTAGTAAAAATATGATCATTTCAACATATAATTAGCATAAAATTATTAACTAATATGATATTGTACATTCTTTAGGGGTAGGAGATTAAGGGGTACAAACTACTATGTATAAAATAAAGAAGCTACAAGGATATATGGCACCAGGAATATAGCCAATATTTTATAATAACTTTAAGTGGAGTATAATCTATAAAAATACTGAATCACTATTTTGTACTAATATAATACTGTAAATCAACTACACTTCAATTTTTAAAAAGATATTTTACATTCTTTTGTTCATAATAAAATCTCAATATCTGATGTGTATTTCACACATATACCACATCTCAAATCAGATTAGCCACATGTGACTAGTGGCTAGCATATTGGACAGTGCAATTCTATACTGTTTTATTTGACTTTTAAAAAAAAACCATAAACGTGTATTAATTTTATATTAAAAAGTTTTAAAAGCATGTTATAATTTCAGTTACAACTTGCTTCTTTTCTATAATTTTCCTTTAATTCCTAAGAGAAGGAAGAATGATGATGGTCTAGAAATCATAAGACTTGTCTACAGCAGAGCCATGACAAACAAAAGTTTAATATGGTCTTACCTCTTTATTTTCAAAATTACCAGTCAGGTCTTGCTTTAATATTCTAGCTTGTATTTTGTTTTCCCTTGATTTTGCTGGCCGCTGTACTCTTCCTGACGTTACTTTCATCTTAAAGTCACCAGAATTCACTTTCCTCTTAGGCAAATCTTCAATCACTTTCACTAAAGGAGGCGGTGGCTAAAAGGGGGGGGTGGAAATCCAGTGGTTATCCTTGGAAAATAGACCTGTTAACATATAATTTACAAAATGTATTTTGCTCAATTTAGTAATATGCCTTAATAGATATAATTATCCTTAAGGCAAAAAGTGTAAATAAAATGTCCAAGAATGTTTCCTTGTTGACTAACGAATCAAAGCAAATTTCTGCTGAATTCCTTTGAGCAACGTAATAAAGATCATGATTAACAACAATAAACAGAATTTCGTTATTCCTTGAAAGCTGGCCTTAATCATACAGTATCAATCCATTTTTTACACCTGTATGATAAAGTGAGTAGTAAGGCGGTAATCTGCTGCAGAGAAGGCCCAGTTACACACAGGGCCCTCTAGAATGCTGAGAGAAGCACCCTAACATTCTTTGGGCTCAGGTGAAATTTCTTTGAGGGAAACTTTCCTCTGAAAGCACGGGACCCCTGCCTTGTCCTTGGTTACATTTTCTAATCTACATGGAGATGGCTGCCAGTCCCTGACTGCATCAACAGCTTCAGAGGGAGGGCCGAAAGCACGACTTAGGTGCCAAACCCTCATTTTTATGGGGCTCATCAAACAGGAAAATAAGCCCCCAACAACTTCAATTTACTTAAGGTAAAATGATTCACTAAGACATTTTCTCTGTGAATAACACTCTCTTTGAAATAAAAAGATCTTCATTGTTCAAAGAAAATAAGCAGAAAATATAGCTCCGGCTTTCTGAGTTCTAAGTATGATTCAAGTAAAATGACTTTCACAGGGTGTTTTAAATGTTTGAGACCATTACTGCTGAATGTTCCCTTAGTAATTAGCCCAGATCCAGATCAAAGACAAGGTGGATTTGTGATTTTTAAATAATTTTTCTTGAAGCCAAAGTGCCAATTCCTTGCATATGAGAATAAGGACACAATATACCCCAAATGTCCAAATGAACGTATTAGATTTCAGAAAAACAAATATTACACACATCACCCTGAATTCAAGCTGTCATGAAAGCCAGAAGAGTGGGCTTCCATGATGACGTACAATGGAAATGAATCACCACTCTTTGGGAAAGCTCTCTGAAGCAGAAACCAAACTTTTCTGACCTCCTCCCCCTTCGTCCCCAAAAGAAATGAACAGAACAAAGCAAACATCTTGACTCTTTTTAAATAACAGACTATAAAAAGACTACTTTGAGGTTTTTCAAACAGAGATTTTTCTCACGTTGCTTTCAAAGGTTCAGGACTTCTGCTTTTGAAACCTGCAGCCTATTATAGGAGACCAAGAAAATACTCCCTATTGTCAACTGCAGTATGTACGACACATAACACTGTAAAATGTATAGAGCAGGTAATACACATGGCATCGATACTGCATTTTTATTTGTTTTAAAATTATTTTGAAAAGTATCTGAAGTTTTAACTGCATCTGTAAGGGTTTTTTTTTTTTTTTCTCGGTATGCGGGCCTCTCACTGTTGGGGCTTCTCCCATTGCGGAGCACAGGCTCCGGACGCACAGGCTCAGCGGCCATGGCTCACGGGCC
>NW_006789887.1:0-550 GCF_000442215.2 Lipotes vexillifer | reverse complement strand
TATTTCACTTGGAATCATCGTACCTATATCCAATCACTAAGATGCTACGGGCCAGATGACCTTAATTTCATGGCTGACTGATATTCCATGGCACATAATTGCCGCAACTTGGCGATCCATTTTTTCCTTTCTTGGGTATTTAACTTGTACGGTGGACGAGGTTCCTGTAAAGAGGGCAGCCCCCAACTTTGGGGTGGCTCTGTCTTTTTGATTTCTGCTTCGCTAAGCCTAGTGCCCGAGGCTATGTACCTTGTTTTTTCGATGTTTCAGGAAATACCATACGTTTCTCCAGGGTGGCTGTTGGCAATTTACATCCCGCCCATCAGCATAACAACGCTCCCTGTTCTCCCTGGCCTGTCCTGCTTTTCTGGATTTTACACTTTTTTCACATGGCCTTTTTGACCGGGGGGAATTGAGAATTCATTGTAGCGTAGATTTCCATACCAAGCTTGCTTGGCTGGCCAAAAAGGGCTTATGCGTTTTTTCATGAATATATTCAGGAAAAACGCATACGCCCTTTTTGGCCAAGGGCATCCTGGTCGGCATTCTG
>NW_006789886.1:0-202 GCF_000442215.2 Lipotes vexillifer | reverse complement strand
AGGACCTAGAAGAACTAAAGAGCAAACAAACAATGATGAACAACACAATAAATGGAATTAAAATTGCTCTAGAAGGAAACAATAGCAGAATAACTGAGGCAGAAGAATGGATAAATGACCTGGAAGACCAAAATAGTATAAAAAACTACTGCAGAGCAGAATAAAGAAAAAAGAATGAAAAGAATTGAGGACAATCTGAGAC
>NW_006789885.1:0-227 GCF_000442215.2 Lipotes vexillifer | reverse complement strand
CGTACGTGTTAGGGCAAAGGTTAGTGTTAACGTACGGGTTAGGATTAGGGTACTTGTTAGGGTTAGGCTTCGGGTAAGGGTTAGTGTTAGGGTTAGGATTACGGTTAGGGAATGGGGACGGTTTAGGGTAAAGGTTAGGGTACGAGTACGGTTGACTGTTAGCATACATGTTAGGGCATGGTTTCATGTTAGCGTTCGGGTTAGGATTAGGGCACGTTTTATTATGG